>NC_139717.1:46310718-46552371 GCF_964188405.1 Protomyctophum parallelum | reverse complement strand
GAAGCAACTCAGTTTATAGGCATGTACGGGTGCTAGTTTTCAAGTTACAGCCCTCTCAAAAAAAAAGTGAAATCAAGCTATTTGACTGAGAAAATGACTTTTTGGCCCTGTCGTCCCAAACCGCCCCAGGACTTCTCACGTGGCACAAAGTGGTCCCACTAAGAAGCAACTCAGTTTATAGGCATGTACGGGTGCTAGTTTTCAAGTTACAGCCCTCTCAAAAAAAAAGTGAAATCAAGCTATTTGACTGAGAAAATGACTTTTTGGCCCTGTCGTCCCAAACCGCCCCAGGACTTCTCACGTGGCACAAAGTGGTCCCACTAAGAAGCAACTCAGTTTATAGGCATGTACGGGTGCTAGTTTTCAAGTTACAGCCCTCTCAAAAAAAAGTGAAATCAAGCTATTTGACTGAGAAAATGACTTTTTGGCCATGTCGTCCCAAACCGCCCCAGGACTTCTCACGTGGCACAAAGTGGTCCCACTAAGAAGCAACTCAGTTTATAGGCATGTACGGGTGCTAGTTTTCAAGTTACAGCCCTCTCAAAAAAAAGTGAAATCAAGCTATTTGACTGAGAAAATGACTTTTTGGCCCTGTCGTCCCAAACCGCCCCAGGACTTCTCACGTGGCACAAAGTGGTCCCACTAAGAAGCAACTCAGTTTATAGGCATGTACGGGTGCTAGTTTTCAAGTTACAGCCCTCTCAAAAAAAAAGTGAAATCAAGCTATTTGACTGAGAAAATGACTTTTTGGCCCTGTCGTCCCAAACCGCCCCAGGACTTCTCACGTGGCACAAAGTGGTCCCACTAAGAAGCAACTCAGTTTATAGGCATGTACGGGTGCTAGTTTTCAAGTTACAGCCCTCTAAAAAAAAAAGTGAAATCAAGCTATTTGACTGAGAAAGTGACTTTTTGGCCCTGTCGTCCCAAACCGCCCCAGGACTTCTCACGTGGCACAAAGTGGTCCCACTAAGAAGCAACTCAGTTTATAGGCATGTACGGGTGCTAGTTTTCAAGTTACAGCCCTCTAAAAAAAAAAGTGAAATCAAGCTATTTGACTGAGAAAATGACTTTTTGGCCCTGTCGTCCCAAACCGCCCCAGGACTTCTCACGTGGCACAAAGTGGTCCCACTAAGAAGCAACTCAGTTTATAGGCATGTACGGGTGCTAGTTTTCAAGTTACAGCCCTCTCAAAAAAAAAGTGAAATCAAGCTATTTGACTGAGAAAGTGACTTTTTGGCCCTGTCGTCCCAAACCGCCCCAGGACTTCTCACGTGGCACAAAGTGGTCCCACTAAGAAGCAACTCAGTTTATAGGCATGTACGGGTGCTAGTTTTCAAGTTACAGCCCTCTCAAAAAAAAAGTGAAATCAAGCTACGGTATTTGACTGAGAAAGTGACTTTTTGGCCCTGTCGTCCCAAACCGCCCCAGGACTTCTCACGTGGCAAAAAGTGGTCCCACTAAGAAGCAACTCAGTTTATAGGCATGTACGGGTGCTCGTTTTCAAGTTACAGCCCTCTCAAAAAAAAAGTGAAATCAAGCTATTTGACTGAGAAAATGACTTTTTGGCCCTGTCGTCCCAAACCGCCCCAGGACTTCTCACGTGGCACAAAGTGGTCCCACTAAGAAGCAACTCAGTTTATAGGCATGTACGGGTGCTAGTTTTCAAGTTACAGCCCTCTCAAAAAAAAAGTGAAATCAAGCTATTTGACTGAGAAAGTGACTTTTTGGCCCTGTCGTCCCAAACCGCCCCAGGACTTCTCACGTGGCACAAAGTGGTCCCACTAAGAAGCAACTCAGTTTATAGGCATGTACGGGTGCTCGTTTTCAAGTTACAGCCCTCTCAAAAAAAAAGTGAAATCAAGCTATTTGACTGAGAAAATTACTTTTTGGCCCTGTCGTCCCAAACCGCCCCAGGACTTCTCACGTGGCACAAAGTGGTCCCACTAAGAAGCAACTCAGTTTATAGGCATGTACGGGTGCTAGTTTTCAAGTTACAGCCCTCTCAAAAAAAAAGTGAAATCAAGCTATTTGAATGAGAAAATGACTTTTTGGCCCTGTCGTCCCAAACCGCCCCAGGACTTCTCACGTGGCACAAAGTGGTCCCACTAAGAAGCAACTCAGTTTATAGGCATGTACGGGTGCTAGTTTTCAAGTTACAGCCCTCTCAAAAAAAAAGTGAAATCAAGCTATTTGACTGAGAAAATGACTTTTGGCCCTGTCGTCCCAAACCGCCCCAGGACTTCTCACGTGGCACAAAGTGGTCCCACTAAGAAGCAACTCAGTTTATAGGCATGTACGGGTGCTAGTTTTCAAGTTACAGCCCTCTAAAAAAAAAGTGAAATCAAGCTATTTGACTGAGAAAATGACTTTTTGGCCCTGTCGTCCCAAACCGCCCCAGGACTTCTCACGTGGCACAAAGTGGTCCCACTAAGAAGCAACTCAGTTTATAGGCATGTACGGGTGCTAGTTTTCAAGTTACAGCCCTCTAAAAAAAAAGTGAAATCAAGCTATTTGACTGAGAAAGTGACTTTTTGGCCCTGTCGTCCCAAACCACCCCAGGACTTCTCACGTGGCACAAAGTGGTCCCACTAAGAAGCAACTCAGTTTATAGGCATGTACGGGTGCTAGTTTTCAAGTTACAGCCCTCTCAAAAAAAAAGTGAAATCAAGCTATTTGACTGAGAAAGTGACTTTTTGGCCCTGTCGTCCCAAACCGCCCCAGGACTTCTCACGTGGCACAAAGTGGTCCCACTAAGAAGCAACTCAGTTTATAGGCATGTACGGGTACTAGTTTTCAAGTTACAGCCCTCTCAAAGAAAAAGTGAAATCAAGCTATTTGACTGAGAAAGTGACTTTTTGGCCCTGTCGTCCCAAACCGCCCCAGGACTTCTCACGTGGCACAAAGTGGTCCCACTAAGAAGCAACTCAGTTTATAGGCATGTACGGGTGCTAGTTTTCAAGTTACAGCCCTCTCAAAAAAAAAGTGAAATCAAGCTATTTGACTGAGAAAGTGACTTTTTGGCCCTGTCGTCCCAAACCGCCCCAGGACTTCTCACGTGGCACAAAGTGGTCCCACTAAGAAGCAACTCAGTTTATAGGCATGTACGGGTGCTAGTTTTCAAGTTACAGCCCTCTAAAAAAAAAAGTGAAATCAAGCTATTTGACTGAGAAAATGACTTTTTGGCCCTGTCGTCCCAAACCGCCCCAGGACTTCTCACGTGGCACAAAGTGGTCCCACTAAGAAGCAACTCAGTTTATAGGCATGTACGGGTGCTCGTTTTCAAGTTACAGCCCTCTAAAAAAAAAAGTGAAATCAAGCTATTTGACTGAGAAAATGACTTTTTGGCCCTGTCGTCCCAAACCGCCCCAGGACTTCTCACGTGGCACAAAGTGGTCCCACTAAGAAGCAACTCAGTTTATAGGCATGTACGGGTGCTAGTTTTCAAGTTACAGCCCTCTCAAAAAAAAAGTGAAATCAAGCTATTTGACTGAGAAAATGACTTTTTGGCCCTGTCGTCCCAAACCGCCCCAGGACTTCTCACGTGGCACAAAGTGGTCCCACTAAGAAGCAACTCAGTTTATAGGCATGTACGGGTGCTAGTTTTCAAGTTACAGCCCTCTCAAAAAAAAGTGAAATCAAGCTATTTGACTGAGAAAGTGACTTTTTGGCCCTGTCGTCCCAAACCGCCCCAGGACTTCTCACGTGGCACAAAGTGGTCCCACTAAGAAGCAACTCAGTTTATAGGCATGTACGGGTGCTAGTTTTCAAGTTACAGCCCTCTAAAAAAAAAAGTGAAATCAAGCTATTTGACTGAGAAAGTGACTTTTTGGCCCTGTCGTCCCAAACCGCCCCAGGACTTCTCACGTGGCACAAAGTGGTCCCACTAAGAAGCAACTCAGTTTATAGGCATGTACGGGTGCTAGTTTTCAAGTTACAGCCCTCTCAAAAAAAAAGTGAAATCAAGCTATTTGACTGAGAAAGTGACTTTTTGGCCCTGTCGTCCCAAACCGCCCCAGGACTTCTCACGTGGCACAAAGTGGTCCCACTAAGAAGCAACTCAGTTTATAGGCATGTACGGGTGCTCGTTTTCAAGTTACAGCCCTCTAAAAAAAAAAGTGAAATCAAGCTATTTGACTGAGAAAATTACTTTTTGGCCCTGTCGTCCCAAACCGCCCCAGGACTTCTCACGTGGCACAAAGTGGTCCCACTAAGAAGCAACTCAGTTTATAGGCATGTACGGGTGCTAGTTTTCAAGTTACAGCCCTCTCAAAAAAAAGTGAAATCAAGCTATTTGACTGAGAAAATGACTTTTTGGCCCTGTCGTCCCAAACCGCCCCAGGACTTCTCACGTGGCACAAAGTGGTCCCACTAAGAAGCAACTCAGTTTATAGGCATGTACGGGTGCTAGTTTTCAAGTTACAGCCCTCTCAAAAAAAAAGTGAAATCAAGCTATTTGACTGAGAAAATGACTTTTTGGCCCTGCCGTCCCAAACCGCCCCAGGACTTCTCACGTGGCACAAAGTGGTCCCACTAAGAAGCAACTCAGTTTATAGGCATGTACGGGTGCTAGTTTTCAAGTTACAGCCCTCTAAAAAAAAAAGTGAAATCAAGCTATTTGACTGAGAAAGTGACTTTTTGGCCCTGTCGTCCCAAACCGCCCCAGGACTTCTCACGTGGCACAAAGTGGTCCCACTGAGAAGCAACTCAGTTTATAGGCATGTACGGGTGCTCGTTTTCAAGTTACAGCCCTCTCAAAAAAAAAGTGAAATCAAGCTATTTGACTGAGAAAATTACTTTTTGGCCCTGTCGTCCCAAACCGCCCCAGGACTTCTCACGTGGCACAAAGTGGTCCCACTAAGAAGCAACTCAGTTTATAGGCATGTACGGGTGCTAGTTTTCAAGTTACAGCCCTCTCAAAAAAAAGTGAAATCAAGCTATTTGACTGAGAAAATGACTTTTTGGCCCTGTCGTCCCAAACCGCCCCAGGACTTCTCACGTGGCACAAAGTGGTCCCACTAAGAAGCAACTCAGTTTATAGGCATGTACGGGTGCTAGTTTTCAAGTTACAGCCCTCTCAAAAAAAAGTGAAATCAAGCTATTTGACTGAGAAAATGACTTTTTGGCCCTGTCGTCCCAAACCGCCCCAGGACTTCTCACGTGGCACAAAGTGGTCCCACTAAGAAGCAACTCAGTTTATAGGCATGTACGGGTGCTAGTTTTCAAGTTACAGCCCTCTAAAAAAAAAAGTGAAATCAAGCTATTTGACTGAGAAAATGACTTTTTGGCCCTGTCGTCCCAAACCGCCCCAGGACTTCTCACGTGGCACAAAGTGGTCCCACTAAGAAGCAACTCAGTTTATAGGCATGTACGGGTGCTCGTTTTCAAGTTACAGCCCTCTCAAAAAAAAGTGAAATCAAGCTATTTGACTGAGAAAATTACTTTTTGGCCCTGTCGTCCCAAACCGCCCCAGGACTTCTCACGTGGCACAAAGTGGTCCCACTAAGAAGCAACTCAGTTTATAGGCATGTACGGGTGCTAGTTTTCAAGTTACAGCCCTCTCAAAAAAAAGTGAAATCAAGCTATTTGACTGAGAAAATGACTTTTTGGCCCTGTCGTCCCAAACCGCCCCAGGACTTCTCACGTGGCACAAAGTGGTCCCACTAAGAAGCAACTCAGTTTATAGGCATGTACGGGTGCTAGTTTTCAAGTTACAGCCCTCTCAAAAAAAAAGTGAAATCAAGCTATTTGACTGAGAAAATGACTTTTTGGCCCTGTCGTCCCAAACCGCCCCAGGACTTCTCACGTGGCACAAAGTGGTCCCACTAAGAAGCAACTCAGTTTATAGGCATGTACGGGTGCTAGTTTTCAAGTTACAGCCCTCTAAAAAAAAAAGTGAAATCAAGCTATTTGACTGAGAAAATGACTTTTTGGCCCTGTCGTCCCAAACCGCCCCAGGACTTCTCACGTGGCACAAAGTGGTCCCACTAAGAAGCAAATCAGTTTATAGGCATGTACGGGTGCTAGTTTTCAAGTTACAGCCCTCTCAAAAAAAAAGTGAAATCAAGCTATTTGACTGAGAAAGTGACTTTTTGGCCCTGTCGTCCCAAACCGCCCCAGGACTTCTCACGTGGCACAAAGTGGTCCCACTAAGAAGCAAATCAGTTTATAGGCATGTACGGGTGCTAGTTTTCAAGTTACAGCCCTCTCAAAAAAAAAGTGAAATCAAGCTATTTGACTGAGAAAGTGACTTTTTGGCCCTGTCGTCCCAAACCGCCCCAGGACTTCTCACGTGGCACAAAGTGGTCCCACTAAGAAGCAACTCAGTTTATAGGCATGTACGGGTGCTAGTTTTCAAGTTACAGCCCTCTCAAAAAAAAAGTGAAATCAAGCTATTTGACTGAGAAAATGACTTTTTGGCCCTGTCGTCCCAAACCGCCCCAGGACTTCTCACGTGGCACAAAGTGGTCCCACTAAGAAGCAACTCAGTTTATAGGCATGTACGGGTGCTAGTTTTCAAGTTACAGCCCTCTCAAAAAAAAAGTGAAATCAAGCTATTTGACTGAGAAAGTGACTTTTTGGCCCTGTCGTCCCAAACCGCCCCAGGACTTCTCACGTGGCACAAAGTGGTCCCACTAAGAAGCAACTCAGTTTATAGGCATGTACGGGTGCTAGTTTTCAAGTTACAGCCCTCTCAAAAAAAAAGTGAAATCAAGCTATTTGACTGAGAAAATGACTTTTTGGCCCTGTCGTCCCAAACCGCCCCAGGACTTCTCACGTGGCACAAAGTGGTCCCACTAAGAAGCAACTCAGTTTATAGGCATGTACGGGTGCTAGTTTTCAAGTTACAGCCCTCTCAAAAAAAAAGTGAAATCAAGCTATTTGACTGAGAAAATGACTTTTTGGCCCTGTCGTCCCAAACCGCCCCAGGACTTCTCACGTGGCACAAAGTGGTCCCACTAAGAAGCAACTCAGTTTATAGGCATGTACGGGTGCTAGTTTTCAAGTTACAGCCCTCTCAAAAAAAAGTGAAATCAAGCTATTTGACTGAGAAAATGACTTTTTGGCCATGTCGTCCCAAACCGCCCCAGGACTTCTCACGTGGCACAAAGTGGTCCCACTAAGAAGCAACTCAGTTTATAGGCATGTACGGGTGCTAGTTTTCAAGTTACAGCCCTCTCAAAAAAAAGTGAAATCAAGCTATTTGACTGAGAAAATGACTTTTTGGCCCTGTCGTCCCAAACCGCCCCAGGACTTCTCACGTGGCACAAAGTGGTCCCACTAAGAAGCAACTCAGTTTATAGGCATGTACGGGTGCTAGTTTTCAAGTTACAGCCCTCTCAAAAAAAAAGTGAAATCAAGCTATTTGACTGAGAAAGTGACTTTTTGGCCCTGTCGTCCCAAACCGCCCCAGGACTTCTCACGTGGCACAAAGTGGTCCCACTAAGAAGCAACTCAGTTTATAGGCATGTACGGGTGCTAGTTTTCAAGTTACAGCCCTCTAAAAAAAAAAGTGAAATCAAGCTATTTGACTGAGAAAGTGACTTTTTGGCCCTGTCGTCCCAAACCGCCCCAGGACTTCTCACGTGGCACAAAGTGGTCCCACTAAGAAGCAACTCAGTTTATAGGCATGTACGGGTGCTAGTTTTCAAGTTACAGCCCTCTAAAAAAAAAAGTGAAATCAAGCTATTTGACTGAGAAAATGACTTTTTGGCCCTGTCGTCCCAAACCGCCCCAGGACTTCTCACGTGGCACAAAGTGGTCCCACTAAGAAGCAACTCAGTTTATAGGCATGTACGGGTGCTAGTTTTCAAGTTACAGCCCTCTCAAAAAAAAAGTGAAATCAAGCTATTTGACTGAGAAAGTGACTTTTTGGCCCTGTCGTCCCAAACCGCCCCAGGACTTCTCACGTGGCACAAAGTGGTCCCACTAAGAAGCAACTCAGTTTATAGGCATGTACGGGTGCTAGTTTTCAAGTTACAGCCCTCTCAAAAAAAAAGTGAAATCAAGCTATTTGACTGAGAAAGTGACTTTTTGGCCCTGTCGTCCCAAACCGCCCCAGGACTTCTCACGTGGCACAAAGTGGTCCCACTAAGAAGCAACTCAGTTTATAGGCATGTACGGGTGCTCGTTTTCAAGTTACAGCCCTCTCAAAAAAAAAGTGAAATCAAGCTATTTGACTGAGAAAATGACTTTTTGGCCCTGTCGTCCCAAACCGCCCCAGGACTTCTCACGTGGCACAAAGTGGTCCCACTAAGAAGCAACTCAGTTTATAGGCATGTACGGGTGCTAGTTTTCAAGTTACAGCCCTCTCAAAAAAAAAGTGAAATCAAGCTATTTGACTGAGAAAGTGACTTTTTGGCCCTGTCGTCCCAAACCGCCCCAGGACTTCTCACGTGGCACAAAGTGGTCCCACTAAGAAGCAACTCAGTTTATAGGCATGTACGGGTGCTCGTTTTCAAGTTACAGCCCTCTCAAAAAAAAAGTGAAATCAAGCTATTTGACTGAGAAAATGACTTTTTGGCCCTGTCGTCCCAAACCGCCCCAGGACTTCTCACGTGGCACAAAGTGGTCCCACTAAGAAGCAACTCAGTTTATAGGCATGTACGGGTGCTAGTTTTCAAGTTACAGCCCTCTCAAAAAAAAAAGTGAAATCAAGCTATTTGAATGAGAAAATGACTTTTTGGCCCTGTCGTCCCAAACCGCCCCAGGACTTCTCACGTGGCACAAAGTGGTCCCACTAAGAAGCAACTCAGTTTATAGGCATGTACGGGTGCTAGTTTTCAAGTTACAGCCCTCTCAAAAAAAAAGTGAAATCAAGCTATTTGACTGAGAAAATGACTTTTTGGCCCTGTCGTCCCAAACCGCCCCAGGACTTCTCACGTGGCACAAAGTGGTCCCACTAAGAAGCAACTCAGTTTATAGGCATGTACGGGTGCTAGTTTTCAAGTTACAGCCCTCTAAAAAAAAAGTGAAATCAAGCTATTTGACTGAGAAAATGACTTTTTGGCCCTGTCGTCCCAAACCGCCCCAGGACTTCTCACGTGGCACAAAGTGGTCCCACTAAGAAGCAACTCAGTTTATAGGCATGTACGGGTGCTAGTTTTCAAGTTACAGCCCTCAAAAAAAAAAGTGAAATCAAGCTATTTGACTGAGAAAGTGACTTTTTGGCCCTGTCGTCCCAAACCGCCCCAGGACTTCTCACGTGGCACAAAGTGGTCCCACTAAGAAGCAACTCAGTTTATAGGCATGTACGGGTGCTAGTTTTCAAGTTACAGCCCTCTCAAAAAAAAAGTGAAATCAAGCTATTTGACTGAGAAAGTGACTTTTTGGCCCTGTCGTCCCAAACCGCCCCAGGACTTCTCACGTGGCACAAAGTGGTCCCACTAAGAAGCAACTCAGTTTATAGGCATGTACGGGTACTAGTTTTCAAGTTACAGCCCTCTCAAAGAAAAAGTGAAATCAAGCTATTTGACTGAGAAAGTGACTTTTTGGCCCTGTCGTCCCAAACCGCCCCAGGACTTCTCACGTGGCACAAAGTGGTCCCACTAAGAAGCAACTCAGTTTATAGGCATGTACGGGTGCTAGTTTTCAAGTTACAGCCCTCTCAAAAAAAAGTGAAATCAAGCTATTTGACTGAGAAAGTGACTTTTTGGCCCTGTCGTCCCAAACCGCCCCAGGACTTCTCACGTGGCACAAAGTGGTCCCACTAAGAAGCAACTCAGTTTATAGGCATGTACGGGTGCTAGTTTTCAAGTTACAGCCCTCTAAAAAAAAAAGTGAAATCAAGCTATTTGACTGAGAAAATGACTTTTTGGCCCTGTCGTCCCAAACCGCCCCAGGACTTCTCACGTGGCACAAAGTGGTCCCACTAAGAAGCAACTCAGTTTATAGGCATGTACGGGTGCTAGTTTTCAAGTTACAGCCCTCTCAAAAAAAAAGTGAAATCAAGCTATTTGACTGAGAAAGTGACTTTTTGGCCCTGTCGTCCCAAACCGCCCCAGGACTTCTCACGTGGCACAAAGTGGTCCCACTAAGAAGCAACTCAGTTTAGAGGCATGTACGGGTGCTCGTTTTCAAGTTACAGCCCTCTCAAAAAAAAAGTGAAATCAAGCTATTTGACTGAGAAAATGACTTTTTGGCCCTGTCGTCCCAAACCGCCCCAGGACTTCTCACGTGGCACAAAGTGGTCCCACTAAGAAGCAACTCAGTTTATAGGCATGTACGGGTGCTAGTTTTCAAGTTACAGCCCTCTAAAAAAAAAAGTGAAATCAAGCTATTTGAATGAGAAAATGACTTTTTGGCCCTGTCGTCCCAAACCGCCCCAGGACTTCTCACGTGGCACAAAGTGGTCCCACTAAGAAGCAACTCAGTTTATAGGCATGTACGGGTGCTAGTTTTCAAGTTACAGCCCTCTCAAAAAAAAAGTGAAATCAAGCTATTTGACTGAGAAAATGACTTTTTGGCCCTGTCGTCCCAAACCGCCCCAGGACTTCTCACGTGGCACAAAGTGGTCCCACTAAGAAGCAACTCAGTTTATAGGCATGTACGGGTGCTAGTTTTCAAGTTACAGCCCTCTAAAAAAAAAAGTGAAATCAAGCTATTTGACTGAGAAAGTGACTTTTTGGCCCTGTCGTCCCAAACCGCCCCAGGACTTCTCACGTGGCACAAAGTGGTCCCACTAAGAAGCAACTCAGTTTATAGGCATGTACGGGTGCTAGTTTTCAAGTTACAGCCCTCTCAAAAAAAAAGTGAAATCAAGCTATTTGACTGAGAAAGTGACTTTTTGGCCCTGTCGTCCCAAACCGCCCCAGGACTTCTCACGTGGCACAAAGTGGTCCCACTAAGAAGCAACTCAGTTTATAGGCATGTACGGGTGCTAGTTTTCAAGTTACAGCCCTCTCAAAAAAAAAGTGAAATCAAGCTATTTGACTGAGAAAATGACTTTTTGGCCCTGTCGTCCCAAACCGCCCCAGGACTTCTCACGTGGCACAAAGTGGTCCCACTAAGAAGCAACTCAGTTTATAGGCATGTACGGGTGCTAGTTTTCAAGTTACAGCCCTCTAAAAAAAAAAGTGAAATCAAGCTATTTGACTGAGAAAGTGACTTTTTGGCCCTGTCGTCCCAAACCGCCCCAGGACTTCTCACGTGGCACAAAGTGGTCCCACTAAGAAGCAACTCAGTTTATAGGCATGTACGGGTGCTAGTTTTCAAGTTACAGCCCTCTCAAAAAAAAAGTGAAATCAAGCTATTTGACTGAGAAAGTGACTTTTTGGCCCTGTCGTCCCAAACCGCCCCAGGACTTCTCACGTGGCACAAAGTGGTCCCACTAAGAAGCAACTCAGTTTATAGGCATGTACGGGTACTAGTTTTCAAGTTACAGCCCTCTCAAAGAAAAAGTGAAATCAAGCTATTTGACTGAGAAAGTGACTTTTTGGCCCTGTCGTCCAAACCGCCCCAGGACTTCTCACGTGGCACAAAGTGGTCCCACTAAGAAGCAACTCAGTTTATAGGCATGTACGGGTGCTAGTTTTCAAGTTACAGCCCTCTCAAAAAAAAAGTGAAATCAAGCTATTTGACTGAGAAAGTGACTTTTTGGCCCTGTCGTCCCAAACCGCCCCAGGACTTCTCACGTGGCACAAAGTGGTCCCACTAAGAAGCAACTCAGTTTATAGGCATGTACGGGTGCTAGTTTTCAAGTTACAGCCCTCTAAAAAAAAAAGTGAAATCAAGCTATTTGACTGAGAAAATGACTTTTTGGCCCTGTCGTCCCAAACCGCCCCAGGACTTCTCACGTGGCACAAAGTGGTCCCACTAAGAAGCAACTCAGTTTATAGGCATGTACGGGTGCTAGTTTTCAAGTTACAGCCCTCTCAAAAAAAAAGTGAATTCAACCTATTTGACTGAGAAAATGACTTTTTGGCCCTGTCGTCCCAAACCGCCCCAGGACTTCTCACGTGGCACAAAGTGGTCCCACTAAGAAGCAACTCAGTTTATAGGCATGTACGGGTGCTAGTTTTCAAGTTACAGCCCTCTCAAAAAAAAAGTGAAATCAAGCTATTTGACTGAGAAAATGACTTTTTGGCCCTGTCGTCCCAAACCGCCCCAGGACTTCTCACGTGGCACAAAGTGGTCCCACTAAGAAGCAACTCAGTTTATAGGCATGTACGGGTGCTAGTTTTCAAGTTACAGCCCTCTAAAAAAAAAAGTGAAATCAAGCTATTTGACTGAGAAAATGACTTTTTGGCCCTGTCGTCCCAAACCGCCCCAGGACTTCTCACGTGGCACAAAGTGGTCCCACTAAGAAGCAACTCAGTTTATAGGCATGTACGGGTGCTAGTTTTCAAGTTACAGCCCTCTCAAAAAAAAAGTGAAATCAAGCTATTTGACTGAGAAAGTGACTTTTTGGCCCTGTCGTCCCAAACCGCCCCAGGACTTCTCACGTGGCACAAAGTGGTCCCACTAAGAAGCAACTCAGTTTATAGGCATGTACGGGTGCTAGTTTTCAAGTTACAGCCCTCTCAAAAAAAAAGTGAAATCAAGCTATTTGACTGAGAAAATGACTTTTTGGCCCTGTCGTCCCAAACCGCCCCAGGACTTCTCACGTGGCACAAAGTGGTCCCACTAAGAAGCAAATCAGTTTATAGGCATGTACGGGGGCTAGTTTTCAAGTTACAGCCCTCTCAAAAAAAAAGTGAAATCAAGCTATTTGACTGAGAAAATGACTTTTTGGCCCTGTCGTCCCAAACCGCCCCAGGACTTCTCACGTGGCACACAGTGGTCCCACTAAGAAGCAACTCAGTGTATAGGCATGTACGGGTGCTAGTTTTCAAGTTACAGCCCTCTAAAAAAAAAAGTGAAATCAAGCTATTTGACTGAGAAAATGACTTTTTGGCCCTGTCGTCCCAAACCGCCCCAGGACTTCTCACGTGGCACAAAGTGGTCCCACTAAGAAGCAACTCAGTTTATAGGCATTTACGGGTGCTAGTTTTCAAGTTACAGCCCTCTCAAAAGAAAAGTGAAATCAAGCTATTTGACTGAGAAAATGACTTTTTGGCCCTGTCGTCCCAAACCGCCCCAGGACTTCTCACGTGGCACAAAGTGGTCCCACTAAGAAGCAACTCAGTTTATAGGCATGTACGGGTGCTAGTTTTCAAGTTACAGCCCTCTCAAAAAAAAGTGAAATCAAGCTATTTGACTGAGAAAATGACTTTTTGGCCCTGTCGTCCCAAACCGCCCCAGGACTTCTCACGTGGCACAAAGTGGTCCCACTAAGAAGCAACTCAGTTTATAGGCATGTACGGGTGCTAGTTTTCAAGTTACAGCCCTCTCAAAAAAAAGTGAAATCAAGCTATTTGACTGAGAAAGTGACTTTTTGGCCCTGTCGTCCCAAACCGCCCCAGGACTGCTCACGTGGCACAAAGTGGTCCCACTAAGAAGCAACTCAGTTTATAGGCATGTACGGGTGCTAGTTTTCAAGTTACAGCCCTCTCAAAAAAAAGTGAAATCAAGCTATTTGACTGAGAAAGTGACTTTTTGGCCCTGTCGTCCCAAACCGCCCCAGGACTTCTCACGTGGCACAAAGTGGTCCCACTAAGAAGCAACTCAGTTTATAGGCATGTACGGGTGCTAGTTTTCAAGTTACAGCCCTCTCAAAAAAAAGTGAAATCAAGCTATTTGACTGAGAAAATGACTTTTTGGCCCTGTCGTCCCAAACCGCCCCAGGACTTCTCACGTGGCACAAAGTGGTCCCACTAAGAAGCAACTCAGTTTATAGGCATGTACGGGTGCTAGTTTTCAAGTTACAGCCCTCTCAAAAAAAAAGTGAAATCAAGCTATTTGACTGAGAAAATGACTTTTTGGCCCTGTCGTCCCAAACCGCCCCAGGACTTCTCACGTGGCACAAAGTGGTCCCATTTACCAGTACTTCCACATTTACACTGTGCGCACTGAGAATTTGAAGGAGTACTGTGACTTTGTTGATATTGAATACAGAAAGCTCCTTTCCCACAGCAAGACACGATGGCTGTCATTATTCCCTGGAATTGAGAGGCTGCTGCAGATGTTTCCAGCATTAAAGGGATACTTTCTGTCCCAGGAAAAGCCACCCGCAATGATCAAGAGGTTTTTTGAAAATTAATTTAGTGAGATTTACCTTTGGCACATGCACTCACTCATGTGTGTATTCCACTCACGCATTCAAGAAATGGAAAAGGAGAAGAATTCCATTGTGGAAGTGTGTAACATCTTGCACAGTGTCCACACTATGCTTGAGGAACGCAAAAGAGAAACAACTTCATGTCCCTTAAAGTCCTGGATGCCACCCCATTGGCGGGAGGGTTGCCGGATGCCATCCCATTGGCGGGAGGGTTGCCGGATGCCATCCCATTGGCGGGAGGTCCCGGATGCCACCCCATTGGCGGGAGGGTTGCCGGATGCCATCCCATTGGCGGGAGGGTTGCCGGATGCCATCCCATTGGCGGGAGGGTTGCCGGATGCCATCCCATTGGCGGGAGGGGTCCCGGATGCCACCCCATTGGCGGGAGGGTTGCCGGATGCCATCCCATTGGCGGGAGGGTTGCCGGATGCCATCCCATTGGCGGGAGGGGTCCCGGATGCCATCCCATTGGCGGGAGGGTTGCCGGATGCCATCCCATTGGCGGGAGGGGTCCCGGATGCCACCCCATTGGCGGGAGGGGTGCCGGATGCCATCCCATTGGCGGGAGGGGTCCCGGATGCCACCCCATTGGCGGGAGGGTTGCCGGATGCCATCCCATTGGCGGGAGGTTTGCCGGATGCCATCCCATTGGCGGGAGGGGTCCCGGATGCCACCCCATTGGCGGGAGGGTTGCCGGATGCCATCCCATTGGCGGGAGGGTTGCCGGATGCCATCCCATTGGCGGGAGGGGTCCCGGATGCCACCCCATTGGCGGGAGGGTTGCCGGATGCCATCCCATTGGCGGGAGGGTTGCCGGATGCCATCCCATTGGTGCTCAAAGATATACAGTACTGTGGCATCGCTACAGATGGGAGTAACCATGGTGCAGTGAAAATATTCCCAATCATAATCCAGTATTTTGACTGGAAGAAAGGTGGTGTACAATCAACATTGCTTGAGGTCAAAGACACACCTAATGAGACAGCCGAAACCATTGCAAACTACTTGATTGAAACATTGAGAAAAAACAATTTGTCAGACAAATGTATTGCATTTGCTGGTGACAATTGCAACACAAATTTCGGAGGAATCAGTCGTGATGAAGGGGGGAAAAATGTGTTTGCAAATTTGAAGAAGTTGCTGCAGAACAAGACTCTGGTCGGTGTGGGTTGCCCAGCACACATATTGAACAATTGTGTCCATCATGGTGCAGACACACTTGATGTTGAAGTTGAGAATATCATGTTCAAGATTTACCAGTACTTCCACATTTACACTGTGCGCACTGAGAATTTGAAGGAGTACTGTGACTTTGTTGATATTGAATACAGAAAGCTCCTTTCCCACAGCAAGACACGATGGCTGTCATTATTCCCTGGAATTGAGAGGCTGCTGCAGATGTTTCCAGCATTAAAGGGATACTTTCTGTCCCAGGAAAAGCCACCCGCAATGATCAAGAGGTTTTTTGAAAATTAATTTAGTGAGATTTACCTTTGGCACATGCACTCACTCATGTGTGTATTCCACTCACGCATTCAAGACATGGAAAAGGAGAAGAATTCCATTGTGGAAGTGTGTAACATCTTGCACAGTGTCCACACTATGCTTGAGGAACGCAAAAGAGAAACAACTTCATGTCCCTTAAAGTCCCGGATGCCACCCCATTGGCGGGAGGGTTGCCGGATGCCATCCCATTGGCGGGAGGGTTGCCGGATGCCATCCCATTGGCGGGAGGTCCCGGATGCCACCCCATTGGCGGGAGGGTTGCCGGATGCCATCCCATTGGCGGGAGGGTTGCCGGATGCCATCCCATTGGCGGGAGGGTTGCCGGATGCCATCCCATTGGCGGGAGGGGTCCCGGATGCCACCCCATTGGCGGGAGGGTTGCCGGATGCCATCCCATTGGCGGGAGGGTTGCCGGATGCCATCCCATTGGCGGGAGGGGTCCCGGATGCCATCCCATTGGCGGGAGGGTTGCCGGATGCCATCCCATTGGCGGGAGGGGTCCCGTATGCCATCCCATTGCCGGGAGGGGTCCCGGATGCCACCCCATTGGCGGGAGGGTTGCCGGATGCCATCCCATTGGCGGGAGGGTTGCCGGATGCCATCCCATTGGCGGGAGGGGTGCCGGATGCCATCCCATTGGCGGGAGGGGTCCCGGACGCCATCCCATTGGCGGGAGGGGTGCCGGATGCCATCCCATTGGCGGGAGGGTTGCCGCGTGCCATCCCATTGGCGGGAGGGTTGCCGGATGCCATCCCATTGGCGGGAGGGTTGCCGGATGCCATCCCATTGGCGGGAGGGGTGCCGGATGCCATCCCATTGGCGGGAGGGGTCCCGGATGCCACCCCATTGGCGGGAGGGTTGCCGGATGCCATCCCATTGGCGGGAGGTTTGCCGGATGCCATCCCATTGGCGGGAGGGGTGCCGGATGCCATCCCATTGGCGGGAGGGGTGCCGGATGCCATCCCATTGGCGGGAGGGGTCCCGTATGCCATCCCATTGCCCGGAGGGGTCCCGGATGCCACCCCATTGGCGGGAGGGTTGCCGGATGCCATCCCATTGGCGGGAGGGTTGCCGGATGCCATCCCATTGGCGGGAGGGGTCCCGGATGCCACCCCATTGGCGGGAGGGTTGCCGGATGCCATCCCATTGGCGGGAGGGTTGCCGGATGCCATCCCATTGGCGGGAGGGTTGCCGGATGCCATCCCATTGGTGCTCAAAGATATACAGTACTGTGGCATCGCTACAGATGGGAGTAACCATGGTGCAGTGAAAATATTCCCAATCATAATCCAGTATTTTGACTGGAAGAAAGGTGGTGTACAATCAACATTGCTTGAGGTCAAAGACACACCTAATGAGACAGCCGAAACCATTGCAAACTACTTGATTGAAACATTGAGAAAAAACTATTTGTCAGACAAATGTATTGCATTTGCTGGTGACAATTGCAACACAAATTTCGGAGGAATCAGTCGTGATGAAGGGGGGAAAAATGTGTTTGCAAATTTGAAGAAGTTGCTGCAGAACAAGACTCTGGTCGGTGTGGGTTGCCCAGCACACATATTGAACAATTGTGTCCATCATGGTGCAGACACACTTGATGTTGAAGTTGAGAATATCATGTTCAAGATTTACCAGTACTTCCACATTTACACTGTGCGCACTGAGAATTTGAAGGAGTACTGTGACTTTGTTGATATTGAATACAGAAAGCTCCTTTCCCACAGCAAGACACGATGGCTGTCATTATTCCCTGGAATTGAGAGGCTGCTGCAGATGTTTCCAGCATTAAAGGGATACTTTCTGTCCCAGGAAAAGCCACCCGCAATGATCAAGAGGTTTTTTGAAAATTAATTTAGTGAGATTTACCTTTGGCACATGCACTCACTCATGTGTGTATTCCACTCACGCATTCAAGACATGGAAAAGGAGAAGAATTCCATTGTGGAAGTGTGTAACATCTTGCACAGTGTCCACACTATGCTTGAGGAACGCAAAAGAGAAACAACTTCATGTCCCTTAAAGTCCCGGATGCCACCCCATTGGCGGGAGGGTTGCCGGATGCCATCCCATTGGCGGGAGGGTTGCCGGATGCCATCCCATTGGCGGGAGGTCCCGGATGCTACCCCATTGGCGGGAGGGTTGCCGGATGCCATCCCATTGGCGGGAGGGTTGCCGGATGCCATCCCATTGGCGGGAGGTCCCGGATGCTACCCCATTGGCGGGAGGGTTGCCGGATGCCATCCCATTGGCGGGAGGGTTGCCGGATGCCATCCCATTGGCGGGAGGGTTGCCGGATGCCATCCCATTGGCGGGAGGGGTCCCGGATGCCACCCCATTGGCGGGAGGGTTGCCGGATGCCATCCCATTGGCGGGAGGGTTGCCGGATGCCATCCCATTGGCGGGAGGGGTCCCGGATGCCATCCCATTGGCGGGAGGGTTGCCGGATGCCATCCCATTGGCGGGAGGGTTGCCGGATGCCATCCCATTGGCGGGAGGGGTGCCGGATGCCATCCCATTGGCGGGAGGGGTGCCGGATGCCATCCCATTGGCGGGAGGGTTGCCGGATGCCATCCCATTGGCGGGAGGGGTCCCGGACGCCATCCCATTGGCGGGAGGGGTGCCGGATGCCATCCCATTGGCGGGAGGGTTGCCGCGTGCCATCCCATTGGCGGGAGGGTTGCCGGATGCCATCCCATTGGCGGGAGGGGTCCCGGATGCCACCCCATTGGCGGGAGGGTTGCCGGATGCCATCCCATTGGCGGGAGGGTTGCCGGATGCCATCCCATTGGCGGGAGGGGTCCCGGATGCCACCCCATTGGCGGGAGGGTTGCCAGATGCCATCCCATTGGCGGGAGGGGTGCCGGATGCCATCCCATTGGCGGGAGGGGTCCCGGATGCCACCCCATTGGCGGGAGGGTTGCCGGATGCCATCCCATTGGCGGGAGGGTTGCCGGATGCCATCCCATTGGCGGGAGGGTTGCCGGATGCCATCCCATTGGCGCTCAAAGATATACAGTACTGTGGCATCGCTACAGATGGGAGTAACCATGGTGCAGTGAAAATATTCCCAATCATAATCCAGTATTTTGACTGGAAGAAAGGTGGCGGGAGGGGTCCCGGATGCCATCCCATTGGCGGGAGGGGTGCCGGATGCCATCCCATTGGCGGGAGGGTTGCTGCGTGCCATCCCATTGGCGGGAGGGTTGCCGGATGCCATCCCATTGGCGGGAGGGTTGCCGCATGCCATCCCATTGGCGGGAGGGTTGCCGCATGCCATCCCATTGGCGGGAGGGGTCCCGTATGCCATCCCATTGCCGGGAGGGGTCCCGGATGCCATCCCATTGGCGGGAGGGTTGCCGGATGCCATCCCATTGGCGGGAGGGGTCCCGGACGCCATCCCATTGGCGGGAGGGGTGCCGGATGCCATCCCATTGGCGGGAGGGTTGCCGCGTGCCATCCCATTGGCAGGAGGGTTGCCGGATGCCATCCCATTGGCGGGAGGGGTCCCGGATGCCACCCCATTGGCGGGAGGGTTGCCGGATGCCATCCCATTGGCGGGAGGGTTGCCGGATGCCATCCCATTGGCGGGAGGGGTCCCGGATGCCACCCCATTGGCGGGAGGGTTGCCGGATGCCATCCCATTGGCGGGAGGGGTCCCGGATGCCACCCCATTGGCGGGAGGGTTGCCGGATGCCATCCCATTGGCGGGAGGGGTCCCGGATGCCATCCCATTGGCGGGAGGGTTGCCGGATGCCATCCCATTGGCGGGAGGGGTCCCGGATGCCATCCCATTGCCGGGAGGGTTGCCGCATGCCATCCCATTGGCGGGAGGGTTGCCGCATGCCATCCCATTGGCGGGAGGGTTGCCGCATGCCATCCCATTGGCGGGAGGGGTGCCGGATGCCATCCCATTGGCGGGAGGGGTCCCGGATGCCACCCCATTGGCGGGAGGGTTGCCGGATGCCATCCCATTGGCGGGAGGGTTGCCGCATGCCATCCCATTGGCGGGAGGGGTGCCGGATGCCATCCCATTGGCGGGAGGGGTCCCGGATGCCATCCCATTGGCGGGAGGGTTGCCGCATGCCATCCCATTGGCGGGAGGGTTGCCGCATGCCATCCCATTGGCGGGAGGGTTGCCGGATGCCATCCCATTGGCGGGAGGGGTCCCGGATGCCATCCCATTGGCGGGAGGGGTCCCGGATGCCACCCCATTGGCGGGAGGGTTGCCGGATGCCATCCCATTGGCGGGAGGGGTGCCGGATGCCATCCCATTGGCGGGAGGGTTGCCGCATGCCATCCCATTGGCGGGAGGGTTGCCGGATGCCATCCCATTGGCGGGAGGGTTGCCGGATGCCATCCCATTGGCGGGAGGGGTCCCAGATGCCATCCCATTGGCGGGAGGGGTCCCGGATGCCATCCCATTGGCGGGAGGGGTGCCGGATGCCATCCCATTGGTGGGAGGGTTGCCGCGTGCCATCCCATTGGCGGGAGGGTTGCCGGATGCCATCCCATTGGCGGGAGGGGTCCCGGATGCCACCCCATTGGCGGGAGGGTTGACGGATGCCATCCCATTGGCGGGAGGGTTGCCGGATGCCATCCCATTGGTGGGAGGGTTGCCGGATGCCATCCCATTGGCGGGAGGGTTGCCGCATGCCATCCCATTGGCGGGAGGGTTGCCGCATGCCATCCCATTGGCGGGAGGGGTCCCGGATGCCATCCCATTGCCGGGAGGGGTCCCGGATGCCACCCCATTGGCGGGAGGGTTGCCGGATGCCATCCCATTGGCGGGAGGGTTGCCGGATGCCATCCCATTGGCGGGAGGGGTCCCGGATGCCATCCCATTGGCGGGAGGGTTGCCGGATGCCATCCCATTGGCGGGAGGGGTCCCGGATGCCACCCCATTGGCGGGAGGGTTGCCGGATGCCATCCCATTGGCGGGAGGGTTGCCGGATGCCATCCCATTGGCGGGAGGGTTTCCGCATGCCATCCCATTGGCGGGAGGGTTGCCGCATGCCATCCCATTGGCGGGAGGGGTGCCGGATGCCATCCCATTGGCGGGAGGGTTGCCGCATGCCATCCCATTGGCGGGAGGGGTGCCGGATGCCATCCCATTGGCGGGAGGGGTCCCGGATGCCACCCCATTGGCGGGAGGGTTGCCGGATGCCATCCCATTGGCGGGAGGGTTGCCGGATGCCATCCCATTGGCGGGAGGGTTGCCGCATGCCATCCCATTGGCGGGAGGGTTGCCGCATGCCATCCCATTGGCGGGAGGGTTGCCGGATGCCATCCCATTGGCGGGAGGGTTGCCGGATGCCATCCCATTGGCGGGAGGGTTGCCGGATGCCATCCCATTGGCGCTCAAAGATATACAGTACTGTGGCATCGCTACAGATGGGAGTAACCATGGTGCAGTGAAGATATTCCCAATCATAATCCAGTATTTTGACTGGAAGAAAGGTGGTGTACAATCAACATTGCTTGAGGTCAAAGACACACCTAATGAGACAGCCGGAACCATTGCAAACTACTTGATTGAAACATTGAGAAAAAACAATTTGTCAGACAAAAACTTCGGAGGAATCAGTCGTGATGAAGGGGGGAAAATGTGTTTGCAAATTTGAAGAAGTTGCTGCAGAACAAGACTCTGGTCGGTGTGGGTTGCCCAGCACACATATTGAACAATTGTGTCCATCATGGTGCAGACACACTTGATGTTGAAGTTGAGAATATCATGTTCAAGATTTACCAGTACTTCCACATTTACACTGTGCGCACTGAGAATTTGAAGGAGTACTGTGACTTTGTTGATATTGAATACAGAAAGCTCCTTTCCCACAGCAAGACACGATGGCTGTCATTATTCCCTGGAATTGAGAGGCTGCTGCAGATGTTTCCAGCATTAAAGGGATACTTTCTGTCCCAGGAAAAGCCACCCGCAATGATCAAGAGGTTTTTTGAAAATTAATTTAGTGAGATTTACCTTTGGCACATGCACTCACTCATGTGTGTATTCCACTCACGCATTCAAGAAATGGAAAAGGAGAAGAATTCCATTGTGGAAGTGTGTAACATCTTGCACAGTGTCCACACTATGCTTGAGGAACGCAAAAGAGAAACAACTTCATGTCCCTTAAAGTCCCGGATGCCACCCCATTGGCGGGAGGGTTGCCGCATGCCATCCCATTGGCGGGAGGGTTGCCGCATGCCATCCCATTGGCGGGAGGGGTCCCGGATGCCATCCCATTGCCGGGAGGGGTGCCGGATGCCATCCCATTGGCGGGAGGGGTGCCGGATGCCATCCCATTGGCGGGAGGGGTCCCGGATGCCACCCCATTGGCGGGAGGGTTGCCGGATGCCATCCCATTGGCGGGAGGGTTGCCGGATGCCATCCCATTGGCGGGAGGGGTGCCGGATGCCATCCCATTGGCGGGAGGGGTGCCGGATGCCATCCCATTGGCGGGAGGGGTCACGGATGCCACCCCATTGGCGGGAGGGTTGCCGGATGCCATCCCATTGGCGGGAGGGTTGCCGGATGCCATCCCATTGGCGGGAGGGTTGCCGCATGCCATCCCATTGGCGGGAGGGTTGCCGCATGCCATCCCATTGGCGGGAGGGGTGCCGGATGCCATCCCATTGGCGGGAGGGGTCCCGGATGCCACCCCATTGGCGGGAGGGTTGCCGGATGCCATCCCATTGGCGGGAGGGTTGCCGGATGCCATCCCATTGGCGGGAGGGTTGCCGCATGCCATCCCATTGGCGGGAGGGTTGCCGCATGCCATCCCATTGGCGGGAGGGTTGCCGGATGCCATCCCATTGGCGGGAGGGTTGCCGGATGCCATCCCATTGGCGGGAGGGTTGCCGGATGCCATCCCATTGGCGCTCAAAGATATACAGTACTGTGGCATCGCTACAGATGGGAGTAACCATGGTGCAGTGAAAATATTCCCAATCATAATCCAGTATTTTGACTGGAAGAAAGGTGGTGTACAATCAACATTGCTTGAGGTCAAAGACACACCTAATGAGACAGCCGAAACCATTGCAAACTACTTGATTGAAACATTGAGAAAAAACAATTTGTCAGAAAAATGTATTGCATTTGCTGGTGACAATTGCAACACAAATTTCGGAGGAATCAGTCGTGATGAAGGGGGGAAAATGTGTTTGCAAATTTGAAGAAGTTGCTGCAGAACAAGACTCTGGTCGGTGTGGGTTGCCCAGCACACATATTGAACAATTGTGTCCATCATGGTGCAGACACACTTGATGTTGAAGTTGAGAATATCATGTTCAAGATTTACCAGTACTTCCACATTTACACTGTGCGCACTGAGAATTTGAAGGAGTACTGTGACTTTGTTGATATTGAATACAGAAATCTCCTTTCCCACAGCAAGACACGATGGCTGTCATTATTCCCTGGAATTGAGAGGCTGCTTTCCAGCATTAAAGGGATACTTTCTGTCCCAGGAAAAGCCACCCGCAATGATCAAGAGGTTTTTTGAAAATTAATTTAGTGAGATTTACCTTTGGCACATGCACTCACTCATGTGTGTATTCCACTCACGCATTCAATAAATGGAAAAGGAGAAGAATTCCATTGTGGAAGTGTGTAACATCTTGCACAGTGTCCACACTATGCTTGAGGAACGCAAAAGAGAAACAACTTCATGTCCCTTAAAGTCCCGGATGCCACCCCATTGGCGGGAGGGTTGCCGCATGCCATCCCATTGGCGGGAGGGTTGCCGCATGCCATCCCATTGGCGGGAGGGGTCCCGGATGCCATCCCATTGCCGGGAGGGGTCCCGGATGCCACCCCATTGGCGGGAGGGTTGCCGGATGCCATCCCATTGGCGGGAGGGTTGCCGGATGCCATCCCATTGGCGGGAGGGGTGCCGGATGCCATCCCATTGGCGGGAGGGGTCCCGGATGCCACCCCATTGGCGGGAGGGTTGCCGGATGCCATCCCATTGGCGGGAGGGTTGCCGGATGCCATCCCATTGGCGGGAGGGGTGCCGGATGCCATCCCATTGGCGGGAGGGGTGCCGGATGCCATCCCATTGGCGGGAGGGGTCCCGGATGCCACCCCATTGGCGGGAGGGTTGCCGGATGCCATCCCATTGGCGGGAGGGTTGCCGGATGCCATCCCATTGGCGGGAGGGTTGCCGCATGCCATCCCATTGGCGGGAGGGTTGCCGCATGCCATCCCATTGGCGGGAGGGGTGCCGGATGCCATCCCATTGGCGGGAGGGGTCCCGGATGCCACCCCATTGGCGGGAGGGTTGCCGGATGCCATCCCATTGGCGGGAGGGTTGCCGGATGCCATCCCATTGGCGGGAGGGTTGCCGCATGCCATCCCATTGGCGGGAGGGTTGCCGCATGCCATCCCATTGGCGGGAGGGTTGCCGGATGCCATCCCATTGGCGGGAGGGTTGCCGGATGCCATCCCATTGGCGGGAGGGTTGCCGGATGCCATCCCATTGGCGCTCAAAGATATACAGTACTGTGGCATCGCTACAGATGGGAGTAACCATGGTGCAGTGAAAATATTCCCAATCATAATCCAGTATTTTGACTGGAAGAAAGGTGGTGTACAATCAACATTGCTTGAGGTCAAAGACACACCTAATGAGACAGCCGAAACCATTGCAAACTACTTGATTGAAACATTGAGAAAAAACAATTTGTCAGACAAATGTATTGCATTTGCTGGTGACAATTGCAACACAAATTCCGGAGGAATCAGTCGTGATGAAGGGGGGGAAATGTGTTTGCAAATTTGAAGAAGTTGCTGCAGAACAAGACTCTGGTCGGTGTGGGTTGCCCAGCACACATATTGAACAATTGTGTCCATCATGGTGCAGACACACTTGATGTTGAAGTTGAGAATATCATGTTCAAGATTTACCAGTACTTCCACATTTACACTGTGCGCACTGAGAATTTGAAGGAGTACTGTGACTTTGTTGATATTGAATACAGAAAGCTCCTTTCCCACAGCAAGACACGATGGCTGTCATTATTCCCTGGAATTGAGAGGCTGCTGCAGATGTTTCCAGCATTAAAGGGATACTTTCTGTCCCAGGAAAAGCCACCCGCAATGATCAAGAGGTTTTTTGAAAATTAATTTAGTGAGATTTACCTTTGGCACATGCACTCACTCATGTGTGTATTCCACTCACGCATTCAAGAAATGGAAAAGGAGAAGAATTCCATTGTGGAAGTGTGTAACATCTTGCACAGTGTCCACACTATGCTTGAGGAACGCAAAAGAGAAACAACTTCATGTCCCTTAAAGTCCCGGATGCCACCCCATTGGCGGGAGGGTTGCCGGATGCCATCCCATTGGCGGGAGGGGTGCCGGATGCCATCCCATTGGCGGGAGGGGTCCCGGATGCCATCCCATTGCCGGGAGGGGTCCCGGATGCCACCCCATTGGCGGGAGGGTTGCCGGATGCCATCCCATTGGCGGGAGGGTTGCCGGATGCCATCCCATTGGCGGGAGGGGTGCCGGATGCCATCCCATTGGCGGGAGGGGTCCCGGATGCCACCCCATTGGCGGGAGGGATGCCGGATGCCATCCCATTGGCGGGAGGGTTGCCGGATGCCATCCCATTGGCGGGAGGGTTGCCGCATGCCACCCCATTGGCGGGAGGGTTGCCGGATGCCATCCCATTGGCGGGAGGGTTGCCGCATGCCATCCCATTGGCGGGAGGGGTCCCGGATGCCATCCCATTGCCGGGAGGGGTCCCGGATGCCACCCCATTGGCGGGAGGGTTGCCGGATGCCATCCCATTGGCGGGAGGGTTGCCGGATGCCATCCCATTGGCGGGAGGGGTGCCGGATGCCATCCCATTGGCGGGAGGGGTCCCGGATGCCACCCCATTGGCGGGAGGGTTGCCGGATGCCATCCCATTGGCGGGAGGGTTGCCGGATGCCATCCCATTGGCGGGAGGGGTGCCGGATGCCATCCCATTGGCGGGAGGGGTGCCGGATGCCATCCCATTGGCAGGAGGGGTCCCGGATGCCACCCCATTGGCGGGAGGGTTGCCGGATGCCATCCCATTTTCGGGAGGGTTGCCGGATGCCATCCCATTGGCGGGAGGGTTGCCGCATGCCATCCCATTGGCGGGAGGGTTGCCGCATGCCATCCCATTGGCGGGAGGGGTGCCGGATGCCATCCCATTGGCGGGAGGGGTCCCGGATGCCACCCCATTGGCGGGAGGGTTGCCGGATGCCATCCCATTGGCGGGAGGGTTGCCGGATGCCATCCCATTGGCGGGAGGGTTGCCGCATGCCATCCCATTGGCGGGAGGGTTGCCGCATCCCATCCCATTGGCGGGAGGGTTGCCGGATGCCATCCCATTGGCGGGAGGGTTGCCGGATGCCATCCCATTGGCGGGAGGGTTGCCGGATGCCATCCCATTGGCGCTCAAAGATATACAGTACTGTGGCATCGCTACAGATGGGAGTAACCATGGTGCAGTGAAAATATTCCCAATCATAATCCAGTATTTTGACTGGAAGAAAGGTGGTGTACAATCAACATTGCTTGAGGTCAAAGACACACCTAATGAGACAGCCGAAACCATTGCAAACTACTTGATTGAAACATTGAGAAAAAACAATTTGTCAGACAAATGTATTGCATTTGCTGGTGACAATTGCAACACAAATTTCGGAGGAATCAGTCGTGATGAAGGGGGGAAAATGTGTTTGCAAATTTGAAGAAGTTGCTGCAGAACAAGACTCTGGTCGGTGTGGGTTGCCCAGCACACATATTGAACAATTGTGTCCATCATGGTGCAGACACACTTGATGTTGAAGTTGAGAATATCATGTTCAAGATTTACCAGTACTTCCACATTTACACTGTGCGCACTGAGAATTTGAAGGAGTACTGTGACTTTGTTGATATTGAATACAGAAAGCTCCTTTCCCACAGCAAGACACGATGGCTGTCATTATTCCCTGGAATTGAGAGGCTGCTGCAGATGTTTCCAGCATTAAAGGGATACTTTCTGTCCCAGGAAAAGCCACCCGCAATGATCAAGAGGTTTTTTGAAAATTAATTTAGTGAGATTTACCTTTGGCACATGCACTCACTCATGTGTGTATTCCACTCACGCATTCAAGAAATGGAAAAGGAGAAGAATTCCATTGTGGAAGTGTGTAACATCTTGCACAGTGTCCACACTATGCTTGAGGAACGCAAAAGAGAAACAACTTCATGTCCCTTAAAGTCCCGGATGCCACCCCATTGGCGGGAGGGTTGCCGGATGCCATCCCATTGGCGGGAGGTCCCGGATGCCACCCCATTGGCGGGAGGGTTGCCGGATGCCATCCCATTGGCGGGAGGGTTGCCGGATGCCATCCCATTGGCGGGAGGGTTGCCGGATGCCATCCCATTGGCGGGAGGGGTCCCAGATGCCACCCTATTGGCGGGAGGGTTGCTGGATGCCATCCCATTGGCGGGAGGGTTGCCGGATGCCATCCCATTGGCGGGAGGGGTCCCGGATGCCATCCCATTGGCGGGAGGGTTGCCGGATGCCATCCCATTGGCGGGAGGGGTCCCGGATGCCACCCCATTGGCGGGAGGGTTGGCGGATGCCATCCCATTGGCGGGAGGGTTGCCGGATGCCATCCCATTGGCGGGAGGGGTCCCGGATGCCATCCCATTGGCGGGAGGGTTGCCGGATGCCATCCCATTGGCGGGAGGGGTCCCGGATGCCATCCCATTGGCGGGAGGGGTCCCGTATGCCATCCCATTGCCGGGAGGGGTCCCGGATGCCACCCCATTGGCGGGAGGGTTGCCGGATGCCATCCCATTGGCGGGAGGGTTGCCGCATGCCATCCCATTGGCGGGAGGGGTCCCGTATGCCATCCCATTGCCGGGAGGGGTCCCGGATGCCACCCCATTGGCGGGAGGGTTGCCGGATGCCATCCCATTGGCGGGAGGGTTGCCGGATGCCATCCCATTGGCGGGAGGGTTGCCGCATGCCATCCCATTGGCGGGAGGGGTCCCGTATGCCATCCCATTGCCGGGAGGGGTCCCGGATGCCACCCCATTGGCGGGAGGGTTGCCGGATTCCATCCCATTGGCGGGAGGGTTGCCGGATGCCATCCCATTGGCGGGAGGGGTGCCGGATGCCATCCCATTGGCGGGAGGGTTGCCGGATGCCATCCCATTGGCGGGAGGGGTCCCGGATGCCATCCCATTGGCGGGAGGGGTGCCGGATGCCATCCCATTGGCGGGAGGGTTGCCGCGTGCCATCCCATTGGCGGGAGGGTTGCCGGATGCCATCCCATTGGCGGGAGGGTTGCCGCATGCCATCCCATTGGCGGGATGGTTGCCGCATGCCATCCCATTGGCGGGAGGGGTCCCGTATGCCATCCCATTGCCGGGAGGGGTCCCGGATGCCATCCCATTGGCGGGAGGGTTGCCGGATGCCATCCCATTGGCGGGAGGGGTCCCGGACGCCATCCCATTGGCGGGAGGGGTGCCGGATGCCATCCCATTGGCGGGAGGGTTGCCGCGTGCCATCCCATTGGCGGGAGGGTTGCCGGATGCCATCCCATTGGCGGGAGGGGTCCCGGATGCCACCCCATTGGCGGGAGGGTTGCCGGATGCCATCCCAATGGCGGGGGGGGTCCCGGATGCCACCCCATTGGCGGGAGGGGTGCCGGATGCCATCCCATTGGCGGGAGGGGTGCCGGATGCCATCCCATTGGCGGGAGGGGTCCCGGATGCCACCCCATTGGCGGGAGGGTTGCCGGATGCCATCCCATTGGCGGGAGGGTTGCCGGATGCCATCCCATTGGCGGGAGGGGTCCCGGATGCCACCCCATTGGCGGGAGGGTTGCCGGATGCCATCCCATTGGCGGGAGGGTTGCCGGATGCCATCCCATTGGTGCTCAAAGATATACAGTACTGTGGCATCGCTACAGATGGGAGTAACCATGGTGCAGTGAAAATATTCCCAATCATAATCCAGTATTTTGACTGGAAGAAAGGTGGTGTACAATCAACATTGCTTGAGGTCAAAGACACACCTAATGAGACAGCCGAAACCATTGCAAACTACTTGATTGAAACATTGAGAAAAAACAATTTGTCAGACAAATGTATTGCATTTGCTGGTGACAATTGCAACACAAATTTCGGAGGAATCAGTCGTGATGAAGGGGGGAAAAATGTGTTTGCAAATTTGAAGAAGTTGCTGCAGAACAAGACTCTGGTCGGTGTGGGTTGCCCAGCACACATATTGAACAATTGTGTCCATCATGGTGCAAACACACTTGATGTTGAAGTTGAGAATATCATGTTCAAGATTTACCAGTACTTCCACATTTACACTGTGCGCACTGAGAATTTGAAGGAGTACTGTGACTTTGTTGATATTGAATACAGAAAGCTCCTTTCCCACAGCAAGACACGATGGCTGTCATTATTCCCTGGAATTGAGAGGCTGCTGCAGATGTTTCCAGCATTAAAGGGATACTTTCTGTCCCAGGAAAAGCCACCCGCAATGATCAAGAGGTTTTTTGAAAATTAATTTAGTGAGATTTACCTTTGGCACATGCACTCACTCATGTGTGTATTCCACTCACGCATTCAAGAAATGGAAAAGGAGAAGAATTCCATTGTGGAAGTGTGTAACATCTTGCACAGTGTCCACACTATGCTTGAGGAACGCAAAAGAGAAACAACTTCATGTCCCTTAAAGTCCCGGATGCCACCCCATTGGCGGGAGGGTTGCCGGATGCCACCCCATTGGCGGGAGGGGTGCCGGATGCCATCCCATTGGCGGGAGGGGTGCCGGATGCCATCCCATTGGCGGGAGGGGTCCCGGATGCCACCCCATTGGCGGGAGGGTTGCCGGATGCCATCCCATTGGCGGGAGGGTTGCCGGATGCCATCCCATTGGCGGGAGGGGTCCCGGATGCCACCCCATTGGCGGGAGGGTTGCCGGATGCCATCCCATTGGCGGGAGGGTTGCCGGATGCCATCCCATTGGTGCTCAAAGATATACAGTACTGTGGCATCGCTACAGATGGGAGTAACCATGGTGCAGTGAAAATATTCCCAATCATAATCCAGTATTTTGACTGGAAGAAAGGTGGTGTACAATCAACATTGCTTGAGGTCAAAGACACACCTAATGAGACAGCCGAAACCATTGCAAACTACTTGATTGAAACATTGAGAAAAAACAATTTGTCAGACAAATGTATTGCATTTGCTGGTGACAATTGCAACACAAATTTCGGAGGAATCAGTCGTGATGAAGGGGGGAAAAATGTGTTTGCAAATTTGAAGAAGTTGCTGCAGAACAAGACTCTGGTCGGTGTGGGTTGCCCAGCACACATATTGAACAATTGTGTCCATCATGGTGCAGACACACTTGATGTTGAAGTTGAGAATATCATGTTCAAGATTTACCAGTACTTCCACATTTACACTGTGCGCACTGAGAATTTGAAGGAGTACTGTGACTTTGTTGATATTGAATACAGAAAGCTCCTTTCCCACAGCAAGACACGATGGCTGTCATTATTCCCTGGAATTGAGAGGCTGCTGCAGATGTTTCCAGCATTAAAGGGATACTTTCTGTCCCAGGAAAAGCCACCCGCAATGATCAAGAGGTTTTTTGAAAATTAATTTAGTGAGATTTACCTTTGGCACATGCACTCACTCATGTGTGTATTCCACTCACGCATTCAAGAAATGGAAAAGGAGAAGAATTCCATTGTGGAAGTGTGTAACATCTTGCACAGTGTCCACACTATGCTTGAGGAACGCAAAAGAGAAACAACTTCATGTCCCTTAAAGTCCCGGATGCCACCCCATTGGCGGGAGGGTTGCCGGATGCCATCCCATTGGCGGGAGGGTTGCCGGATGCCATCCCATTGGCGGGAGGTCCCGGATGCCACCCCATTGGCGGGAGGGTTGCCGGATGCCATCCCATTGGCGGGAGGGGTCCCGGATGCCATCCCATTGGCGGGAGGGTTGCCGGATGCCATCCCATTGGCGGGAGGGGTCCCGGATGCCACCCCATTGGCGGGAGGGTTGCCGGATGCCATCCCATTGGCGGGAGGGGTCCCGGATGCCACCCCATTGGCGGGAGGGTTGCCGGATGCCATCCCATTGGCGGGAGGGGTGCCGGATGCCATCCCATTGGCGGGAGGGTTGCCGCATGCCATCCCATTGGCGGGAGGGTTGCCGGATGCCATCCCATTGGCGGGAGGGTTGCCGGATGCCATCCCATTGGCGGGAGGGGTCCCGGATGCCACCCCATTGGCGGGAGGGTTGCCGGATGCCATCCCATTGGCGGGAGGGGTCCCGGATGCCACCCCATTGGCGGGAGGGTTGCCGCATGCCATCCCATTGGCGGGAGGGGTCCCGGATGCCATCCCATTGCCGGGAGGGGTCCCGGATGCCATCCCATTGCCGGGAGGGGTCCCGGATGCCACCCCATTGGCGGGAGGGTTGCCGGATGCCATCCCATTGGCGGGAGGGTTGCCGGATGCCATCCCATTCGCGGGAGGGGTGCCGGATGCCATCCCATTGGCGGGAGGGGTCCCGGATGCCACCCCATTGGCGGGAGGGTTGCCGGATGCCATCCCATTGGCGGGAGGGTTGCCGGATGCCATCCCATTGGCGGGAGGGGTGCCGGATGCCATCCCATTGGCGGGAGGGGTGCCGGATGCCATCCCATTGGCGGGAGGGGTCCCGGATGCCACCCCATTGGCGGGAGGGTTGCCGGATGCCATCCCATTGGCGGGAGGGTTGCCGGATGCCATCCCATTGGCGGGAGGGTTGCCGCATGCCATCCCATTGGCGGGAGGGTTGCCGCATGCCATCCCATTGGCGGGAGGGGTGCCGGATGCCATCCCATTGGCGGGAGGGGTCCCGGATGCCACCCCATTGGCGGGAGGGTTGCCGGATGCCATCCCATTGGCGGGAGGGTTGCCGGATGCCATCCCATTGGCGGGAGGGTTGCCGCATGCCATCCCATTGGCGGGAGGGTTGCCGCATGCCATCCCATTGGCGGGAGGGTTGCCGGATGCCATCCCATTGGCGGGAGGGTTGCCGGATGCCATCCCATTGGCGCTCAAAGATATACAGTACTGTGGCATCGCTACAGATGGGAGTAACCATGGTGCAGTGAAAATATTCCCAATCATAATCCAGTATTTTGACTGGAAGAAAGGTGGTGTACAATCAACATTGCTTGAGGTCAAAGACACACCTAATGAGATAGCCGAAACCATTGCAAACTACTTGATTGAAACATTGAGAAAAAACAATTTGTCAGACAAATGTATTGCATTTGCTGGTGACAATTGCAACACAAATTTCGGAGGAATCAGTCGTGATGAAGGGGGGAAAATGTGTTTGCAAATTTGAAGAAGTTGCTGCAGAACAAGACTCTGGTCGGTGTGGGTTGCCCAGCACACATATTGAACAATTGTGTCCATCATGGTGCAGACACACTTGATGTTGAAGTTGAGAATATCATGTTCAAGATTTACCAGTACTTCCACATTTACACTGTGCGCACTGAGAATTTGAAGGAGTACTGTGACTTTGTTGATATTGAATACAGAAAGCTCCTTTCCCACAGCAAGACACGATGGCTGTCATTATTCCCTGGAATTGAGAGGCTGCTGCAGATGTTTCCAGCATTAAAGGGATACTTTCTGTCCCAGGAAAAGCCACCCGCAATGATCAAGAGGTTTTTTGAAAATTAATTTAGTGAGATTTACCTTTGGCACATGCACTCACTCATGTGTGTATTCCACTCACGCATTCAAGAAATGGAAAAGGAGAAGAATTCCATTGTGGAAGTGTGTAACATCTTGCACAGTGTCCACACTATGCTTGAGGAACGCAAAAGAGAAACAACTTCATGTCCCTTAAAGTCCCGGATGCCACCCCATTGGCGGGAGGGTTGCCGGATGCCACCCCATTGGCGGGAGGGGTGCCGGATGCCATCCCATTGGCGGGAGGGGTGCCGGATGCCATCCCATTGGCGGGAGGGGTCCCGGATGCCACCCCATTGGCGGGAGGGTTGCCGGATGCCATCCCATTGGCGGGAGGGTTGCCGGATGCCATCCCATTGGCGGGAGGGGTCCCGGATGCCACCCCATTGGCGGGAGGGTTGCCGGATGCCATCCCATTGGCGGGAGGGTTGCCGGATGCCATCCCATTGGTGCTCAAAGATATACAGTACTGTGGCATCGCTACAGATGGGAGTAACCATGGTGCAGTGAAAATATTCCCAATCATAATCCAGTATTTTGACTGGAAGAAAGGTGGTGTACAATCAACATTGCTTGAGGTCAAAGACACACCTAATGAGACAGCCGAAACCATTGCAAACTACTTGATTGAAACATTGAGAAAAAACAATTTGTCAGACAAATGTATTGCATTTGCTGGTGACAATTGCAACACAAATTTCGGAGGAATCAGTCGTGATGAAGGGGGGAAAAATGTGTTTGCAAATTTGAAGAAGTTGCTGCAGAACAAGACTCTGGTCGGTGTGGGTTGCCCAGCACACATATTGAACAATTGTGTCCATCATGGTGCAGACACACTTGATGTTGAAGTTGAGAATATCATGTTCAAGATTTACCAGTACTTCCACATTTACACTGTGCGCACTGAGAATTTGAAGGAGTACTGTGACTTTGTTGATATTGAATACAGAAAGCTCCTTTCCCACAGCAAGACACGATGGCTGTCATTATTCCCTGGAATTGAGAGGCTGCTGCAGATGTTTCCAGCATTAAAGGGATACTTTCTGTCCCAGGAAAAGCCACCCGCAATGATCAAGAGGTTTTTTGAAAATTAATTTAGTGAGATTTACCTTTGGCACATGCACTCACTCATGTGTGTATTCCACTCACGCATTCAAGAAATGGAAAAGGAGAAGAATTCCATTGTGGAAGTGTGTAACATCTTGCACAGTGTCCACACTATGCTTGAGGAACGCAAAAGAGAAACAACTTCATGTCCCTTAAAGTCCCGGATGCCACCCCATTGGCGGGAGGGTTGCCGGATGCCATCCCATTGGCGGGAGGGTTGCCGGATGCCATCCCATTGGCGGGAGGTCCCGGATGCCACCCCATTGGCGGGAGGGTTGCCGGATGCCATCCCATTGGCGGGAGGGGTCCCGGATGCCATCCCATTGGCGGGAGGGTTGCCGGATGCCATCCCATTGGCGGGAGGGGTCCCGGATGCCACCCCATTGGCGGGAGGGTTGCCGGATGCCATCCCATTGGCGGGAGGGGTCCCGGATGCCACCCCATTGGCGGGAGGGTTGCCGGATGCCATCCCATTGGCGGGAGGGGTGCCGGATGCCATCCCATTGGCGGGAGGGTTGCCGCATGCCATCCCATTGGCGGGAGGGTTGCCGGATGCCATCCCATTGGCGGGAGGGTTGCCGGATGCCATCCCATTGGCGGGAGGGGTCCCGGATGCCACCCCATTGGCGGGAGGGTTGCCGGATGCCATCCCATTGGCGGGAGGGGTCCCGGATGCCACCCCATTGGCGGGAGGGTTGCCGCATGCCATCCCATTGGCGGGAGGGGTCCCGGATGCCATCCCATTGCCGGGAGGGGTCCCGGATGCCATCCCATTGCCGGGAGGGGTCCCGGATGCCACCCCATTGGCGGGAGGGTTGCCGGATGCCATCCCATTGGCGGGAGGGTTGCCGGATGCCATCCCATTCGCGGGAGGGGTGCCGGATGCCATCCCATTGGCGGGAGGGGTCCCGGATGCCACCCCATTGGCGGGAGGGTTGCCGGATGCCATCCCATTGGCGGGAGGGTTGCCGGATGCCATCCCATTGGCGGGAGGGGTGCCGGATGCCATCCCATTGGCGGGAGGGGTGCCGGATGCCATCCCATTGGCGGGAGGGGTCCCGGATGCCACCCCATTGGCGGGAGGGTTGCCGGATGCCATCCCATTGGCGGGAGGGTTGCCGGATGCCATCCCATTGGCGGGAGGGTTGCCGCATGCCATCCCATTGGCGGGAGGGTTGCCGCATGCCATCCCATTGGCGGGAGGGGTGCCGGATGCCATCCCATTGGCGGGAGGGGTCCCGGATGCCACCCCATTGGCGGGAGGGTTGCCGGATGCCATCCCATTGGCGGGAGGGTTGCCGGATGCCATCCCATTGGCGGGAGGGTTGCCGCATGCCATCCCATTGGCGGGAGGGTTGCCGCATGCCATCCCATTGGCGGGAGGGTTGCCGGATGCCATCCCATTGGCGGGAGGGTTGCCGGATGCCATCCCATTGGCGCTCAAAGATATACAGTACTGTGGCATCGCTACAGATGGGAGTAACCATGGTGCAGTGAAAATATTCCCAATCATAATCCAGTATTTTGACTGGAAGAAAGGTGGTGTACAATCAACATTGCTTGAGGTCAAAGACACACCTAATGAGATAGCCGAAACCATTGCAAACTACTTGATTGAAACATTGAGAAAAAACAATTTGTCAGACAAATGTATTGCATTTGCTGGTGACAATTGCAACACAAATTTCGGAGGAATCAGTCGTGATGAAGGGGGGAAAATGTGTTTGCAAATTTGAAGAAGTTGCTGCAGAACAAGACTCTGGTCGGTGTGGGTTGCCCAGCACACATATTGAACAATTGTGTCCATCATGGTGCAGACACACTTGATGTTGAAGTTGAGAATATCATGTTCAAGATTTACCAGTACTTCCACATTTACACTGTGCGCACTGAGAATTTGAAGGAGTACTGTGACTTTGTTGATATTGAATACAGAAAGCTCCTTTCCCACAGCAAGACACGATGGCTGTCATTATTCCCTGGAATTGAGAGGCTGCTGCAGATGTTTCCAGCATTAAAGGGATACTTTCTGTCCCAGGAAAAGCCACCCGCAATGATCAAGAGGTTTTTTGAAAATTAATTTAGTGAGATTTACCTTTGGCACATGCACTCACTCATGTGTGTATTCCACTCACGCATTCAAGAAATGGAAAAGGAGAAGAATTCCATTGTGGAAGTGTGTAACATCTTGCACAGTGTCCACACTATGCTTGAGGAACGCAAAAGAGAAACAACTTCATGTCCCTTAAAGTCCCGGATGCCACCCCATTGGCGGGAGGGTTGCCGGATGCCATCCCATTGGCGGGAGGGTTGCCGGATGCCATCCCATTGGCGGGAGGTCCCGGATGCCACCCCATTGGCGGGAGGGTTGCCGGATGCCATCCCATTGGCGGGAGGGTTGCCGGATGCCATCCCATTGGCGGGAGGGTTGCCGGATGCCATCCCATTGGCGGGAGGGGTCCCGGATGCCACCCCATTGGCGGCAGGGTTGCCGGATGCCATCCCATTGGCGGGAGGGTTGCCGGATGCCATCCCATTGGCGGGAGGGGTCCCGGATGCCATCCCATTGGCGGGAGGGTTGCCGGATGCCATCCCATTGGCGGGAGGGGTCCCGGATGCCACCCCATTGGCGGGAGGGTTGCCGGATGCCATCCCATTGGCGGGAGGGGTCCCGGATGCCATCCCATTGGCGGGAGGGTTGCCGGATGCCATCCCATTGGCGGGAGGGGTCCCGGATGCCACCCCATTGGCGGGAGGGTTGCCGGATGCCATCCCATTGGCGGGAGGGGTGCCGGATGCCATCCCATTGGCGGGAGGGTTGCCGCATGCCATCCCATTGGCGGGAGGGTTGCCGGATGCCATCCCATTGGCGGGAGGGTTGCCGGATGCCATCCCATTGGCGGGAGGGGTCCCGGATGCCACCCCATTGGCGGGAGGGTTGCCGGATGCCATCCCATTGGCGGGAGGGGTCCCGGATGCCACCCCATTGGCGGGAGGGTTGCCGCATGCCATCCCATTGGCGGGAGGGTTGCCGGATGCCATCCCATTGGCGGGAGGGTTGCCGGATGCCATCCCATTGGCGGGAGGGGTCCCGGATGCCACCCCATTGGCGGGAGGGTTGCCGGATGCCATCCCATTGGCGGGAGGGGTCCCGGATGCCACCCCATTGGCGGGAGGGTTGCCGCATGCCATCCCATTGGCGGGAGGGGTCCCGGATGCCATCCCATTGCCGGGAGGGGTCCCGGATGCCACCCCATTGGCGGGAGGGTTGCCGGATGCCATCCCATTGGCGGGAGGGTTGCCGGATGCCATCCCATTGGCGGGAGGGGTGCCGGATGCCATCCCATTGGCGGGAGGGGTGCCGGATGCCATCCCATTGGCGGGAGGGGTCCCGGATGCCACCCCATTGGCGGGAGGGTTGCCGGATGCCATCCCATTGGCGGGAGGGTTGCCGGATGCCATCCCATTGGCGGGAGGGTTGCCGCATGCCATCCCATTGGCGGGAGGGTTGCCGCATGCCATCCCATTGGCGGGAGGGGTGCCGGATGCCATCCCATTGGCGGGAGGGGTCCCGGATGCCACCCCATTGGCGGGAGGGTTGCCGGATGCCATCCCATTGGCGGGAGGGTTGCCGGATGCCATCCCATTCGCGGGAGGGGTGCCGGATGCCATCCCATTGGCGGGAGGGGTCCCGGATGCCACCCCATTGGCGGGAGGGTTGCCGGATGCCATCCCATTGGCGGGAGGGTTGCCGGATGCCATCCCATTGGCGGGAGGGGTGCCGGATGCCATCCCATTGGCGGGAGGGGTGCCGGATGCCATCCCATTGGCGGGAGGGGTCCCGGATGCCACCCCATTGGCGGGAGGGTTGCCGGATGCCATCCCATTGGCGGGAGGGTTGCCGGATGCCATCCCATTGGCGGGAGGGTTGCCGCATGCCATCCCATTGGCGGGAGGGTTGCCGCATGCCATCCCATTGGCGGGAGGGGTGCCGGATGCCATCCCATTGGCAGGAGGGGTCCCGGATGCCACCCCATTGGCGGGAGGGTTGCCGGATGCCATCCCATTGGCGGGAGGGTTGCCGGATGCCATCCCATTGGCGGGAGGGTTGCCGCATGCCATCCCATTGGCGGGAGGGTTGCCGCATGCCATCCCATTGGCGGGAGGGTTGCCGGATGCCATCCCATTGGCGGGAGGGTTGCCGGATGCCATCCCATTGGCGCTCAAAGATATACAGTACTGTGGCATCGCTACAGATGGGAGTAACCATGGTGCAGTGAAAATATTCCCAATCATAATCCAGTATTTTGACTGGAAGAAAGGTGGTGTACAATCAACATTGCTTGAGGTCAAAGACACACCTAATGAGATAGCCGAAACCATTGCAAACTACTTGATTGAAACATTGAGAAAAAACAATTTGTCAGACAAATGTATTGCATTTGCTGGTGACAATTGCAACACAAATTTCGGAGGAATCAGTCGTGATGAAGGGGGGAAAATGTGTTTGCAAATTTGAAGAAGTTGCTGCAGAACAAGACTCTGGTCGGTGTGGGTTGCCCAGCACACATATTGAACAATTGTGTCCATCATGGTGCAGACACACTTGATGTTGAAGTTGAGAATATCATGTTCAAGATTTACCAGTACTTCCACATTTACACTGTGCGCACTGAGAATTTGAAGGAGTACTGTGACTTTGTTGATATTGAATACAGAAAGCTCCTTTCCCACAGCAAGACACGATGGCTGTCATTATTCCCTGGAATTGAGAGGCTGCTGCAGATGTTTCCAGCATTAAAGGGATACTTTCTGTCCCAGGAAAAGCCACCCGCAATGATCAAGAGGTTTTTTGAAAATTAATTTAGTGAGATTTACCTTTGGCACATGCACTCACTCATGTGTGTATTCCACTCACGCATTCAAGAAATGGAAAAGGAGAAGAATTCCATTGTGGAAGTGTGTAACATCTTGCACAGTGTCCACACTATGCTTGAGGAACGCAAAAGAGAAACAACTTCATGTCCCTTAAAGTCCCGGATGCCACCCCATTGGCGGGAGGGTTGCCGGATGCCATCCCATTGGCGGGAGGGTTGCCGGATGCCATCCCATTGGCGGGAGGTCCCGGATGCCACCCCATTGGCGGGAGGGTTGCCGGATGCCATCCCATTGGCGGGAGGGTTGCCGGATGCCATCCCATTGGCGGGAGGGTTGCCGGATGCCATCCCATTGGCGGGAGGGGTCCCGGATGCCACCCCATTGGCGGCAGGGTTGCCGGATGCCATCCCATTGGCGGGAGGGTTGCCGGATGCCATCCCATTGGCGGGAGGGTTGCCGGATGCCATCCCATTGGCGGGAGGGGTCCCGGATGCCATCCCATTGGCGGGAGGGTTGCCGGATGCCATCCCATTGGCGGGAGGGGTCCCGGATGCCATCCCATTGGCAGGAGGGTTGCCGCGTGCCATCCCATTGGCGGGAGGGTTGCCGGATGCCATCCCATTGGCGGGAGGGGTGCCGGATGCCATCCCATTGGCGGGAGGGGTGCCGGATGCCATCCCATTGGCGGGAGGGGTCCCGTATGCCATCCCATTGCCCGGAGGGGTCCCGGATGCCACCCCATTGGCGGGAGGGTTGCCGGATGCCATCCCATTGGCGGGAGGGGTGCCGGATGCCATCCCATTGGCGGGAGGGGTCCCGGATGCCACCCCATTGGCGGGAGGGTTGCCGGATGCCATCCCATTGGCGGGAGGGTTGCCGGATGCCATCCCATTGGCGGGAGGGGTCCCGGATGCCATCCCATTGGCGGGAGGGGTCCCGGATGCCACCCCATTGGCGGGAGGGTTGCCGGATGCCATCCCATTGGCGGGAGGGTTGCCGGATGCCATCCCATTGGCGGGAGGGGTCCCGGATGCCACCCCATTGGCGGGAGGGTTGCCGGATGCCATCCCATTGGCGGGAGGGTTGCCGGATGCCATCCCATTGGCGCTCAAAGATATACAGTACTGTGGCATCGCTACAGATGGGAGTAACCATGGTGCAGTGAAAATATTCCCAATCATAATCCAGTATTTTGACTGGAAGAAAGGTGGTGTACAATCAACATTGCTTGAGGTCAAAGACACACCTAATGAGACAGCCGAAACCATTGCAAACTACTTGATTGAAACATTGAGAAAAAACAATTTGTCAGACAAATGTATTGCATTTGCTGGTGACAATTGCAACACAAATTTCGGAGGAATCAGTCGTGATGAAGGGGGGAAAAATGTGTTTGCAAATTTGAAGAAGTTGCTGCAGAACAAGACTCTGGTCGGTGTGGGTTGCCCAGCACACATATTGAACAATTGTGTCCATCATGGTGCAGACACACTTGATGTTGAAGTTGAGAATATCATGTTCAAGATTTACCAGTACTTCCACATTTACACTGTGCGCACTGATAATTTGAAGGAGTACTGTGACTTTGTTGATATTGAATACAGAAAGCTCCTTTCCCACAGCAAGACACGATGGCTGTCATTATTCCCTGGAATTGAGAGGCTGCTGCAGATGTTTCCAGCATTAAAGGGATACTTTCTGTCCCAGGAAAAGCCACCCGCAATGATCAAGAGGTTTTTTGAAAATTAATTTAGTGAGATTTACCTTTGGCACATGCACTCACTCATGTGTGTATTCCACTCACGCATTCAAGAAATGGAAAAGGAGAAGAATTCCATTGTGGAAGTGTGTAACATCTTGCACAGTGTCCACACTATGCTTGAGGAACGCAAAAGAGAAAAAACTTCATGTCCCTTAAAGTCCCGGATGCCACCCCATTGGCGGGAGGGTTGCCGGATGCCATCCCATTGGCGGGAGGGTTGCCGGATGCCATCCCATTGGCGGGAGGTCCCGGATGCCACCCCATTGGCGGGAGGGTTGCCGGATGCCATCCCATTGGCGGGAGGGTTGCCGGATGCCATCCCATTGGCGGGAGGGTTGCCGGATGCCATCCCATTGGCGGGAGGGGTCCCGGATGCCACCCCATTGGCGGGAGGGTTGCCGGATGCCATCCCATTGGCGGGAGGGTTGCCGGATGCCATCCCATTGGCGGGAGGGGTGCCGGATGCCATCCCATTGGCGGGAGGGGTGCCGGATGCCATCCCATTGGCGGGAGGGGTCCCGGATGCCACCCCATTGGCGGGAGGGTTGCCGGATGCCATCGCATTGGCGGGAGGGGTGCCGGATGCCATCCCATTGGCGGGAGGGTTGCCGGATGCCATCCCATTGGCGGGAGGGGTCCCGGATGCCACCCCATTGGCGGGAGGGTTGCCGCATGCCATCCCATTGGCGGGAGGGTTGCCGCATGCCATCCCATTGGCGGGAGGGTTGCCGCATGCCATCCCATTGGCGGGAGGGGTCCCGTATGCCATCCCATTGCCGGGAGGGGTCCCGGATGCCACCCCATTGGCGGGAGGGTTGCCGGATGCCATCCCATTGGCGGGAGGGGTGCCGGATGCCATCCCATTGGCGGGAGGGGTGCCGGATGCCATCCCATTGGCGGGAGGGTTGCCGCGTGCCATCCCATTGGCGGGAGGGTTGCCGGATGCCATCCCATTGGCGGGAGGGGTGCCGGATGCCATCCCATTGGCGGGAGGGGTGCCGGATGCCATCCCATTGGCGGGAGGGGTCCCGTATGCCATCCCATTGCCCGGAGGGGTCCCGGATGCCACCCCATTGGCGGGAGGGTTGCCGGATGCCATCCCATTGGCGGGAGGGTTGCCGGATGCCATCCCATTGGCGGGAGGGGTGCCGGATGCCATCCCATTGGCGGGAGGGGTCCCGGATGCCACCCCATTGGCGGGAGGGTTGCCGGATGCCATCCCATTGGCGGGAGGGTTGCCGGATGCCATCCCATTGGCGGGAGGGTTGCCGGATGCCATCCCATTGGCGCTCAAAGATATACAGTACTGTGGCATCGCTACCGATGGGAGTAACCATGGTGCAGTGAAAATATTCCCAATCATAATCCAGTATTTTGACTGGAAGAAAGGTGGTGTACAATCAACATTGCTTGAGGTCAAAGACACACCTAATGAGACAGCCGAAACCATTGCAAACTACTTGATTGAAACATTGAGAAAAAACAATTTGTCAGACAAATGTATTGCATTTGCTGGTGACAATTGCAACACAAATTTCGGAGGAATCAGTCGTGATGAAGGTGGGAAAAATGTGTTTGCAAATTTGAAGAAGTTGCTGCAGAACAAGACTCTGGTCGGTGTGGGTTGCCCAGCACACATATTGAACAATTGTGTCCATCATGGTGCAGACACACTTGATGTTGAAGTTGAGAATATCATGTTCAAGATTTACCAGTACTTCCACATTTACACTGTGCGCACTGAGAATTTGAAGGAGTACTGTGACTTTGTTGATATTGAATACAGAAAGCTCCTTTCCCACAGCAAGACACGATGGCTGTCATTATTCCTTGGAATTGAGAGGCTGCTGCAGATGTTTCCAGCATTAAAGGGATACTTTCTGTCCCAGGAAAAGCCACCCGCAATGATCAAGAGGTTTTTTGAAAATTAATTTAGTGAGATTTACCTTTGGCACATGCACTCACTCATGTGTGTATTCCACTCACGCATTCAAGAAATGGAAAAGGAGAAGAATTCCATTGTGGAAGTGTGTAACATCTTGCACAGTGTCCACACTATGCTTGAGGAACGCAAAAGAGAAACAACTTCATGTCCCTTAAAGTCCCGGATGCCACCCCATTGGCGGGAGGGTTGCCGGATGCCATCCCATTGGCGGGAGGGTTGCCGGATGCCATCCCATTGGCGGGAGGGGTGCCGGATGCCATCCCATTGGCGGGAGGGTTGCCGGATGCCATCCCATTGGCGGGAGGGGTCCCGGATGCCACCCCATTGGCGGGAGGGTTGCCGCATGCCATCCCATTGGCGGGAGGGTTGCCGCATGCCATCCCATTGGCGGGAGGGTTGCCGCATGCCATCCCATTGGCGGGAGGGGTCCCGTATGCCATCCCATTGCCGGGAGGGGTCCCGGATGCCACCCCATTGGCGGTAGGGTTGCCGGATGCCATCCCATTGGCGGGAGGGGTGCCGGATGCCATCCCATTGGCGGGAGGGGTGCCGGATGCCATCCCATTGGCGGGAGGGTTGCCGCGTGCCATCCCATTGGCGGGAGGGTTGCCGGATGCCATCCCATTGGCGGGAGGGGTGCCGGATGCCATCCCATTGGCGGGAGGGGTGCCGGATGCCATCCCATTGGCGGGAGGGGTCCCGGATGCCACCCCATTGGCGGGAGGGTTGCCGGATGCCATCCCATTGGCGGGAGGGTTGCCGGATGCCATCCCATTGGCGGGAGGGGTCCCGGATGCCACCCCATTGGCGGGAGGGTTGCCGGATGCCATCCCATTGGCGGGAGGGTTGCCGGATGCCATCCCATTGGCGGGAGGGTTGCCGGATGTCATCCCATTGGCGGGAGGGTTGCCGGATGCCATCCCATTGGCGCTCAAAGATATACAGTACTGTGGCATCGCTACAGATGGGAGTAACCATGGTGCAGTGAAAATATTCCCAATCATAATCCAGTATTTTGACTGGAAGAAAGGTGGTGTACAATCAACATTGCTTGAGGTCAAAGACACACCTAATGAGACAGCCGAAACCATTGCAAACTACTTGATTGAAACATTGAGAAAAAACAATTTGTCAGACACATGTATTGCATTTGCTGGTGACAATTGCAACACAAATTTCGGAGGATCCCGAGGATTCGGGGTCCCGGATGCCACCCCATTGGCACCCCATTGCCACCCCATTGGCGGGAGGGTTGCCGGATGCCATCCCATTGGCGGGAGGGGTGCCGGATGCCATCCCATTGGCGGGAGGGGTGCCGGATGCCATCCCATTGGCGGGAGGGGTCCCGGATGCCACCCCATTGGCGGGAGGGTTGCCGGATGCCATCCCATTGGCGGGAGGGTTGCCGGATGCCATCCCATTGGCGGGAGGGGTCCCGGATGCCACCCCATTGGCGGGAGGGTTGCCGGATGCCATCCCATTGGCGGGAGGGTTGCCGGATGCCATCCCATTGGCGGGAGGGTTGCCGGATGTCATCCCATTGGCGGGAGGGTTGCCGGATGCCATCCCATTGGCGCTCAAAGATATACAGTACTGTGGCATCGCTACAGATGGGAGTAACCATGGTGCAGTGAAAATATTCCCAATCATAATCCAGTATTTTGACTGGAAGAAAGGTGGTGTACAATCAACATTGCTTGAGGTCAAAGACACACCTAATGAGACAGCCGAAACCATTGCAAACTACTTGATTGAAACATTGAGAAAAAACAATTTGTCAGACAAATGTATTGCATTTGCTGGTGACAATTGCAACACAAATTTCGGAGGATCCCGAGGATTCGGGGTCCCGGATGCCACCCCATTGGCACCCCATTGCCACCCCATTGGCGGGAGGGTTGCCGGATGCCATCCCATTGGCGGGAGGGGTGCCGGATGCCATCCCATTGGCGGGAGGGGTCCCGGATGCCACCCCATTGGCGGGAGGGTTGCCGGATGCCATCCCATTGGCGGGAGGGTTGCCGGATGCCATCCCATTGGCGGGAGGGTTGCCGGATGCCATCCCATTGGCGGGAGGGTTGCCGGATGCCATCCCATTGGCGGGAGGGTTGCCGGATGCCATCCCATTGGCGGGAGGGTTGCCGGATGCAATCCCATTGGCGGGAGGGTTGCCGGATGCCATCCCATTGGCGGGAGGGGTCCCGGATGCCACCCCATTGGCGGGAGGGTTGCCGGATGCCATCCCATTGGCGGGAGGGGTGCCGGATGCCATCCCATTGGCGGGAGGGGTCCCGGATGCCACCCCATTGGCGGGAGGGTTGCCGCATGCCATCCCATTGGCGGGAGGGGTCCCGTATGCCATCCCATTGCCGGGAGGGGTCCCGGATGCCACCCCATTGGCGGGAGGGTTGCCGGATTCCATCCCATTGGCGGGAGGGTTGCCGGATGCCATCCCATTGGCGGGAGGGGTGCCGGATGCCATCCCATTGGCGGGAGGGTTGCCGGATGCCATCCCATTGGCGGGAGGGGTCCCGGATGCCATCCCATTGGCGGGAGGGGTCCCGGATGCCACCCCATTGGCGGGAGGGTTGCCGGATGCCATCCCATTGGCGGGAGGGTTGCCGGATGCCATCCCATTGGCGGGAGGGGTCCCGGATGCCATCCCATTGGCGGGAGGGGTCCCGGATGCCACCCCATTGGCGGGAGGGTTGCCGGATGCCATCCCATTGGCGGGAGGGTTGCCGGATGCCATCCCATTGGCGGGAGGGGTCCCGGATGCCACCCCATTGGCGGGAGGGTTGCCGGATGCCATCCCATTGGCGGGAGGGTTGCCGGATGCCATCCCATTGGCGCTCAAAGATATACAGTACTGTGGCATCGCTACAGATGGGAGTAACCATGGTGCAGTGAAAATATTCCCAATCATAATCCAGTATTTTGACTGGAAGAAAGGTGGTGTACAATCAACATTGCTTGAGGTCAAAGACACACCTAATGAGACAGCCGAAACCATTGCAAACTACTTGATTGAAACATTGAGAAAAAACAATTTGTCAGACAAATGTATTGCATTTGCTGGTGACAATTGCAACACAAATTTCGGAGGAATCAGTCGTGATGAAGGGGGGAAAAATGTGTTTGCAAATTTGAAGAAGTTGCTGCAGAACAAGACTCTGGTCGGTGTGGGTTGCCCAGCACACATATTGAACAATTGTGTCCATCATGGTGCAGACACACTTGATGTTGAAGTTGAGAATATCATGTTCAAGATTTACCAGTACTTCCACATTTACACTGTGCGCACTGAGAATTTGAAGGAGTACTGTGACTTTGTTGATATTGAATACAGAAAGCTCCTTTCCCACAGCAAGACACGATGGCTGTCATTATTCCCTGGAATTGAGAGGCTGCTGCAGATGTTTCCAGCATTAAAGGGATACTTTCTGTCCCAGGAAAAGCCACCCGCAATGATCAAGAGGTTTTTTGAAAATTAATTTAGTGAGATTTACCTTTGGCACATGCACTCACTCATGTGTGTATTCCACTCACGCATTCAAGAAATGGAAAAGGAGAAGAATTCCATTGTGGAAGTGTGTAACATCTTGCACAGTGTCCACACTATGCTTGAGGAACGCAAAAGAGGGCGGGAGGGTTGCCGGATGCCATCCCATTGGCGGGAGGGTTGCCGGATGCCATCCCATTGGCGGGAGGGGTCCCGGATGCCATCCCATTGGCAGGAGGGTTGCCGCATGCCATCCCATTGGCGGGAGGGGTGCCGGATGCCATCCCATTGGCGGGAGGGGTCCCGGATGCCACCCCATTGACGGGAGGGTTGCCGGATGCCATCCCATTGGCAGGAGGGTTGCCGCATGCCATCCCATTGGCGGGAGGGTTGCCGGATGCCATCCCATTGCCGGGAGGGGTCCCGGATGCCACCCCATTGGCGGGAGGGTTGCCGGATGCCATCCCATTGGCAGGAGGGTTGCCGCATGCCATCCCATTGGCGGGAGGGTTGCCGGATGCCATCCCATTGCCGGGAGGGGTCCCGGATGCCACCCCATTGGCAAGAGGGTTGCCGGATGCCATCCCATTGGCGGGAGGGGTGCCGGATGCCATCCCATTGGCGGGAGGGGTCCCGGATGCCACCCCATTGGCGGGAGGGTTGCCGGATGCCATCCCATTGGCGGGAGGGTTGCCGGATGCCATCCCATTGGCGGGAGGGGTGCCGGATGCCATCCCATTGGTGGGAGGGGTGCCGGATGCCATCCCATTGGCGGGAGGGGTCCCGGATGCCACCCCATTGGCGGGAGGGTTGCCGGATGCCATCCCATTGGCGGGAGGGTTGCCGGATGCCATCCCATTGGCGGGAGGGGTCCCGGATGCCACCCCATTGGCGGGAGGGTTGCCGGATGCCATCCCATTGGCGGGAGGGTTGCCGGATGCCATCCCATTGGCGGGAGGGTTGCCGGATGTCATCCCATTGGCGGGAGGGTTGCCGGATGCCATCCCATTGGCGCTCAAAGATATACAGTACTGTGGCATCGCTACAGATGGGAGTAACCATGGTGCAGTGAAAATATTCCCAATCATAATCCAGTATTTTGACTGGAAGAAAGGTGGTGTACAATCAACATTGCTTGAGGTCAAAGACACACCTAATGAGACAGCCGAAACCATTGCAAACTACTTGATTGAAACATTGAGAAAAAACAATTTGTCAGACAAATGTATTGCATTTGCTGGTGACAATTGCAACACAAATTTCGGAGGATCCCGAGGATTCGGGGTCCCGGATGCCACCCCATTGGCACCCCATTGCCACCCCATTGGCGGGAGGGTTGCCGGATGCCATCCCATTGGCGGGAGGGTTGCCGGATGCCATCCCATTGGCGGGAGGGTTGCCGGATGCCACCCCATTGGCGGGAGGGTTGCCGCATGCCATCCCATTGGCGGGAGGGGTCCCGTATGCCATCCCATTGCCGGGAGGGGTCCCGGATGCCACCCCATTGGCGGGAGGGTTGCCGGATGCCATCCCATTGGCGGGAGGGTTGCCGGATGCCATCCCATTGGCGGGAGGGGTCCCGGATGCCATCCCATTGGCGGGAGGGTTGCCGCGTGCCATCCCATTGGCGGGAGGGTTGCCGGATGCCATCCCATTGGCGGGAGGGGTGCCGGATGCCATCCCATTGGCATCGCTACAGATGGGAGTAACCATGGTGCAGTGAAAATATTCCCAATCATAATCCAGTATTTTGACTGGAAGAAAGGTGGTGTACAATCAACATTGCTTGAGGTCAAAGACACACCTAATGAGACAGCCGAAACCATTGCAAACTACTTGATTGAAACATTGAGAAAAAACAATTTGTCAGACAAAATGTATTGCATTTGCTGGTGACAATTGCAACACAAATTTCGGAGGATCCCGAGGATTCGGGGTCCCGGATGCCACCCCATTGGCACCCCATTGCCACCCCATTGGCGGGAGGGTTGCCGGATGCCATCCCATTGGCGGGAGGGTTGCCGGATGCCATCCCATTGGCGGGAGGGTTGCCGGATGCCACCCCATTGGCGGGAGGGTTGCCGCATGCCATCCCATTGGCGGGAGGGGTCCCGTATGCCATCCCATTGCCGGGAGGGGTCCCGGATGCCACCCCATTGGCGGGAGGGTTGCCGGATGCCATCCCATTGGCGGGAGGGGTCCCGGATGCCATCCCATTGGCGGGAGGGTTGCCGCGTGCCATCCCATTGGCGGGAGGGTTGCCGGATGCCATCCCATTGGCGGGAGGGGTGCCGGATGCCATCCCATTGGCGGGAGGGTTGCCGGATGCCATCCCATTCGCGGGAGAGTTGCCGGATGCCATCCCATTGGCGGGAGGGTTGCCGGATGCCACCCCATTGGCGGGAGGGTTGCCGCATGCCATCCCATTGGCGGGAGGGGTCCCGCATGCCATCCCATTGCCGGGAGGGGTCCCGGATGCCACCCCATTGGCGGGAGGGTTGCCGGATGCCATCCCATTGGCGGGAGGGTTGCCGGATGCCATCCCATTGGCGGGAGGGGTCCCGGATGCCATCCCATTGGCGGGAGGGTTGCCGGATGCCATCCCATTGGCGGGAGGGGTCCCGGATGCCATCCCATTGGCGGGAGGGTTGCCGCGTGCCATCCCATTGGCGGGAGGGTTGCCGGATGCCATCCCATTGGCGGGAGGGGTGCCGGATGCCATCCCATTGGCGGGAGGGGTGCCGGATGCCATCCCATTGGCGGGAGGGGTCCCGTATGCCATCCCATTGCCCGGAGGGGTCCCGGATGCCACCCCATTGGCGGGAGGGTTGCCGGATGCCATCCCATTGGCGGGAGGGGTGCCGGATGCCATCCCATTGGCGGGAGGGGTCCCGGATGCCACCCCATTGGCGGGAGGGTTGCCGGATGCCATCCCATTGGCGGGAGGGTTGCCGGATGCCATCCCATTGGCGGGAGGGGTCCCGGATGCCATCCCATTGGCGGGAGGGGTCCCGGATGCCACCCCATTGGCGGGAGGGTTGCCGGATGCCATCCCATTGGCGGGAGGGTTGCCGGATGCCATCCCATTGGCGGGAGGGGTCCCGGATGCCACCCCATTGGCGGGAGGGTTGCCGGATGCCATCCCATCGGCGGGAGGGTTGCCGGATGCCATCCCATTGGCGCTCAAAGATATACAGTACTGTGGCATCGCTACAGATGGGAGTAACCATGGTGCAGTGAAAATATTCCCAATCATAATCCAGTATTTTGACTGGAAGAAAGGTGGTGTACAATCAACATTGCTTGAGGTCAAAGACACACCTAATGAGACAGCCGAAACCATTGCAAACTACTTGATTGAAACATTGAGAAAAAACAATTTGTCAGACAAATGTATTGCATTTGCTGGTGACAATTGCAACACAAATTTCGGAGGAATCAGTCGTGATGAAGGGGGGAAAAATGTGTTTGCAAATTTGAAGAAGTTGCTGCAGAACAAGACTCTGGTCGGTGTGGGTTGCCCAGCACACATATTGAACAATTGTGTCCATCATGGTGCAGACACACTTGATGTTGAAGTTGAGAATATCATGTTCAAGATTTACCAGTACTTCCACATTTACACTGTGCGCACTGATAATTTGAAGGAGTACTGTGACTTTGTTGATATTGAATACAGAAAGCTCCTTTCCCACAGCAAGACACGATGGCTGTCATTATTCCCTGGAATTGAGAGGCTGCTGCAGATGTTTCCAGCATTAAAGGGATACTTTCTGTCCCAGGAAAAGCCACCCGCAATGATCAAGAGGTTTTTTGAAAATTAATTTAGTGAGATTTACCTTTGGCACATGCACTCACTCATGTGTGTATTCCACTCACGCATTCAAGAAATGGAAAAGGAGAAGAATTCCATTGTGGAAGTGTGTAACATCTTGCACAGTGTCCACACTATGCTTGAGGAACGCAAAAGAGAAAAAACTTCATGTCCCTTAAAGTCCCGGATGCCACCCCATTGGCGGGAGGGTTGCCGGATGCCATCCCATTGGCGGGAGGGTTGCCGGATGCCATCCCATTGGCGGGAGGTCCCGGATGCCACCCCATTGGCGGGAGGGTTGCCGGATGCCATCCCATTGGCGGGAGGGTTGCCGGATGCCATCCCATTGGCGGGAGGGTTGCCGGATGCCATCCCATTGGCGGGAGGGGTCCCGGATGCCACCCCATTGGCGGGAGGGTTGCCGGATGCCATCCCATTGGCGGGAGGGTTGCCGGATGCCATCCCATTGGCGGGAGGGGTGCCGGATGCCATCCCATTGGCGGGAGGGGTGCCGGATGCCATCCCATTGGCGGGAGGGGTCCCGGATGCCACCCCATTGGCGGGAGGGTTGCCGGATGCCATCCCATTGGCGGGAGGGGTGCCGGATGCCATCCCATTGGCGGGAGGGTTGCCGGATGCCATCCCATTGGCGGGAGGGGTCCCGGATGCCACCCCATTGGCGGGAGGGTTGCCGCATGCCATCCCATTGGCGGGAGGGTTGCCGCATGCCATCCCATTGGCGGGAGGGTTGCCGCATGCCATCCCATTGGCGGGAGGGGTCCCGTATGCCATCCCATTGCCGGGAGGGGTCCCGGATGCCACCCCATTGGCGGGAGGGTTGCCGGATGCCATCCCATTGGCGGGAGGGGTGCCGGATGCCATCCCATTGGCGGGAGGGGTGCCGGATGCCATCCCATTGGCGGGAGGGTTGCCGCGTGCCATCCCATTGGCGGGAGGGTTGCCGGATGCCATCCCATTGGCGGGAGGGGTGCCGGATGCCATCCCATTGGCGGGAGGGGTCCCGTATGCCATCCCATTGCCCGGAGGGGTCCCGGATGCCACCCCATTGGCGGGAGGGTTGCCGGATGCCATCCCATTGGCGGGAGGGTTGCCGGATGCCATCCCATTGGCGGGAGGGGTGCCGGATGACATCCCATTGGCGGGAGGGGTCCCGGATGCCACCCCATTGGCGGGAGGGTTGCCGGATGCCATCCCATTGGCGGGAGGGTTGCCGGATGCCATCCCATTGGCGGGAGGGTTGCCGGATGCCATCCCATTGGCGGGAGGGTTGCCGGATGCCATCCCATTGGCGCTCAAAGATATACAGTACTGTGGCATCGCTACCGATGGGAGTAACCATGGTGCAGTGAAAATATTCCCAATCATAATCCAGTATTTTGACTGGAAGAAAGGTGGTGTACAATCAACATTGCTTGAGGTCAAAGACACACCTAATGAGACAGCCGAAACCATTGCAAACTACTTGATTGAAACATTGAGAAAAAACAATTTGTCAGACAAATGTATTGCATTTGCTGGTGACAATTGCAACACAAATTTCGGAGGAATCAGTCGTGATGAAGGTGGGAAAAATGTGATTGCAAATTTGAAGAAGTTGCTGCAGAACAAGACTCTGGTCGGTGTGGGTTGCCCAGCACACATATTGAACAATTGTGTCCATCATGGTGCAGACACACTTGATGTTGAAGTTGAGAATATCATGTTCAAGATTTACCAGTACTTCCACATTTACACTGTGCGCACTGAGAATTTGAAGGAGTACTGTGACTTTGTTGATATTGAATACAGAAAGCTCCTTTCCCACAGCAAGACACAATGGCTGTCATTATTCCTTGGAATTGAGAGGCTGCTGCAGATGTTTCCAGCATTAAAGGGATACTTTCTGTCCCAGGAAAAGCCACCCGCAATGATCAAGAGGTTTTTTGAAAATTAATTTAGTGAGATTTACCTTTGGCACATGCACTCACTCATGTGTGTATTCCACTCACGCATTCAAGAAATGGAAAAGGAGAAGAATTCCATTGTGGAAGTGTGTAACATCTTGCACAGTGTCCACACTATGCTTGAGGAACGCAAAAGAGAAACAACTTCATGTCCCTTAAAGTCCCGGATGCCACCCCATTGGCGGGAGGGTTGCCGGATGCCATCCCATTGGCGGGAGGGTTGCCGGATGCCATCCCATTGGCGGGAGGGGTGCCGGATGCCATCCCATTGGCGGGAGGGTTGCCGGATGCCATCCCATTGGCGGGAGGGGTCCCGGATGCCACCCCATTGGCGGGAGGGTTGCCGCATGCCATCCCATTGGCGGGAGGGTTGCCGCATGCCATCCCATTGGCGGGAGGGTTGCCGCATGCCATCCCATTGGCGGGAGGGGTCCCGTATGCCATCCCATTGCCGGGAGGGGTCCCGGATGCCACCCCATTGGCGGGAGGGTTGCCGGATGCCATCCCATTGGCGGGAGGGGTGCCGGATGCCATCCCATTGGCGGGAGGGGTGCCGGATGCCATCCCATTGGCGGGAGGGTTGCCGCGTGCCATCCCATTGGCGGGAGGGTTGCCGGATGCCATCCCATTGGCGGGAGGGGTGCCGGATGCCATCCCATTGGCGGGAGGGGTGCCGGATGCCATCCCATTGGCGGGAGGGGTCCCGTATGCCATCCCATTGCCCGGAGGGGTCCCGGATGCCACCCCATTGGCGGGAGGGTTGCCGGATGCCATCCCATTGGCGGGAGGGTTGCCGGATGCCATCCCATTGGCGGGAGGGGTGCCGGATGCCATCCCATTGGCGGGAGGGGTCCCGGATGCCACCCCATTGGCGGGAGGGTTGCCGGATGCCATCCCATTGGCGGGAGGGTTGCCGGATGCCATCCCATTGGCGGGAGGGTTGCCGGATGCCATCCCATTGGCGCTCAAAGATATACAGTACTGTGGCATCGCTACCGATGGGAGTAACCATGGTGCAGTGAAAATATTCCCAATCATAATCCAGTATTTTGACTGGAAGAAAGGTGGTGTACAATCAACATTGCTTGAGGTCAAAGACACACCTAATGAGACAGCCGAAACCATTGCAAACTACTTGATTGAAACATTGAGAAAAAACAATTTGTCAGACAAATGTATTGCATTTGCTGGTGACAATTGCAACACAAATTTCGGAGGAATCAGTCGTGATGAAGGGGGGAAAAATGTGTTTGCAAATTTGAAGAAGTTGCTGCAGAACAAGACTCTGGTCGGTGTGGGTTGCCCAGCACACATATTGAACAATTGTGTCCATCATGGTGCAGACACACTTGATGTTGAAGTTGAGAATATCATGTTCAAGATTTACCAGTACTTCCACATTTACACTGTGCGCACTGAGAATTTGAAGGAGTACTGTGACTTTGTTGATATTGAATACAGAAAGCTCCTTTCCCACAGCAAGACACGATGGCTGTCATTATTCCCTGGAATTGAGAGGCTGCTGCAGATGTTTCCAGCATTAAAGGGATACTTTCTGTCCCAGGAAAAGCCACCCGCAATGATCAAGAGGTTTTTTGAAAATTAATTTAGTGAGATTTACCTTTGGCACATGCACTCACTCATGTGTGTATTCCACTCACGCATTCAAGAAATGGAAAAGGAGAAGAATTCCATTGTGGAAGTGTGTAACATCTTGCACAGTGTCCACACTATGCTTGAGGAACGCAAAAGAGGGCGGGAGGGTTGCCGGATGCCATCCCATTGGCGGGAGGGTTGCCGGATGCCATCCCATTGGCGGGAGGGGTCCCGGATGCCATCCCATTGGCAGGAGGGTTGCCGCATGCCATCCCATTGGCGGGAGGGGTGCCGGATGCCATCCCATTGGCGGGAGGGGTCCCGGATGCCACCCCATTGACGGGAGGGTTGCCGGATGCCATCCCATTGGCAGGAGGGTTGCCGCATGCCATCCCATTGGCGGGAGGGTTGCCGGATGCCATCCCATTGCCGGGAGGGGTCCCGGATGCCACCCCATTGGCGGGAGGGTTGCCGGATGCCATCCCATTGGCAGGAGGGTTGCCGCATGCCATCCCATTGGCGGGAGGGTTGCCGGATGCCATCCCATTGCCGGGAGGGGTCCCGGATGCCACCCCATTGGCAAGAGGGTTGCCGGATGCCATCCCATTGGCGGGAGGGGTGCCGGATGCCATCCCATTGGCGGGAGGGGTCCCGGATGCCACCCCATTGGCGGGAGGGTTGCCGGATGCCATCCCATTGGCGGGAGGGTTGCCGGATGCCATCCCATTGGCGGGAGGGGTGCCGGATGCCATCCCATTGGCGGGAGGGGTGCCGGATGCCATCCCATTGGCGGGAGGGGTCCCGGATGCCACCCCATTGGCGGGAGGGTTGCCGGATGCCATCCCATTGGCGGGAGGGTTGCCGGATGCCATCCCATTGGCGGGAGGGGTCCCGGATGCCACCCCATTGGCGGGAGGGTTGCCGGATGCCATCCCATTGGCGGGAGGGTTGCCGGATGCCATCCCATTGGCGGGAGGGTTGCCGGATGTCATCCCATTGGCGGGAGGGTTGCCGGATGCCATCCCATTGGCGCTCAAAGATATACAGTACTGTGGCATCGCTACAGATGGGAGTAACCATGGTGCAGTGAAAATATTCCCAATCATAATCCAGTATTTTGACTGGAAGAAAGGTGGTGTACAATCAACATTGCTTGAGGTCAAAGACACACCTAATGAGACAGCCGAAACCATTGCAAACTACTTGATTGAAACATTGAGAAAAAACAATTTGTCAGACAAATGTATTGCATTTGCTGGTGACAATTGCAACACAAATTTCGGAGGATCCCGAGGATTCGGGGTCCCGGATGCCACCCCATTGGCACCCCATTGCCACCCCTTTGGCGGGAGGGTTGCCGGATGCCATCCCATTGGCGGGAGGGTTGCCGGATGCCATCCCATTGGCGGGAGGGTTGCCGGATGCCACCCCATTGGCGGGAGGGTTGCCGCATGCCATCCCATTGGCGGGAGGGGTCCCGTATGCCATCCCATTGCCGGGAGGGGTCCCGGATGCCACCCCATTGGCGGGAGGGTTGCCGGATGCCATCCCATTGGCGGGAGGGTTGCCGGATGCCATCCCATTGGCGGGAGGGGTCCCGGATGCCATCCCATTGGCGGGAGGGTTGCCGCGTGCCATCCCATTGGCGGGAGGGTTGCCGGATGCCATCCCATTGGCGGGAGGGGTGCCGGATGCCATCCCATTGGCGGGAGGGGTGCCGGATGCCATCCCATTGGCGGGAGGGGTCCCGGATGCCACCCCATTGGCGGGAGGGTTGCCGGATGCCATCCCATTGGCGGGAGGGTTGCCGGATGCCATCCCATTGGCGGGAGGGGTCCCGGATGCCACCCCATTGGCGGGAGGGTTGCCGGATGCCATCCCATTGGCGGGAGGGTTGCCGGATGCCATCCCATTGGCGGGAGGGTTGCCGGATGTCATCCCATTGGCGGGAGGGTTGCCGGATGCCATCCCATTGGCGCTCAAAGATATACAGTACTGTGGCATCGCTACAGATGGGAGTAACCATGGTGCAGTGAAAATATTCCCAATCATAATCCAGTATTTTGACTGGAAGAAAGGTGGTGTACAATCAACATTGCTTGAGGTCAAAGACACACCTAATGAGACAGCCGAAACCATTGCAAACTACTTGATTGAAACATTGAGAAAAAACAATTTGTCAGACAAATGTATTGCATTTGCTGGTGACAATTGCAACACAAATTTCGGAGGATCCCGAGGATTCGGGGTCCCGGATGCCACCCCATTGGCACCCCATTGCCACCCCATTGGCGGGAGGGTTGCCGGATGCCATCCCATTGGCGGGAGGGTTGCCGGATGCCATCCCATTGGCGGGAGGGTTGCCGGATGCCACCCCATTGGCGGGAGGGTTGCCGCATGCCATCCCATTGGCGGGAGGGGTCCCGTATGCCATCCCATTGCCGGGAGGGGTCCCGGATGCCACCCCATTGGCGGGAGGGTTGCCGGATGCCATCCCATTGGCGGGAGGGTTGCCGGATGCCATCCCATTGGCGGGAGGGGTCCCGGATGCCATCCCATTGGCGGGAGGGTTGCCGCGTGCCATCCCATTGGCGGGAGGGTTGCCGGATGCCATCCCATTGGCGGGAGGGGTGCCGGATGCCATCCCATTGGCATCGCTACAGATGGGAGTAACCATGGTGCAGTGAAAATATTCCCAATCATAATCCAGTATTTTGACTGGAAGAAAGGTGGTGTACAATCAACATTGCTTGAGGTCAAAGACACACCTAATGAGACAGCCGAAACCATTGCAAACTACTTGATTGAAACATTGAGAAAAAACAATTTGTCAGACAAAATGTATTGCATTTGCTGGTGACAATTGCAACACAAATTTCGGAGGATCCCGAGGATTCGGGGTCCCGGATGCCACCCCATTGGCACCCCATTGCCACCCCATTGGCGGGAGGGTTGCCGGATGCCATCCCATTGGCGGGAGGGTTGCCGGATGCCATCCCATTGGCGGGAGGGTTGCCGGATGCCACCCCATTGGCGGGAGGGTTGCCGCATGCCATCCCATTGGCGGGAGGGGTCCCGTATGCCATCCCATTGCCGGGAGGGGTCCCGGATGCCACCCCATTGGCGGGAGGGTTGCCGGATGCCATCCCATTGGCGGGAGGGTTGCCGGATGCCATCCCATTGGCGGGAGGGGTCCCGGATGCCATCCCATTGGCGGGAGGGTTGCCGCGTGCCATCCCATTGGCGGGAGGGTTGCCGGATGCCATCCCATTGGCGGGAGGGGGTGCCGGATGCCATCCCATTGGCGGGAGGGTTGCCGGATGCCATCCCATTCGCGGGAGAGTTGCCGGATGCCATCCCATTGGCGGGAGGGTTGCCGGATGCCACCCCATTGGCGGGAGGGTTGCCGCATGCCATCCCATTGGCGGGAGGGGTCCCGCATGCCATCCCATTGCCGGGAGGGGTCCCGGATGCCACCCCATTGGCGGGAGGGTTGCCGGATGCCATCCCATTGGCGGGAGGGTTGCCGGATGCCATCCCATTGGCGGGAGGGTTGCCGGATGCCATCCCATTGGCGGGAGGGGTCCCGGATGCCATCCCATTGGCGGGAGGGTTGCCGCGTGCCATCCCATTGGCGGGAGGGTTGCCGGATGCCATCCCATTGGCGGGAGGGGTGCCGGATGCCATCCCATTGGCGGGAGGGGTGCCGGATGCCATCCCATTGGCGGGAGGGGTCCCGTATGCCATCCCATTGCCCGGAGGGGTCCCGGATGCCACCCCATTGGCGGGAGGGTTGCCGGATGCCATCCCATTGGCGGGAGGGGTGCCGGATGCCATCCCATTGGCGGGAGGGGTCCCGGATGCCACCCCATTGGCGGGAGGGTTGCCGGATGCCATCCCATTGGCGGGAGGGTTGCCGGATGCCATCCCATTGGCGGGAGGGTTGCCGGATGCCATCCCATTGGCGGGAGGGGTCCCGGATGCCACCCCATTGGCGGGAGGGTTGCCGGATGCCATCCCATTGGCGGGAGGGTTGCCGGATGCCATCCCATTGGCGGGAGGGGTGCCGGATGCCATCCCATTGGCGGGAGGGGTGCCGGATGCCATCCCATTGGCGGGAGGGGTCCCGGATGCCACCCCATTGGCGGGAGGGTTGCCGGATGCCATCCCATTGGCGGGAGGGGTGCCGGATGCCATCCCATTGGCGGGAGGGTTGCCGGATGCCATCCCATTGGCGGGAGGGGTCCCGGATGCCACCCCATTGGCGGGAGGGTTGCCGCATGCCATCCCATTGGCGGGAGGGTTGCCGCATGCCATCCCATTGGCGGGAGGGTTGCCGCATGCCATCCCATTGGCGGGAGGGGTCCCGTATGCCATCCCATTGCCGGGAGGGGTCCCGGATGCCACCCCATTGGCGGGAGGGTTGCCGGATGCCATCCCATTGGCGGGAGGGGTGCCGGATGCCATCCCATTGGCGGGAGGGGTCCCGTATGCCATCCCATTGCCCGGAGGGGTCCCGGATGCCACCCCATTGGCGGGAGGGTTGCCGGATGCCATCCCATTGGCGGGAGGGTTGCCGGATGCCATCCCATTGGCGGGAGGGGTGCCGGATGCCATCCCATTGGCGGGAGGGGTCCCGGATGCCACCCCATTGGCGGGAGGGTTGCCGGATGCCATCCCATTGGCGGGAGGGTTGCCGGATGCCATCCCATTGGCGGGAGGGTTGCCGGATGCCATCCCATTGGCGGGAGGGGTGCCGGATGCCATCCCATTGGCGGGAGGGGTCCCGTATGCCATCCCATTGCCCGGAGGGGTCCCGGATGCCACCCCATTGGCGGGAGGGTTGCCGGATGCCATCCCATTGGCGGGAGGGTTGCCGGATGCCATCCCATTGGCGGGAGGGGTGCCGGATGCCATCCCATTGGCGGGAGGGGTCCCGGATGCCACCCCATTGGCGGGAGGGTTGCCGGATGCCATCCCATTGGCGGGAGGGTTGCCGGATGCCATCCCATTGGCGGGAGGGTTGCCGGATGCCATCCCATTGGCGCTCAAAGATATACAGTACTGTGGCATCGCTACCGATGGGAGTAACCATGGTGCAGTGAAAATATTCCCAATCATAATCCAGTATTTTGACTGGAAGAAAGGTGGTGTACAATCAACATTGCTTGAGGTCAAAGACACACCTAATGAGACAGCCGAAACCATTGCAAACTACTTGATTGAAACATTGAGAAAAAACAATTTGTCAGACAAATGTATTGCATTTGCTGGTGACAATTGCAACACAAATTTCGGAGGAATCAGTCGTGATGAAGGTGGGAAAAATGTGTTTGCAAATTTGAAGAAGTTGCTGCAGAACAAGACTCTGGTCGGTGTGGGTTGCCCAGCACACATATTGAACAATTGTGTCCATCATGGTGCAGACACACTTGATGTTGAAGTTGAGAATATCATGTTCAAGATTTACCAGTACTTCCACATTTACACTGTGCGCACTGAGAATTTGAAGGAGTACTGTGACTTTGTTGATATTGAATACAGAAAGCTCCTTTCCCACAGCAAGACACGATGGCTGTCATTATTCCTTGGAATTGAGAGGCTGCTGCAGATGTTTCCAGCATTAAAGGGATACTTTCTGTCCCAGGAAAAGCCACCCGCAATGATCAAGAGGTTTTTTGAAAATTAATTTAGTGAGATTTACCTTTGGCACATGCACTCACTCATGTGTGTATTCCACTCACGCATTCAAGAAATGGAAAAGGAGAAGAATTCCATTGTGGAAGTGTGTAACATCTTGCACAGTGTCCACACTATGCTTGAGGAACGCAAAAGAGAAACAACTTCATGTCCCTTAAAGTCCCGGATGCCACCCCATTGGCGGGAGGGTTGCCGGATGCCATCCCATTGGCGGGAGGGTTGCCGGATGCCATCCCATTGGCGGGAGGGGTGCCGGATGCCATCCCATTGGCGGGAGGGTTGCCGGATGCCATCCCATTGGCGGGAGGGGTCCCGGATGCCACCCCATTGGCGGGAGGGTTGCCGCATGCCATCCCATTGGCGGGAGGGTTGCCGCATGCCATCCCATTGGCGGGAGGGTTGCCGCATGCCATCCCATTGGCGGGAGGGGTCCCGTATGCCATCCCATTGCCGGGAGGGGTCCCGGATGCCACCCCATTGGCGGGAGGGTTGCCGGATGCCATCCCATTGGCGGGAGGGGTGCCGGATGCCATCCCATTGGCGGGAGGGGTGCCGGATGCCATCCCATTGGCGGGAGGGTTGCCGCGTGCCATCCCATTGGCGGGAGGGTTGCCGGATGCCATCCCATTGGCGGGAGGGGTGCCGGATGCCATCCCATTGGCGGGAGGGTTGCCGGATGCCATCCCATTGGCGGGAGGGGTCCCGGATGCCACCCCATTGGCGGGAGGGTTGCCGGATGCCATCCCATTGGCGGGAGGGGTGCCGGATGCCATCCCATTGGCGGGAGGGTTGCCGGATGCCATCCCATTGGCGGGAGGGGTCCCGGATGCCACCCCATTGGCGGGAGGGTTGCCGCATGCCATCCCATTGGCGGGAGGGTTGCCGCATGCCATCCCATTGGCGGGAGGGGTCCCGTATGCCATCCCATTGCCGGGAGGGGTCCCGGATGCCACCCCATTGGCGGGAGGGTTGCCGGATGCCATCCCATTGGCGGGAGGGTTGCCGGATGCCATCCCATTGGCGGGAGGGGTCCCGGATGCCATCCCATTGGCGGGAGGGTTGCCGCGTGCCATCCCATTGGCGGGAGGGTTGCCAGGTGCCATCCCATTGGCGGGAGGGGTGCCGGATGCCATCCCATTGGCGGGAGGGGTGCCGGATGCCATCCCATTGGCGGGAGGGGTCCCGTATGCCATCCCATTGCCCGGAGGGGTCCCGGATGCCACCCCATTGGCGGGAGGGGTGCCGGATGCCATCCCATTGGCGGGAGGGGTCCCGGATGCCACCCCATTGGCGGGAGGGTTGCCGGATGCCATCCCATTGGCGGGAGGGTTGCCGGATGCCATCCCATTGGCGGGAGGGTTGCCGGATGCCATCCCATTGGCGCTCAAAGATATACAGTACTGTGGCATCGCTACCGATGGGAGTAACCATGGTGCAGTGAAAATATTCCCAATCATAATCCAGTATTTTGACTGGAAGAAAGGTGGTGTACAATCAACATTGCTTGAGGTCAAAGACACACCTAATGAGACAGCCGAAACCATTGCAAACTACTTGATTGAAACATTGAGAAAAAACAATTTGTCAGACAAATGTATTGCATTTGCTGGTGACAATTGCAACACAAATTTCGGAGGAATCAGTCGTGATGAAGGTGGGAAAAATGTGTTTGCAAATTTGAAGAAGTTGCTGCAGAACAAGACTCTGGTCGGTGTGGGTTGCCCAGCACACATATTGAACAATTGTGTCCATCATGGTGCAGACACACTTGATGTTGAAGTTGAGAATATCATGTTCAAGATTTACCAGTACTTCCACATTTACACTGTGCGCACTGAGAATTTGAAGGAGTACTGTGACTTTGTTGATATTGAATACAGAAAGCTCCTTTCCCACAGCAAGACACGATGGCTGTCATTATTCCTTGGAATTGAGAGGCTGCTGCAGATGTTTCCAGCATTAAAGGGATACTTTCTGTCCCAGGAAAAGCCACCCGCAATGATCAAGAGGTTTTTTGAAAATTAATTTAGTGAGATTTACCTTTGGCACATGCACTCACTCATGTGTGTATTCCACTCACGCATTCAAGAAATGGAAAAGGAGAAGAATTCCATTGTGGAAGTGTGTAACATCTTGCACAGTGTCCACACTATGCTTGAGGAACGCAAAAGAGAAACAACTTCATGTCCCTTAAAGTCCCGGATGCCACCCCATTGGCGGGAGGGTTGCCGGATGCCATCCCATTGGCGGGAGGGTTGCCGGATGCCATCCCATTGGCGGGAGGGGTGCCGGATGCCATCCCATTGGCGGGAGGGTTGCCGGATGCCATCCCATTGGCGGGAGGGGTCCCGGATACCACCCCATTGGCGGGAGGGTTGCCGCATGCCATCCCATTGGCGGGAGGGTTGCCGCATGCCATCCCATTGGCGGGAGGGTTGCCGCATGCCATCCCATTGGCGGGAGGGGTCCCGTATGCCATCCCATTGCCGGGAGGGGTCCCGGATGCCACCCCATTGGCGGGAGGGTTGCCGGATGCCATCCCATTGGCGGGAGGGGTGCCGGATGCCATCCCATTGGCGGGAGGGGTGCCGGATGCCATCCCATTGGCGGGAGGGTTGCCGCGTGCCATCCCATTGGCGGGAGGGTTGCCGGATGCCATCCCATTGGCGGGAGGGGTGCCGGATGCCATCCCATTGGCGGGAGGGTTGCCGGATGCCATCCCATTGGCGGGAGGGGTCCCGGATGCCACCCCATTGGCGGGAGGGTTGCCGGATGCCATCCCATTGGCGGGAGGGGTGCCGGATGCCATCCCATTGGCGGGAGGGTTGCCGGATGCCATCCCATTGGCGGGAGGGGTCCCGGATGCCACCCCATTGGCGGGAGGGTTGCCGCATGCCATCCCATTGGCGGGAGGGTTGCCGCATGCCATCCCATTGGCGGGAGGGGTCCCGTATGCCATCCCATTGCCGGGAGGGGTCCCGGATGCCACCCCATTGGCGGGAGGGTTGCCGGATGCCATCCCATTGGCGGGAGGGTTGCCGGATGCCATCCCATTGGCGGGAGGGGTCCCGGATGCCATCCCATTGGCGGGAGGGTTGCCGCGTGCCATCCCATTGGCGGGAGGGTTGCCGGATGCCATCCCATTGGCGGGAGGGGTGCCGGATGCCATCCCATTGGCGGGAGGGGTGCCGGATGCCATCCCATTGGCGGGAGGGGTCCCGTATGCCATCCCATTGCCCGGAGGGGTCCCGGATGCCACCCCATTGGCGGGAGGGGTGCCGGATGCCATCCCATTGGCGGGAGGGGTCCCGGATGCCACCCCATTGGCGGGAGGGTTGCCGGATGCCATCCCATTGGCGGGAGGGTTGCCGGATGCCATCCCATTGGCGGGAGGGTTGCCGGATGCCATCCCATTGGCGCTCAAAGATATACAGTACTGTGGCATCGCTACCGATGGGAGTAACCATGGTGCAGTGAAAATATTCCCAATCATAATCCAGTATTTTGACTGGAAGAAAGGTGGTGTACAATCAACATTGCTTGAGGTCAAAGACACACCTAATGAGACAGCCGAAACCATTGCAAACTACTTGATTGAAACATTGAGAAAAAACAATTTGTCAGACAAATGTATTGCATTTGCTGGTGACAATTGCAACACAAATTTCGGAGGAATCAGTCGTGATGAAGGTGGGAAAAATGTGTTTGCAAATTTGAAGAAGTTGCTGCAGAACAAGACTCTGGTCGGTGTGGGTTGCCCAGCACACATATTGAACAATTGTGTCCATCATGGTGCAGACACACTTGATGTTGAAGTTGAGAATATCATGTTCAAGATTTACCAGTACTTCCACATTTACACTGTGCGCACTGAGAATTTGAAGGAGTACTGTGACTTTGTTGATATTGAATACAGAAAGCTCCTTTCCCACAGCAAGACACGATGGCTGTCATTATTCCTTGGAATTGAGAGGCTGCTGCAGATGTTTCCAGCATTAAAGGGATACTTTCTGTCCCAGGAAAAGCCACCCGCAATGATCAAGAGGTTTTTTGAAAATTTATTTAGTGAGATTTACCTTTGGCACATGCACTCACTCATGTGTGTATTCCACTCACGCATTCAAGAAATGGAAAAGGAGAAGAATTCCATTGTGGAAGTGTGTAACATCTTGCACAGTGTCCACACTATGCTTGAGGAACGCAAAAGAGAAACAACTTCATGTCCCTTAAAGTCCCGGATGCCACCCCATTGGCGGGAGGGTTGCCGGATGCCATCCCATTGGCGGGAGGGTTGCCGGATGCCATCCCATTGGCGGGAGGGGTGCCGGATGCCATCCCATTGGCGGGAGGGTTGCCGGATGCCATCCCATTGGCGGGAGGGGTCCCGGATACCACCCCATTGGCGGGAGGGTTGCCGCATGCCATCCCATTGGCGGGAGGGTTGCCGCATGCCATCCCATTGGCGGGAGGGTTGCCGCATGCCATCCCATTGGCGGGAGGGGTCCCGTATGCCATCCCATTGCCGGGAGGGGTCCCGGATGCCACCCCATTGGCGGGAGGGTTGCCGGATGCCATCCCATTGGCGGGAGGGGTGCCGGATGCCATCCCATTGGCGGGAGGGGTGCCGGATGCCATCCCATTGGCGGGAGGGTTGCCGCGTGCCATCCCATTGGCGGGAGGGTTGCCGGATGCCATCCCATTGGCGGGAGGGGTGCCGGATGCCATCCCATTGGCGGGAGGGTTGCCGGATGCCATCCCATTGGCGGGAGGGGTCCCGGATGCCACCCCATTGGCGGGAGGGTTGCCGGATGCCATCCCATTGGCGGGAGGGGTGCCGGATGCCATCCCATTGGCGGGAGGGTTGCCGGATGCCATCCCATTGGCGGGAGGGGTCCCGGATGCCACCCCATTGGCGGGAGGGTTGCCGCATGCCATCCCATTGGCGGGAGGGTTGCCGCATGCCATCCCATTGGCAGGAGGGGTCCCGTATGCCATCCCATTGCCGGGAGGGGTCCCGGATGCCACCCCATTGGCGGGAGGGTTGCCGGATGCCATCCCATTGGCGGGAGGGTTGCCGGATGCCATCCCATTGGCGGGAGGGGTCCCGGATGCCATCCCATTGGCGGGAGGGTTGCCGCGTGCCATCCCATTGGCGGGAGGGTTGCCGGATGCCATCCCATTGGCGGGAGGGGTGCAAGATGCCATCCCATTGGCGGGAGGGGTGCCGGATGCCATCCCATTGGCGGGAGGGGTCCCGTATGCCATCCCATTGCCCGGAGGGGTCCCGGATGCCACCCCATTGGCGGGAGGGGTGCCGGATGCCATCCCATTGGCGGGAGGGGTCCCGGATGCCACCCCATTGGCGGGAGGGTTGCCGGATGCCATCCCATTGGCGGGAGGGTTGCCGGATGCCATCCCATTGGCGGGAGGGTTGCCGGATGCCATCCCATTGGCGCTCAAAGATATACAGTACTGTGGCATCGCTACAGATGGGAGTAACCATGGTGCAGTGAAAATATTCCCAATCATAATCCAGTATTTTGACTGGAAGAAAGGTGGTGTACAATCAACATTGCTTGATATCAAAGACACACCTAATGAGACAGCCGAAACCATTGCAAACTACTTGATTGAAACATTGAGAAAAAACAATTTGTCAGACAAATGTATTGCATTTGCTGGTGACAATTGCAACACAAATTTCGGAGGAATCAGTCGTGATGAAGGGGGGAAAAATGTGTTTGCAAATTTGAAGAAGTTGCTGCAGAACAAGACTCTGGTCGGTGTGGGTTGCCCAGCACACATATTGAACAATTGTGTCCATCATGGTGCAGACACACTTGATGTTGAAGTTGAGAATATCATGTTCAAGATTTACCAGTACTTCCACATTTACACTGTGCGCACTGAGAATTTGAAGGAGTACTGTGACTTTGTTGATATTGAATACAGAAAGCTCCTTTCCCACAGCAAGACACGATGGCTGTCATTATTCCCTGGAATTGAGAGGCTGCTGCAGATGTTTCCAGCATTAAAGGGATACTTTCTGTCCCAGGAAAAGCCACCCGCAATGATCAAGAGGTTTTTTGAAAATTAATTTAGTGAGATTTACCTTTGGCACATGCACTCACTCATGTGTGTATTCCACTCACGCATTCAAGAAATGGAAAAGGAGAAGAATTCCATTGTGGAAGTGTGTAACATCTTGCACAGTGTCCACACTATGCTTGAGGAACGCAAAAGAGAAAAAACTTCATGTCCCTTAAAGTCCCGGATGCCACCCCATTGGCGGGAGGGTTGCCGGATGCCATCCCATTGGCGGGAGGGTTGCCGGATGCCATCCCATTGGCGGGAGGTCCCGGATGCCACCCCATTGGCGGGAGGGTTGCCGGATGCCATCACATTGGCGGGAGGGTTGCCGGATGCCATCCCATTGGCGGGAGGGGTGCCGGATGCCATCCCATTGGCGGGAGGGGTGCCGGATGCCATCCCATTGGCGGGAGGGGTCCCGTATGCCATCCCATTGCCCGGAGGGGTCCCGGATGCCACCCCATTGGCGGGAGGGTTGCCGGATGCCATCCCATTGGCGGGAGGGGTGCCGGATGCCATCCCATTGGCGGGAGGGGTCCCGGATGCCACCCCATTGGCGGGAGGGTTGCCGGATGCCATCCCATTGGCGGGAGGGTTGCCGGATGCCATCCCATTGGCGGGAGGGTTCCCGGATGCCATCCCATTGGCGCTCAAAGATATACAGTACTGTGGCATCGCTACAGATGGGAGTAACCATGGTGCAGTGAAAATATTCCCAATCATAATCCAGTATTTTGACTGGAAGAAAGGTGGTGTACAATCAACATTGCTTGATGTCAAAGACACACCTAATGAGACAGCCGAAACCATTGCAAACTACTTGATTGAAACATTGAGAAAAAACAATTTGTCAGACAAATGTATTGCATTTGCTGGTGACAATTGCAACACAAATTTCGGAGGAATCAGTCGTGATGAAGGGGGGAAAAATGTGTTTGCAAATTTGAAGAAGTTGCTGCAGAACAAGACTCTGGTCGGTGTGGGTTGCCCAGCACACATATTGAACAATTGTGTCCATCATGGTGCAGACACACTTGATGTTGAAGTTGAGAATATCATGTTCAAGATTTACCAGTACTTCCACATTTACACTGTGCGCACTGAGAATTTGAAGGAGTACTGTGACTTTGTTGATATTGAATACAGAAAGCTCCTTTCCCACAGCAAGACACGATGGCTGTCATTATTCCCTGGAATTGAGAGGCTGCTGCAGATGTTTCCAGCATTAAAGGGATACTTTCTGTCCCAGGAAAAGCCACCCGCAATGATCAAGAGGTTTTTTGAAAATTAATTTAGTGAGATTTACCTTTGGCACATGCACTCACTCATGTGTGTATTCCACTCACGCATTCAAGAAATGGAAAAGGAGAAGAATTCCATTCTGGAAGTGTGTAACATCTTGCACAGTGTCCACACTATGCTTGAGGAACGCAAAAGAGAAACAACTTCATGTCCCTTAAAGTCCCGGATGCCACCCCATTGGCGGGAGGGTTGCCGGATGCCATCCCATTGGCGGGAGGGTTGCCGGATGCCATCCCATTGGCGGGAGGGGTGCCGGATGCCATCCCATTGGCGGGAGGGTTGCCGGATGCCATCCCATTGGCGGGAGGGGTCCCGGATGTCACCCCATTGGCGGGAGGGTTGCCGCATGCCATCCCATTGGCGGGAGGGTTGCCGCATGCCATCCCATTGGCGGGAGGGTTGCCGCATGCCATCCCATTGGCGGGAGGGGTCCCGTATGCCATCCCATTGCCGGGAGGGGTCCCGGATGCCACCCCATTGGCGGGAGGGTTGCCGGATGCCATCCCATTGGCGGGAGGGGTGCCGGATGCCATCCCATTGGCGGGAGGGGTGCCGGATGCCATCCCATTGGCGGGAGGGTTGCCGCGTGCCATCCCATTGGCGGGAGGGTTGCCGGATGCCATCCCATTGGCGGGAGGGGTGCCGGATGCCATCCCATTGGCGGGAGGGGTGCCGGATGCCATCCCATTGGCGGGAGGGGTCCCGTATGCCATCCCATTGCCCGGAGGGGTCCCGGATGCCACCCCATTGGCGGGAGGGTTGCCGGATGCCATCCCATTGGCGGGAGGGTTGCCGGATGCCATCCCATTGGCGGGAGGGGTGCCGGATGCCATCCCATTGGCGGGAGGGGTCCCGGATGCCACCCCATTGGCGGGAGGGTTGCCGGATGCCATCCCATTGGCGGGAGGGTTGCCGGATGCCATCCCATTGGCGGGAGGGTTGCCGGATGCCATCCCATTGGCGCTCAAAGATATACAGTACTGTGGCATCGCTACCGATGGGAGTAACCATGGTGCAGTGAAAATATTCCCAATCATAATCCAGTATTTTGACTGGAAGAAAGGTGGTGTACAATCAACATTGCTTGAGGTCAAAGACACACCTAATGAGACAGCCGAAACCATTGCAAACTACTTGATTGAAACATTGAGAAAAAACAATTTGTCAGACAAATGTATTGCATTTGCTGGTGACAATTGCAACACAAATTTCGGAGGAATCAGTCGTGATGAAGGTGGGAAAAATGTGTTTGCAAATTTGAAGAAGTTGCTGCAGAACAAGACTCTGGTCGGTGTGGGTTGCCCAGCACACATATTGAACAATTGTGTCCATCATGGTGCAGACACACTTGATGTTGAAGTTGAGAATATCATGTTCAAGATTTACCAGTACTTCCACATTTACACTGTGCGCACTGAGAATTTGAAGGAGTACTGTGACTTTGTTGATATTGAATACAGAAAGCTCCTTTCCCACAGCAAGACACGATGGCTGTCATTATTCCTTGGAATTGAGAGGCTGCTGCAGATGTTTCCAGCATTAAAGGGATACTTTCTGTCCCAGGAAAAGCCACCTGCAATGATCAAGAGGTTTTTTGAAAATTAATTTAGTGAGATTTACCTTTGGCACATGCACTCACTCATGTGTGTATTCCACTCACGCATTCAAGAAATGGAAAAGGAGAAGAATTCCATTGTGGAAGTGTGTAACATCTTGCACAGTGTCCACACTATGCTTGAGGAACGCAAAAGAGAAACAACTTCATGTCCCTTAAAGTCCCGGATGCCACCCCATTGGCGGGAGGGTTGCCGGATGCCATCCCATTGGCGGGAGGGTTGCCGGATGCCATCCCATTGGCGGGAGGGGTGCCGGATGCCATCCCATTGGCGGGAGGGTTGCCGGATGCCATCCCATTGGCGGGAGGGGTCCCGGATGCCACCCCATTGGCGGGAGGGTTGCCGGATGCCATCCCATTGGCGGGAGGGTTGCCGGATGCCATCCCATTGGCGGGAGCGGTGCCGGATGCCATCCCATTGGCGGGAGGGGTCCCGGATGCCACCCCATTGGCGGGAGGGTTGCCGGATGCCATCCCATTGGCGGGAGGGTTGCCGGATGCCATCCCATTGGCGGGAGGGTTGCCGCATGCCATCCCATTGGCGGGAGGGTTGCCGCATGCCATCCCATTGGCGGGAGGGTTGCCGCATGCCATCCCATTGGCGGGAGGGGTCCCGGATGCCATCCCATTGCCGGGAGGGGTCCCGGATGCCACCCCATTGGCGGGAGGGTTGCCGGATGCCATCCCATTGGCGGGAGGGTTGCCGGATGCCATCCCATTGGCGGGAGGGGTGCCGGATGCCATCCCATTGGCGGGAGGGGTCCCGGATGCCACCCCATTGGCGGGAGGGTTGCCGGATGCCATCCCATTGGCGGGAGGGTTGCCGGATGCCATCCCATTGGCGGGAGGGGTGCCGGATGCCATCCCATTGGCGGGAGGGGTGCCGGATGCCATCCCATTGGCGGGAGGGGTCCCGGATGCCACCCCATTGGCGGGAGGGTTGCCGGATGCCATCCCATTGGCGGGAGGGGTGCCGGATGCCATCCCATTGGCGGGAGGGGTGCCGGATGCCATCCCATTGGCGGGAGGGGTCCCGGATGCCACCCCATTGGTGGGAGGGTTGCCGGATGCCATCCCATTGGCGGGAGGGTTGCCGGATGCCATCCCATTGGCGGGAGGGTTGCCGGATGCCATCCCATTGGCGGGAGGGTTGCCGGATGCCATCCCATTGGCGGGAGGGGTGCCGGATGCCATCCCTACAGTACTGTGGCATCGCTACAGATGGGAGTAACCATGGTGCAGTGAAAATATTCCCAATCATAATCCAGTATTTTGACTGGAAGAAAGGTGGTGTACAATCAACATTGCTTGAGGTCAAAGACACACCTAATGAGACAGCCGAAACCATTGCAAACTACTTGATTGAAACATTGAGAAAAAACAATTTGTCAGACAAATGTATTGCATTTGCTGGTGACAATTGCAACACAAATTTCGGAAGAATCAGTCGTGATGAAGGGGGGAAAATGTGTTTGCAAATTTGAAGAAGTTGCTGCAGAACAAGACTCTGGTCGGTGTGGGTTGCCCAGCACACATATTGAACAATTGTGTCCATCATGGTGCAGACACACTTGATGTTGAAGTTGAGAATATCATGTTCAAGATTTACCAGTACTTCCACATTTACACTGTGCGCACTGAGAATTTGAAGGAGTACTGTGACTTTGTTGATATTGAATACAGAAAGCTCCTTTCCCACAGCAAGACACGATGGCTGTCATTATTCCCTGGAATTGAGAGGCTGCTGCAGATGTTTCCAGCATTAAAGGGATACTTTCTGTCCCAGGAAAAGCCACCCGCAAGAGGTTTTTTGAAAATTAATTTAGTGAGATTTACCTTTGGCACATGCACTCACTCATGTGTGTATTCCACTCACGCATTCAAGAAATGGAAAAGGAGAAGAATTCCATTGTGGAAGTGTGTAACATCTTGCACAGTGTCCACACTATGCTTGAGGAACGCAAAAGAGAAACAACTTCATGTCCCTTAAAGTCCCGGATGCCACCCCATTGGCGGGAGGGTTGCCGGATGCCATCCCATTGGCGGGAGGGGTGCCGGATGCCATCCCATTGGCAAGAGGGGGCCCGGATGCCACCCCATTGGCGGGAGGGTTGCCGGATGCCATCCCATTGGCGGGAGGGTTGCCGGATGCCATCCCATTGGCGGGAGGGGTGCCGGATGCCATCCCATTGGCGGGAGGGGTGCCGGATGCCATCCCATTGGCGGGAGGGGTCCAAGATGCCACCCCATTGGCGGGAGGGTTGCCGGATGCCATCCCATTGGCGGGAGGGTTGCCGCATGCCATCCCATTGGCGGGAGGGGTGCCGGATGCCATCCCATTGGCGGGAGGGGTCCCGGATGCCACCCCATTGGCGGGAGGGTTGCCGGATGCCATCCCATTGGCGGGAGGGTTGCCGGATGCCATCCCATTGGCGGGAGGGGTCCCGGATGCCACCCCATTGGCGGGAGGGTTGCCGGATGCCATCCCATTGGCGGGAGGGTTGCCGGATGCCATCCCATTGGCGCTCAAAGATATACAGTACTGTGGCATCGCTACAGATGGGAGTAACCATGGTGCAGTGAAAATATTCCCAATCATAATCCAGTATTTTGACTGGAAGAAAGGTGGTGTACAATCAACATTGCTTGAGGTCAAAGACACACCTAATGAGACAGCCGAAACCATTGCAAACTACTTGATTGAAACATTGAGAAAAAACAATTTGTCAGACAAATGTATTGCATTTGCTGGTGACAATTGCAACACAAATTCCGGAGGAATCAGTCGTGATGAAGGGGGGAAAAATGTGTTTGCAAATTTGAAGAAGTTGCTGCAGAACAAGACTCTGGTCGGTGTGGGTTGCCCAGCACACATATTGAACAATTGTGTCCATCATGGTGCAGACACACTTGATGTTGAAGTTGAGAATATCATGTTCAAGATTTACCAGTACTTCCACATTTACACTGTGCGCACTGAGAATTTGAAGGAGTACTGTGACTTTGTTGATATTGAATACAGAAAGCTCCTTTCCCACAGCAAGACACGATGGCTGTCATTATTCCCTGGAATTGAGAGGCTGCTGCAGATGTTTCCAGCATTAAAGGGATACTTTCTGTCCCAGGAAAAGCCACCCGCAATGATCAAGAGGTTTTTTGAAAATAAATTTAGTGAGATTTACCTTTGGCACATGCACTCACTCATGTGTGTATTCCACTCACGCATTCAAGAAATGGAAAAGGAGAAGAATTCCATTGTGGAAGTGTGTAACATCTTGCACAGTGTCCACACTATGCTTGAGGAACGCAAAAGAGGGCGGGAGGGTTGCCGGATGCCATCCCATTGGCGGGAGGGTTGCCGGATGCCATCCCATTGGCGGGAGGGGTCCCGGATGCCATCCCATTGGCAGGAGGGTTGCCGCATGCCATCCCATTGGCGGGAGGGGTGCCGGATGCCATCCCATTGGCGGGAGGGGTCCCGGATGCCACCCCATTGGCGGGAGGGTTGCCGGATGCCATCCCATTGGCAGGAGGGTTGCCGCATGCCATCCCATTGGCGGGAGGGTTGCCGGATGCCATCCCATTGCCGGGAGGGGTCCCGGATGCCACCCCATTGGCGGGAGGGTTGCCGGATGCCATCCCATTGGCAGGAGGGTTGCCGCATGCCATCCCATTGGCGGGAGGGTTGCCGGATGCCATCCCATTGCCGGGAGGGGTCCCGGATGCCACCCCATTGGCAAGAGGGTTGCCGGATGCCATCCCATTGGCGGGAGGGGTGCCGGATGCCATCCCATTGGCGGGAGGGGTCCCGGATGCCACCCCATTGGCGGGAGGGTTGCCGGATGCCATCCCATTGGCGGGAGGGTTGCCGGATGCCATCCCATTGGCGGGAGGGGTGCCGGATGCCATCCCATTGGCGGGAGGGGTGCCGGATGCCATCCCATTGGCGGGAGTGGTCCCGGATGCCACCCCATTGGCGGGAGGGTTGCCGGATGCCATCCCATTGGCGGGAGGGTTGCCGGATGCCATCCCATTGGCGGGAGGGGTCCCGGATGCCACCCCATTGGCGGGAGGGTTGCCGGATGCCATCCCATTGGCGGGAGGGTTGCCGGATGCCATCCCATTGGCGGGAGGGTTGCCGGATGTCATCCCATTGGCGGAAGGGTTGCCGGATGCCATCCCATTGGCGCTCAAAGATATACAGTACTGTGGCATCGCTACAGATGGGAGTAACCATGGTGCAGTGAAAATATTCCCAATCATAATCCAGTATTTTGACTGGAAGAAAGGTGGTGTACAATCAACATTGCTTGAGGTCAAAGACACACCTAATGAGACAGCCGAAACCATTGCAAACTACTTGATTGAAACATTGAGAAAAAACAATTTGTCAGACAAATGTATTGCATTTGCTGGTGACAATTGCAACACAAATTTCGGAGTATCCCGAGGATTCGGGGTCCCGGATGCCACCCCATTGGCACCCCATTGCCACCCCATTGGCGGGAGGGTTGCCGGATGCCATCCCATTGGCGGGAGGGTTGCCGGATGCCATCCCATTGGCGGGAGGGTTGCCGGATGCCACCCCATTGGCGGGAGGGTTGCCGCATGCCATCCCATTGGCGGGAGGGGTCCCGTATGCCATCCCATTGCCGGGAGGGGTCCCGGATGCCACCCCATTGGCGGGAGGGTTGCCGGATGCCATCCCATTGGCGGGAGGGTTGCCGGATGCCATCCCATTGGCGGGAGGGGTCCCGGATGCCATCCCATTGGCGGGAGGGTTGCCGCGTGCCATCCCATTGGCGGGAGGGTTGCCGGATGCCATCCCATTGGCGGGAGAGGTGCCGGATGCCATCCCATTGGCATCGCTACAGATGGGAGTAACCATGGTGCAGTGAAAATATTCCCAATCATAATCCAGTATTTTGACTGGAAGAAAGGTGGTGTACAATCAACATTGCTTGAGGTCAAAGACACACCTAATGAGACAGCCGAAACCATTGCAAACTACTTGATTGAAACATTGAGAAAAAACAATTTGTCAGACAAAATGTATTGCATTTGCTGGTGACAATTGCAACACAAATTTCGGAGGATCCCGAGGATTCGGGGTCCCGGATGCCACCCCATTGGCACCCCATTGCCACCCCATTGGCGGGAGGGTTGCCGGATGCCATCCCATTGGCGGGAGGGTTGCCGGATGCCATCCCATTGGCGGGAGGGTTGCCGGATGCCACCCCATTGGCGGGAGGGTTGCCGCATGCCATCCCATTGGCGGGAGGGGTCCCGTATGCCATCCCATTGCCGGGAGGGGTCCCGGATGCCACCCCATTGGCGGGAGGGTTGCCGGATGCCATCCCATTGGCGGGAGGGTTGCCGGATGCCATCCCATTGGCGGGAGGGGTCCCGGATGCCATCCCATTGGCGGGAGGGTTGCCGCGTGCCATCCCATTGGCGGGAGGGTTGCCGGATGCCATCCCATTGGCGGGAGGGGTGCCGGATGCCATCCCATTGGCGGGAGGGTTGCCGGATGCCATCCCATTGGCGGGAGAGTTGCCGGATGCCATCCCATTGGCGGGAGGGTTGCCGGATGCCACCCCATTGGCGGGAGGGTTGCCGCATGCCATCCCATTGGCGGGAGGGGTCCCGTATGCCATCCCATTGCCGGGAGGGGTCCCGGATGCCACCCCATTGGCGGGAGGGTTGCCGGATGCCATCCCATTGGCGGGAGGGTTGCCGGATGCCATCCCATTGGCGGGAGGGGTCCCGGATGCCATCCCATTGGCGGGAGGGTTGCCGCGTGCCATCCCATTGGCGGGAGGGTTGCCGGATGCCATCCCATTGGCGGGAGGGGTGCCGGATGCCATCCCATTGGCGGGAGGGGTGCCGGATGCCATCCCATTGGCGGGAGGGGTCCCGTATGCCATCCCATTGCCCGGAGGGGTCCCGGATGCCACCCCATTGGCGGGAGGGTTGCCGGATGCCATCCCATTGGCGGGAGGGGTGCCGGATGCCATCCCATTGGCGGGAGGGGTCCCGGATGCCACCCCATTGGCGGGAGGGTTGCCGGATGCCATCCCATTGGCGCTCAAAGATATACAGTACTGTGGCATCGCTACAGATGGGAGTAACCATGGTGCAGTGAAAATATTCCCAATCATAATCCAGTATTTTGACTGGAAGAAAGGTGGTGTACAATCAACATTGCTTGATGTCAAAGACACACCTAATGAGACAGCCAAAACCATTGCAAACTACTTGATTGAAACATTGAGAAAAAACAATTTGTCAGACAAATGTATTGCATTTGCTGGTGACAATTGCAACACAAATTTCGGAGGAATCAGTCGTGATGAAGGGGGGAAAAATGTGTTTGCAAATTTGAAGAAGTTGCTGCAGAACAAGACTCTGGTCGGTGTGGGTTGCCCAGCACACATATTGAACAATTGTGTCCATCATGGTGCAGACACACTTGATGTTGAAGTTGAGAATATCATGTTCAAGATTTACCAGTACTTCCACATTTACACTGTGCGCACTGAGAATTTGAAGGAGTACTGTGACTTTGTTGATATTGAATACAGAAAGCTCCTTTCCCACAGCAAGACACGATGGCTGTCATTATTCCCTGGAATTGAGAGGCTGCTGCAGATGTTTCCACCATTAAAGGGATACTTTCTGTCCCAGGAAAAGCCACCCGCAATGATCAAGAGGTTTTTTGAAAATTAATTTAGTGAGATTTACCTTTGGCACATGCACTCACTCATGTGTGTATTCCACTCACGCATTCAAGAAATGGAAAAGGAGAAGAATTCCATTGTGGAAGTGTGTAACATCTTGCACAGTGTCCACACTATGCTTGAGGAACGCAAAAGAGAAAAAACTTCATGTCCCTTAAAGTCCCGGATGCCACCCCATTGGCGGGAGGGTTGCCGGATGCCATCCCATTGGCGGGAGGGTTGCCGGATGCCATCCCATTGGCGGGAGGTCCCGGATGCCACCCCATTGGCGGGAGGGTTGCCGGATGCCATCCCATTGGCGGGAGGGGTGCCGGATGCCATCCCATTGGCGGGAGGGGTGCCGGATGCCATCCCATTGGCGGGGGGGGTCCCGTATGCCATCCCATTGCCCGGAGGGGTCCCGGATGCCACCCCATTGGCGGGAGGGTTGCCGGATGCCATCCCATTGGCGGGAGGGGTGCCGGATGCCATCCCATTGGCGGGAGGGGTCCCGGATGCCACCCCATTGGCGGGAGGGTTGCCGGATGCCATCCCATTGGCGGGAGGGTTGCCGGATGCCATCCCATTGGCGGGAGGGTTGCCGGATGCCATCCCATTGGCGCTCAAAGATATACAGTACTGTGGCATCGCTACAGATGGGAGTAACCATGGTGCAGTGAAAATATTCCCAATCATAATCCAGTATTTTGACTGGAAGAAAGGTGGTGTACAATCAACATTGCTTGATGTCAAAGACACACCTAATGAGACAGCCGAAACCATTGCAAACTACTTGATTGAAACATTGAGAAAAAACAATTTGTCAGACAAATGTATTGCATTTGCTGGTGACAATTGCAACACAAATTTCGGAGGAATCAGTCGTGATGAAGGGGGGAAAAATGTGTTTGCAAATTTGAAGAAGTTGCTGCAGAACAAGACTCTGGTCGGTGTGGGTTGCCCAGCACACATATTGAACAATTGTGTCCATCATGGTGCAGACACACTTGATGTTGAAGTTGAGAATATCATGTTCAAGATTTACCAGTACTTCCACATTTACACTGTGCGCACTGAGAATTTGAAGGAGTACTGTGACTTTGTTGATATTGAATACAGAAAGCTCCTTTCCCACAGCAAGACACGATGGCTGTCATTATTCCCTGGAATTGAGAGGCTGCTGCAGATGTTTCCAGCATTAAAGGGATACTTTCTGTCCCAGGAAAAGCCACCCGCAATGATCAAGAGGTTTTTTGAAAATTAATTTAGTGAGATTTACCTTTGGCACATGCACTCACTCATGTGTGTATTCCACTCACGCATTCAAGAAATGGAAAAGGAGAAGAATTCCATTGTGGAAGTGTGTAACATCTTGCACAGTGTCCACACTATGCTTGAGGAACGCAAAAGAGAAAAAACTTCATGTCCCTTAAAGTCCCGGATGCCACCCCATTGGCGGGAGGGTTGCCGGATGCCATCCCATTGGCGGGAGGGTTGCCGGATGCCATCCCATTGGCGGGAGGTCCCGGATGCCACCCCATTGGCGGGAGGGTTGCCGGATGCCATCCCATTGGCGGGAGGGTTGCCGGATGCCATCCCATTGGCGGGAGGGTTGCCGGATGCCATCCCATTGGCGGGAGGGGTCCCGGATGCCACCCCATTGGCGGGAGGGTTGCCGGATGCCATCCCATTGGCGGGAGGGTTGCCGGATGCCATCCCATTGGCGGGAGGGGTGCCGGATGCCATCCCATTGGCGGGAGGGGTGCCGGATGCCATCCCATTGGCGGGAGGGGTCCCGGATGCCACCCCATTGGCGGGAGGGTTGCCGGATGCCATCCCATTGGCGGGAGGGGTGCCGGATGCCATCCCATTGGCGGGAGGGTTGCCGGATGCCATCCCATTGGCGGGAGGGGTCCCGGATGCCACCCCATTGGCGGGAGGGTTGCCGCATGCCATCCCATTGGCGGGAGGGTTGCCGCATGCCATCCCATTGGCGGGAGGGGTCCCGTATGCCATCCCATTGCCGGGAGGGGTCCCGGATGCCACCCCATTGGCGGGAGGGTTGCCGGATGCCATCCCATTGGCGGGAGGGTTGCCGGATGCCATCCCATTGGCGGGAGGGGTCCCGGATGCCATCCCATTGGCGGGAGGGTTGCCGCGTGCCATCCCATTGGCGGGAGGGTTGCCGGATGCCATCCCATTGGCGGGAGGGGTGCCGGATGCCATCCCATTGGCGGGAGGGGTGCCGGATGCCATCCCATTGGCGGGAGGGTTGCCGGATGCCATCCCATTGGCGGGAGGGGTGCCGGATGCCATCCCATTGGCGGGAGGGGTGCCGGATGCCATCCCATTGGCGGGAGGGGTCCCGGATGCCACCCCATTGGCGGGAGGGTTGCCGGATGCCATCCCATTGGCGGGAGGGGTGCCGGATGCCATCCCATTGGCGGGAGGGTTGCCGGATGCCATCCCATTGGCGGGAGGGGTCCCGGATGCCACCCCATTGGCGGGAGGGTTGCCGCATGCCATCCCATTGGCGGGAGGGTTGCCGCATGCCATCCCATTGGCGGGAGGGGTGCCGGATGCCATCCCATTGGCGGGAGGGGTCCCGGATGCCACCCCATTGGCGGGAGGGTTGCCGGATGCCATCCCATTGGCGGGAGGGGTGCCGGATGCCATCCCATTGGCGGGAGGGTTGCCGGATGCCATCCCATTGGCGGGAGGGGTCCCGGATGCCACCCCATTGGCGGGAGGGTTGCCGCATGCCATCCCATTGGCGGGAGGGTTGCCGCATGCCATCCCATTGGCGGGAGGGGTCCCGTATGCCATCCCATTGCCGGGAGGGGTCCCGGATGCCACCCCATTGGCGGGAGGGTTGCCGGATGCCATCCCATTGGCGGGAGGGTTGCCGGATGCCATCCCATTGGCGGGAGGGGTCCCGGATGCCATCCCATTGGCGGGAGGGTTGCCGCGTGCCATCCCATTGGCGGGAGGGTTGCCGGATGCCATCCCATTGGCGGGAGGGGTGCCGGATGCCATCCCATTGGCGGGAGGGGTGCCGGATGCCATCCCATTGGCGGGAGGGGTCCCGTATGCCATCCCATTGCCCGGAGGGGTCCCGGATGCCATCCCATTGCCCGGAGGGGTCCCGGATGCCACCCCATTGGCGGGAGGGGTGCCGGATGCCATCCCATTGGCGGGAGGGGTCCCGGATGCCACCCCATTGGCGGGAGGGTTGCCGGATGCCATCCCATTGGCGGGAGGGTTGCCGGATGCCATCCCATTGGCGGGAGGGTTGCCGGATGCCATCCCATTGGCGGGAGGGTTGCCGGATGCCATCCCATTGGCGGGAGGGTTGCCGGATGCCATCCCATTGGCGCTCAAAGATATACAGTACTGTGGCATCGCTACAGATGGGAGTAACCATGGTGCAGTGAAAATATTCCCAATCATAATCCAGTATTTTGACTGGAAGAAAGGTGGTGTACAATCAACATTGCTTGATGTCAAAGACACACCTAATGAGACACCCGAAACCATTGCAAACTACTTGATTGAAACATTGAGAAAAAACAATTTGTCAGACAAATGTATTGCATTTGCTGGTGACAATTGCAACACAAATTTCGGAGGAATCAGTCGTGATGAAGGGGGGAAAAATGTGTTTGCAAATTTGAAGAAGTTGCTGCAGAACAAGACTCTGGTCGGTGTGGGTTGCCCAGCACACATATTGAACAATTGTGTCCATCATGGTGCAGACACACTTGATGTTGAAGTTGAGAATATCATGTTCAAGATTTACCAGTACTTCCACATTTACACTGTGCGCACTGAGAATTTGAAGGAGTACTGTGACTTTGTTGATATTGAATACAGAAAGCTCCTTTCCCACAGCAAGACACGATGGCTGTCATTATTCCCTGGAATTGAGAGGCTGCTGCAGATGTTTCCAGCATTAAAGGGATACTTTCTGTCCCAGGAAAAGCCACCCGCAATGATCAAGAGGTTTTTTGAAAATTAATTTAGTGAGATTTACCTTTGGCACATGCACTCACTCATGTGTGTATTCCACTCACGCATTCAAGAAATGGAAAAGGAGAAGAATTCCATTGTGGAAGTGTGTAACATCTTGCACAGTGTCCACACTATGCTTGAGGAACGCAAAAGAGAAAAAACTTCATGTCCCTTAAAGTCCCGGATGCCACCCCATTGGCGGGAGGGTTGCCGGATGCCATCCCATTGGCGGGAGGGTTGCCGGATGCCATCCCATTGGCGGGAGGTCCCGGATGCCACCCCATTGGCGGGAGGGTTGCCGGATGCCATCCCATTGGCGGGAGGGTTGCCGGATGCCATCCCATTGGCGGGAGGGTTGCCGGATGCCATCCCATTGGCGGGAGGGGTCCCGGATGCCACCCCATTGGCGGGAGGGTTGCCGGATGCCATCCCATTGGCGGGAGGGTTGCCGGATGCCATCCCATTGGCGGGAGGGGTGCCGGATGCCATCCCATTGGCGGGAGGGGTGCCGGATGCCATCCCATTGGCGGGAGGGGTCCCGGATGCCACCCCATTGGCGGGAGGGTTGCCGGATGCCATCCCATTGGCGGGAGGGGTGCCGGATGCCATCCCATTGGCGGGAGGGTTGCCGGATGCCATCCCATTGGCGGGAGGGGTCCCGGATGCCACCCCATTGGCGGGAGGGTTGCCGCATGCCATCCCATTGGCGGGAGGGTTGCCGCATGCCATCCCATTGGCGGGAGGGGTCCCGTATGCCATCCCATTGCCGGGAGGGGTCCCGGATGCCACCCCATTGGCGGGAGGGTTGCCGGATGCCATCCCATTGGCGGGAGGGTTGCCGGATGCCATCCCATTGGCGGGAGGGGTCCCGGATGCCATCCCATTGGCGGGAGGGTTGCCGCGTGCCATCCCATTGGCGGGAGGGTTGCCGGATGCCATCCCATTGGCGGGAGGGGTGCCGGATGCCATCCCATTGGCGGGAGGGGTGCCGGATGCCATCCCATTGGCGGGAGGGTTGCCGGATGCCATCCCATTGGCGGGAGGGGTGCCGGATGCCATCCCATTGGCGGGAGGGGTGCCGGATGCCATCCCATTGGCGGGAGGGGTCCCGGATGCCACCCCATTGGCGGGAGGGTTGCCGGATGCCATCCCATTGGCGGGAGGGGTGCCGGATGCCATCCCATTGGCGGGAGGGTTGCCGGATGCCATCCCATTGGCGGGAGGGGTCCCGGATGCCACCCCATTGGCGGGAGGGTTGCCGCATGCCATCCCATTGGCGGGAGGGTTGCCGCATGCCATCCCATTGGCGGGAGGGGTGCCGGATGCCATCCCATTGGCGGGAGGGGTCCCGGATGCCACCCCATTGGCGGGAGGGTTGCCGGATGCCATCCCATTGGCGGGAGGGGTGCCGGATGCCATCCCATTGGCGGGAGGGTTGCCGGATGCCATCCCATTGGCGGGAGGGGTCCCGGATGCCACCCCATTGGCGGGAGGGTTGCCGCATGCCATCCCATTGGCGGGAGGGTTGCCGCATGCCATCCCATTGGCGGGAGGGGTCCCGTATGCCATCCCATTGCCGGGAGGGGTCCCGGATGCCACCCCATTGGCGGGAGGGTTGCCGGATGCCATCCCATTGGCGGGAGGGTTGCCGGATGCCATCCCATTGGCGGGAGGGGTCCCGGATGCCATCCCATTGGCGGGAGGGTTGCCGCGTGCCATCCCATTGGCGGGAGGGTTGCCGGATGCCATCCCATTGGCGGGAGGGGTGCCGGATGCCATCCCATTGGCGGGAGGGGTGCCGGATGCCATCCCATTGGCGGGAGGGGTCCCGTATGCCATCCCATTGCCCGGAGGGGTCCCGGATGCCATCCCATTGCCCGGAGGGGTCCCGGATGCCACCCCATTGGCGGGAGGGGTGCCGGATGCCATCCCATTGGCGGGAGGGGTCCCGGATGCCACCCCATTGGCGGGAGGGTTGCCGGATGCCATCCCATTGGCGGGAGGGTTGCCGGATGCCATCCCATTGGCGGGAGGGTTGCCGGATGCCATCCCATTGGCGGGAGGGTTGCCGGATGCCATCCCATTGGCGCTCAAAGATATACAGTACTGTGGCATCGCTACAGATGGGAGTAACCATGGTGCAGTGAAAATATTCCCAATCATAATCCAGTATTTTGACTGGAAGAAAGGTGGTGTACAATCAACATTGCTTGATGTCAAAGACACACCTAATGAGACACCCGAAACCATTGCAAACTACTTGATTGAAACATTGAGAAAAAACAATTTGTCAGACAAATGTATTGCATTTGCTGGTGACAATTGCAACACAAATTTCGGAGGAATCAGTCGTGATGAAGGGGGGAAAAATGTGTTTGCAAATTTGAAGAAGTTGCTGCAGAACAAGACTCTGGTCGGTGTGGGTTGCCCAGCACACATATTGAACAATTGTGTCCATCATGGTGCAGACACACTTGATGTTGAAGTTGAGAATATCATGTTCAAGATTTACCAGTACTTCCACATTTACACTGTGCGCACTGAGAATTTGAAGGAGTACTGTGACTTTGTTGATATTGAATACAGAAAGCTCCTTTCCCACAGCAAGACACGATGGCTGTCATTATTCCCTGGAATTGAGAGGCTGCTGCAGATGTTTCCAGCATTAAAGGGATACTTTCTGTCCCAGGAAAAGCCACCCGCAATGATCAAGAGGTTTTTTGAAAATTAATTTAGTGAGATTTACCTTTGGCACATGCACTCACTCATGTGTGTATTCCACTCACGCATTCAAGAAATGGAAAAGGAGAAGAATTCCATTGTGGAAGTGTGTAACATCTTGCACAGTGTCCACACTATGCTTGAGGAACGCAAAAGAGAAAAAACTTCATGTCCCTTAAAGTCCCGGATGCCACCCCATTGGCGGGAGGGTTGCCGGATGCCATCCCATTGGCGGGAGGGTTGCCGGATGCCATCCCATTGGCGGGAGGTCCCGGATGCCACCCCATTGGCGGGAGGGTTGCCGGATGCCATCCCATTGGCGGGAGGGTTGCCGGATGCCATCCCATTGGCGGGAGGGTTGCCGGATGCCATCCCATTGGCGGGAGGGGTCCCGGATGCCACCCCATTGGCGGGAGGGTTGCCGGATGCCATCCCATTGGCGGGAGGGTTGCCGGATGCCATCCCATTGGCGGGAGGGGTGCCGGATGCCATCCCATTGGCGGGAGGGGTGCCGGATGCCATCCCATTGGCGGGAGGGGTCCCGGATGCCACCCCATTGGCGGGAGGGTTGCCGGATGCCATCCCATTGGCGGGAGGGGTGCCGGATGCCATCCCATTGGCGGGAGGGTTGCCGGATGCCATCCCATTGGCGGGAGGGGTCCCGGATGCCACCCCATTGGCGGGAGGGTTGCCGCATGCCATCCCATTGGCAGGAGGGTTGCCGCATGCCATCCCATTGGCGGGAGGGGTCCCGGATGCCATCCCATTGGCGGGAGGGGTCCCGGATGCCACCCCATTGGCGGGAGGGTTGCCGGATGCCATCCCATTGGCGGGAGGGGTGCCGGATGCCATCCCATTGGCGGGAGGGTTGCCGGATGCCATCCCATTGGCGGGAGGGGTCCCGGATGCCACCCCATTGGCGGGAGGGTTGCCGCATGCCATCCCATTGGCGGGAGGGTTGCCGCATGCCATCCCATTGGCGGGAGGGGTCCCGTATGCCATCCCATTGCCGGGAGGGGTCCCGGATGCCACCCCATTGGCGGGAGAGTTGCCGGATGCCATCCCATTGGCGGGAGGGTTGCCGGATGCCATCCCATTGGCGGGAGGGGTCCCGGATGCCATCCCATTGGCGGGAGGGTTGCCGCGTGCCATCCCATTGGCGGGAGGGTTGCCGGATGCCATCCCATTGGCGGGAGGGGTGCCGGATGCCATCCCATTGGCGGGAGGGGTGCCGGATGCCATCCCATTGGCGGGAGGGTTGCCGGATGCCATCCCATTGGCGGGAGGGGTGCCGGATGCCATCCCATTGGCGGGAGGGGTGCCGGATGCCATCCCATTGGCGGGAGGGGTCCCGGATGCCACCCCATTGGCGGGAGGGTTGCCGGATGCCATCCCATTGGCGGGAGGGGTGCCGGATGCCATCCCATTGGCGGGAGGGTTGCCGGATGCCATCCCATTGGCGGGAGGGGTCCCGGATGCCACCCCATTGGCGGGAGGGTTGCCGCATGCCATCCCATTGGCGGGAGGGTTGCCGCATGCCATCCCATTGGCGGGAGGGGTGCCGGATGCCATCCCATTGGCGGGAGGGGTCCCGGATGCCACCCCATTGGCGGGAGGGTTGCCGGATGCCATCCCATTGGCGGGAGGGGTGCCGGATGCCATCCCATTGGCGGGAGGGTTGCCGGATGCCATCCCATTGGCGGGAGGGGTCCCGGATGCCACCCCATTGGCGGGAGGGTTGCCGCATGCCATCCCATTGGCGGGAGGGTTGCCGCATGCCATCCCATTGGCGGGAGGGGTCCCGTATGCCATCCCATTGCCGGGAGGGGTCCCGGATGCCACCCCATTGGCGGGAGGGTTGCCGGATGCCATCCCATTGGCGGGAGGGTTGCCGGATGCCATCCCATTGGCGGGAGGGGTCCCGGATGCCATCCCATTGGCGGGAGGGTTGCCGCGTGCCATCCCATTGGCGGGAGGGTTGCCGGATGCCATCCCATTGGCGGGAGGGGTGCCGGATGCCATCCCATTGGCGGGAGGGGTGCCGGATGCCATCCCATTGGCGGGAGGGGTCCCGTATGCCATCCCATTGCCCGGAGGGGTCCCGGATGCCATCCCATTGCCCGGAGGGGTCCCGGATGCCACCCCATTGGCGGGAGGGGTGCCGGATGCCATCCCATTGGCGGGAGGGGTCCCGGATGCCACCCCATTGGCGGGAGGGTTGCCGGATGCCATCCCATTGGCGGGAGGGTTGCCGGATGCCATCCCATTGGCGGGAGGGTTGCCGGATGCCATCCCATTGGCGGGAGGGTTGCCGGATGCCATCCCATTGGCGCTCAAAGATATACAGTACTGTGGCATCGCTACAGATGGGAGTAACCATGGTGCAGTGAAAATATTCCCAATCATAATCCAGTATTTTGACTGGAAGAAAGGTGGTGTACAATCAACATTGCTTGATGTCAAAGACACACCTAATGAGACACCCGAAACCATTGCAAACTACTTGATTGAAACATTGAGAAAAAACAATTTGTCAGACAAATGTATTGCATTTGCTGGTGACAATTGCAACACAAATTTCGGAGGAATCAGTCGTGATGAAGGGGGGAAAAATGTGTTTGCAAATTTGAAGAAGTTGCTGCAGAACAAGACTCTGGTCGGTGTGGGTTGCCCAGCACACATATTGAACAATTGTGTCCATCATGGTGCAGACACACTTGATGTTGAAGTTGAGAATATCATGTTCAAGATTTACCAGTACTTCCACATTTACACTGTGCGCACTGAGAATTTGAAGGAGTACTGTGACTTTGTTGATATTGAATACAGAAAGCTCCTTTCCCACAGCAAGACACGATGGCTGTCATTATTCCCTGGAATTGAGAGGCTGCTGCAGATGTTTCCAGCATTAAAGGGATACTTTCTGTCCCAGGAAAAGCCACCCGCAATGATCAAGAGGTTTTTTGAAAATTAATTTAGTGAGATTTACCTTTGGCACATGCACTCACTCATGTGTGTATTCCACTCACGCATTCAAGAAATGGAAAAGGAGAAGAATTCCATTGTGGAAGTGTGTAACATCTTGCACAGTGTCCACACTATGCTTGAGGAACGCAAAAGAGAAAAAACTTCATGTCCCTTAAAGTCCCGGATGCCACCCCATTGGCGGGAGGGTTGCCGGATGCCATCCCATTGGCGGGAGGGTTGCCGGATGCCATCCCATTGGCGGGAGGTCCCGGATGCCACCCCATTGGCGGGAGGGTTGCCGGATGCCATCCCATTGGCGGGAGGGTTGCCGGATGCCATCCCATTGGCGGGAGGGTTGCCGGATGCCATCCCATTGGCGGGAGGGGTCCCGGATGCCACCCCATTGGCGGGAGGGTTGCCGGATGCCATCCCATTGGCGGGAGGGTTGCCGGATGCCATCCCATTGGCGGGAGGGGTGCCGGATGCCATCCCATTGGCGGGAGGGGTGCCGGATGCCATCCCATTGGCGGGAGGGGTCCCGGATGCCACCCCATTGGCGGGAGGGTTGCCGGATGCCATCCCATTGGCGGGAGGGGTGCCGGATGCCATCCCATTGGCGGGAGGGTTGCCGGATGCCATCCCATTGGCGGGAGGGGTCCCGGATGCCACCCCATTGGCGGGAGGGTTGCCGCATGCCATCCCATTGGCAGGAGGGTTGCCGCATGCCATCCCATTGGCGGGAGGGGTCCCGTATGCCATCCCATTGCCGGGAGGGGTCCCGGATGCCACCCCATTGGCGGGAGGGTTGCCGGATGCCATCCCATTGGCGGGAGGGTTGCCGGATGCCATCCCATTGGCGGGAGGGGTCCCGGATGCCATCCCATTGGCGGGAGGGGTGCCGGATGCCATCCCATTGGCGGGAGGGTTGCCGGATGCCATCCCATTGGCGGAAGGGGTGCCGGATGCCATCCCATTGGCGGGAGGGGTGCCGGATGCCATCCCATTGGCGGGAGGGGTCCCGGATGCCACCCCATTGGCGGGAGGGTTGCCGGATGCCATCCCATTGGCGGGAGGGGTGCCGGATGCCATCCCATTGGCGGGAGGGTTGCCGGATGCCATCCCATTGGCGGGAGGGGTCCCGGATGCCACCCCATTGGCGGGAGGGTTGCCGCATGCCATCCCATTGGCGGGAGGGTTGCCGCATGCCATCCCATTGGCGGGAGGGGTGCCGGATGCCATCCCATTGGCGGGAGGGGTCCCGGATGCCACCCCATTGGCGGGAGGGTTGCCGGATGCCATCCCATTGGCGGGAGGGGTGCCGGATGCCATCCCATTGGCGGGAGGGTTGCCGGATGCCATCCCATTGGCGGGAGGGGTCCCGGATGCCACCCCATTGGCGGGAGGGTTGCCGCATGCCATCCCATTGGCGGGAGGGTTGCCGCATGCCATCCCATTGGCGGGAGGGGTCCCGTATGCCATCCCATTGCCGGGAGGGGTCCCGGATGCCACCCCATTGGCGGGAGGGTTGCCGGATGCCATCCCATTGGCGGGAGGGTTGCCGGATGCCATCCCATTGGCGGGAGGGGTCCCGGATGCCATCCCATTGGCGGGAGGGTTGCCGCGTGCCATCCCATTGGCGGGAGGGTTGCCGGATGCCATCCCATTGGCGGGAGGGGTGCCGGATGCCATCCCATTGGCGGGAGGGGTGCCGGATGCCATCCCATTGGCGGGAGGGGTCCCGTATGCCATCCCATTGCCCGGAGGGGTCCCGGATGCCATCCCATTGCCCGGAGGGGTCCCGGATGCCACCCCATTGGCGGGAGGGGTGCCGGATGCCATCCCATTGGCGGGAGGGGTCCCGGATGCCACCCCATTGGCGGGAGGGTTGCCGGATGCCATCCCATTGGCGGGAGGGTTGCCGGATGCCATCCCATTGGCGGGAGGGTTGCCGGATGCCATCCCATTGGCGGGAGGGTTGCCGGATGCCATCCCATTGGCGCTCAAAGATATACAGTACTGTGGCATCGCTACAGATGGGAGTAACCATGGTGCAGTGAAAATATTCCCAATCATAATCCAGTATTTTGACTGGAAGAAAGGTGGTGTACAATCAACATTGCTTGATGTCAAAGACACACCTAATGAGACACCCGAAACCATTGCAAACTACTTGATTGAAACATTGAGAAAAAACAATTTGTCAGACAAATGTATTGCATTTGCTGGTGACAATTGCAACACAAATTTCGGAGGAATCAGTCGTTTGTTGATATTGAATACAGAAAGCTCCTTTCCCACAGCAAGACACGATGGCTGTCATTATTCCCTGGAATTGAGAGGCTGCTGCAGATGTTTCCAGCATTAAAGGGATACTTTCTGTCCCAGGAAAAGCCACCCGCAATGATCAAGAGGTTTTTTGAAAATTAATTTAGTGAGATTTACCTTTGGCACATGCACTCACTCATGTGTGTATTCCACTCACGCATTCAAGAAATGGAAAAGGAGAAGAATTCCATTGTGGAAGTGTGTAACATCTTGCACAGTGTCCACACTATGCTTGAGGAACGCAAAAGAGAAAAAACTTCATGTCCCTTAAAGTCCCGGATGCCACCCCATTGGCGGGAGGGTTGCCGGATGCCATCCCATTGGCGGGAGGGGTGCCGGATGCCATCCCATTGGCGGGAGGGGTCCCGGATGCCACCCCATTGGCGGGAGGGTTGCCGGATGCCATCCCATTGGCGGGAGGGTTGCCGGATGCCATCCCATTGGCGGGAGGGTTGCCGGATGCCATCCCATTGGCGGGAGGGTTGCCGGATGCCATCCCATTGGCGCTCAAAGATATACAGTACTGTGGCATCGCTACAGATGGGAGTAACCATGGTGCAGTGAAAATATTCCCAATCATAATCCAGTATTTTGACTGGAAGAAAGGTGGTGTACAATCAACATTGCTTGATGTCAAAGACACACCTAATGAGACACCCGAAACCATTGCAAACTACTTGATTGAAACATTGAGAAAAAACAATTTGTCAGACAAATGTATTGCATTTGCTGGTGACAATTGCAACACAAATTTCGGAGGAATCAGTCGTGATGAAGGGGGGAAAAATGTGTTTGCAAATTTGAAGAAGTTGCTGCAGAACAAGACTCTGGTCGGTGTGGGTTGCCCAGCACACATATTGAACAATTGTGTCCATCATGGTGCAGACACACTTGATGTTGAAGTTGAGAATATCATGTTCAAGATTTACCAGTACTTCCACATTTACACTGTGCGCACTGAGAATTTGAAGGAGTACTGTGACTTTGTTGATATTGAATACAGAAAGCTCCTTTCCCACAGCAAGACACGATGGCTGTCATTATTCCCTGGAATTGAGAGGCTGCTGCAGATGTTTCCAGCATTAAAGGGATACTTTCTGTCCCAGGAAAAGCCACCCGCAATGATCAAGAGGTTTTTTGAAAATTAATTTAGTGAGATTTACCTTTGGCACATGCACTCACTCATGTGTGTATTCCACTCACGCATTCAAGAAATGGAAAAGGAGAAGAATTCCATTGTGGAAGTGTGTAACATCTTGCACAGTGTCCACACTATGCTTGAGGAACGCAAAAGAGAAAAAACTTCATGTCCCTTAAAGTCCCGGATGCCACCCCATTGGCGGGAGGGTTGCCGGATGCCATCCCATTGGCGGGAGGGTTGCCGGATGCCATCCCATTGGCGGGAGGTCCCGGATGCCACCCCATTGGCGGGAGGGTTGCCGGATGCCATCCCATTGGCGGGAGGGTTGCCGGATGCCATCCCATTGGCGGGAGGGTTGCCGGATGCCATCCCATTGGCGGGAGGGGTCCCGGATGCCACCCCATTGGCGGGAGGGTTGCCGGATGCCATCCCATTGGCGGGAGGGTTGCCGGATGCCATCCCATTGGCGGGAGGGGTGCCGGATGCCATCCCATTGGCGGGAGGGGTGCCGGATGCCATCCCATTGGCGGGAGGGGTCCCGGATGCCACCCCATTGGCGGGAGGGTTGCCGGATGCCATCCCATTGGCGGGAGGGGTGCCGGATGCCATCCCATTGGCGGGAGGGTTGCCGGATGCCATCCCATTGGCGGGAGGGGTCCCGGATGCCACCCCATTGGCGGGAGGGTTGCCGCATGCCATCCCATTGGCGGGAGGGTTGCCGCATGCCATCCCATTGGCGGGAGGGGTCCCGTATGCCATCCCATTGCCGGGAGGGGTCCCGGATGCCACCCCATTGGCGGGAGGGTTGCCGGATGCCATCCCATTGGCGGGAGGGTTGCCGGATGCCATCCCATTGGCGGGAGGGGTCCCGGATGCCATCCCATTGGCGGGAGGGTTGCCGCGTGCCATCCCATTGGCGGGAGGGTTGCCGGATGCCATCCCATTGGCGGGAGGGGTGCCGGATGCCATCCCATTGGCGGGAGGGGTGCCGGATGCCATCCCATTGGCGGGAGGGTTGCCGGATGCCATCCCATTGGCGGGAGGGGTGCCGGATGCCATCCCATTGGCGGGAGGGGTGCCGGATGCCATCCCATTGGCGGGAGGGGTCCCGGATGCCACCCCATTGGCGGGAGGGTTGCCGGATGCCATCCCATTGGCGGGAGGGGTGCCGGATGCCATCCCATTGGCGGGAGGGTTGCCGGATGCCATCCCATTGGCGGGAGGGGTCCCGGATGCCACCCCATTGGCGGGAGGGTTGCCGCATGCCATCCCATTGGCGGGAGGGTTGCCGCATGCCATCCCATTGGCGGGAGGGGTGCCGGATGCCATCCCATTGGCGGGAGGGGTCCCGGATGCCACCCCATTGGCGGGAGGGTTGCCGGATGCCATCCCATTGGCGGGAGGGGTGCCGGATGCCATCCCATTGGCGGGAGGGTTGCCGGATGCCATCCCATTGGCGGGAGGGGTCCCGGATGCCACCCCATTGGCGGGAGGGTTGCCGCATGCCATCCCATTGGCGGGAGGGTTGCCGCATGCCATCCCATTGGCGGGAGGGGTCCCGTATGCCATCCCATTGCCGGGAGGGGTCCCGGATGCCACCCCATTGGCGGGAGGGTTGCCGGATGCCATCCCATTGGCGGGAGGGTTGCCGGATGCCATCCCATTGGCGGGAGGGGTCCCGGATGCCATCCCATTGGCGGGAGGGTTGCCGCGTGCCATCCCATTGGCGGGAGGGTTGCCGGATGCCATCCCATTGGCGGGAGGGGTGCCGGATGCCATCCCATTGGCGGGAGGGGTGCCGGATGCCATCCCATTGGCGGGAGGGGTCCCGTATGCCATCCCATTGCCCGGAGGGGTCCCGGATGCCATCCCATTGCCCGGAGGGGTCCCGGATGCCACCCCATTGGCGGGAGGGGTGCCGGATGCCATCCCATTGGCGGGAGGGGTCCCGGATGCCACCCCATTGGCGGGAGGGTTGCCGGATGCCATCCCATTGGCGGGAGGGTTGCCGGATGCCATCCCATTGGCGGGAGGGTTGCCGGATGCCATCCCATTGGCGGGAGGGTTGCCGGATGCCATCCCATTGGCGCTCAAAGATATACAGTACTGTGGCATCGCTACAGATGGGAGTAACCATGGTGCAGTGAAAATATTCCCAATCATAATCCAGTATTTTGACTGGAAGAAAGGTGGTGTACAATCAACATTGCTTGATGTCAAAGACACACCTAATGAGACACCCGAAACCATTGCAAACTACTTGATTGAAACATTGAGAAAAAACAATTTGTCAGACAAATGTATTGCATTTGCTGGTGACAATTGCAACACAAATTTCGGAGGAATCAGTCGTGATGAAGGGGGGAAAAATGTGTTTGCAAATTTGAAGAAGTTGCTGCAGAACAAGACTCTGGTCGGTGTGGGTTGCCCAGCACACATATTGAACAATTGTGTCCATCATGGTGCAGACACACTTGATGTTGAAGTTGAGAATATCATGTTCAAGATTTACCAGTACTTCCACATTTACACTGTGCGCACTGAGAATTTGAAGGAGTACTGTGACTTTGTTGATATTGAATACAGAAAGCTCCTTTCCCACAGCAAGACACGATGGCTGTCATTATTCCCTGGAATTGAGAGGCTGCTGCAGATGTTTCCAGCATTAAAGGGATACTTTCTGTCCCAGGAAAAGCCACCCGCAATGATCAAGAGGTTTTTACCCCTCCGCCATCCCATTGGCGGGAGGGGTGCCGGATGCCATCCCATTGGCGGGAGGGTTGCCGGATGCCATCCCATTGGCGGGAGGGGTCCCGGATGCCACCCCATTGGCGGGAGGGTTGCCGCATGCCATCCCATTGGCAGGAGGGTTGCCGCATGCCATCCCATTGGCGGGAGGGGTCCCGTATGCCATCCCATTGCCGGGAGGGGTCCCGGATGCCACCCCATTGGCGGGAGGGTTGCCGGATGCCATCCCATTGGCGGGAGGGTTGCCGGATGCCATCCCATTGGCGGGAGGGGTCCCGGATGCCATCCCATTGGCGGGAGGGTTGCCGCGTGCCATCCCATTGGCGGGAGGGTTGCCGGATGCCATCCCATTGGCGGGAGGGGTGCCGGATGCCATCCCATTGGCCGGAGGGGTGCCGGATGCCATCCCATTGGCGGGAGGGGTCCCGTATGCCATCCCATTGCCCGGAGGGGTCCCGGATGCCACCCCATTGGCGGGAGGGGTGCCGGATGCCATCCCATTGGCGGGAGGGGTCCCGGATGCCACCCCATTGGCGGGAGGGTTGCCGGATGCCATCCCATTGGCGGGAGGGTTGCCGGATGCCATCCCATTGGCGGGAGGGTTGCCGGATGCCATCCCATTGGCGCTCAAAGATATACAGTACTGTGGCATCGCTACAGATGGGAGTAACCATGGTGCAGTGAAAATATTCCCAATCATAATCCAGTATTTTGACTGGAAGAAAGGTGGTGTACAATCAACATTGCTTGATGTCAAAGACACACCTAATGAGACAGCCGAAACCATTGCAAACTACTTGATTGAAACATTGAGAAAAAACAATTTGTCAGACAAATGTATTGCATTTGCTGGTGACAATTGCAACACAAATTTCGGAGGAATCAGTCGTGATGAAGGGGGGAAAAATGTCTTTGCAAATTTGAAGAAGTTGCTGCAGAACAAGACTCTGGTCGGTGTGGGTTGCCCAGCACACATATTGAACAATTGTGTCCATCATGGTGCAGACACACTTGATGTTGAAGTTGAGAATATCATGTTCAAGATTTACCAGTACTTCCACATTTACACTGTGCGCACTGAGAATTTGAAGGAGTACTGTGACTTTGTTGATATTGAATACAGAAAGCTCCTTTCCCACAGCAAGACACGATGGCTGTCATTATTCCCTGGAATTGAGAGGCTGCTGCAGATGTTTCCAGCATTAAAGGGATACTTTCTGTCCCAGGAAAAGCCACCCGCAATGATCAAGAGGTTTTTTGAAAATTAATTTAGTGAGATTTACCTTTGGCACATGCACTCACTCATGTGTGTATTCCACTCACGCATTCAAGAAATGGAAAAGGAGAAGAATTCCATTGTGGAAGTGTGTAACATCTTGCACAGTGTCCACACTATGCTTGAGGAACGCAAAAGAGAAAAAACGTCATGTCCCTTAAAGTCCCGGATGCCACCCCATTGGCGGGAGGGTTGCCGGATGCCATCCCATTGGCGGGAGGGTTGCCGGATGCCATCCCATTGGCGGGAGGTCCCGGATGCCACCCCATTGGCGGGAGGGTTGCCGGATGCCATCACATTGGCGGGAGGGTTGCCGGATGCCATCCCATTGGCGGGAGGGGTGCCGGATGCCATCCCATTGGCGGGAGGGGTGCCGGATGCCATCCCATTGGCGGGAGGGGTCCCGTATGCCATCCCATTGCCCGGAGGGGTCCCGGATGCCACCCCATTGGCGGGAGGGTTGCCGGATGCCATCCCATTGGCGGGAGGGGTGCCGGATGCCATCCCATTGGCGGGAGGGGTCCCGGATGCCACCCCATTGGCGGGAGGGTTGCCGGATGCCATCCCATTGGCGGGAGGGTTGCCGGATGCCATCCCATTGGCGGGAGGGTTGCCGGATGCCATCCCATTGGCGCTCAAAGATATACAGTACTGTGGCATCGCTACAGATGGGAGTAACCATGGTGCAGTGAAAATATTCCCAATCATAATCCAGTATTTTGACTGGAAGAAAGGTGGTGTACAATCAACATTGCTTGATGTCAAAGACACACCTAATGAGACAGCCGAAACCATTGCAAACTACTTGATTGAAACATTGAGAAAAAACAATTTGTCAGACAAATGTATTGCATTTGCTGGTGACAATTGCAACACAAATTTCGGAGGAATCAGTCGTGATGAAGGGGGGAAAAATGTGTTTGCAAATTTGAAGAAGTTGCTGCAGAACAAGACTCTGGTCGGTGTGGGTTGCCCAGCACACATATTGAACAATTGTGTCCATCATGGTGCAGACACACTTGATGTTGAAGTTGAGAATATCATGTTCAAGATTTACCAGTACTTCCACATTTACACTGTGCGCACTGAGAATTTGAAGGAGTACTGTGACTTTGTTGATATTGAATACAGAAAGCTCCTTTCCCACAGCAAGACACGATGGCTGTCATTATTCCCTGGAATTGAGAGGCTGCTGCAGATGTTTCCAGCATTAAAGGGATACTTTCTGTCCCAGGAAAAGCCACCCGCAATGATCAAGAGGTTTTTTGAAAATTAATTTAGTGAGATTTACCTTTGGCACATGCACTCACTCATGTGTGTATTCCACTCACGCATTCAAGAAATGGAAAAGGAGAAGAATTCCATTGTGGAAGTGTGTAACATCTTGCACAGTGTCCACACTATGCTTGAGGAACGCAAAAGAGAAAAAACTTCATGTCCCTTAAAGTCCCGGATGCCACCCCATTGGCGGGAGGGTTGCCGGATGCCATCCCATTGGCGGGAGGTCCCGGATGCCACCCCATTGGCGGGAGGGTTGCCGGATGCCATCCCATTGGCGGGAGGGTTGCCGGATGCCATCCCATTGGCGGGAGGGTTGCCGGATGCCATCCCATTGGCGGGAGGGGTCCCGGATGCCACCCCATTGGCGGGAGGGTTGCCGGATGCCATCCCATTGGCGGGAGGGTTGCCGGATGCCATCCCATTGGCGGGAGGGGTGCCGGATGCCATCCCATTGGCGGGAGGGGTGCCGGATGCCATCCCATTGGCGGGAGGGGTCCCGGATGCCACCCCATTGGCGGGAGGGTTGCCGGATGCCATCCCATTGGCGGGAGGGGTGCCGGATGCCATCCCATTGGCGGGAGGGTTGCCGGATGCCATCCCATTGGCGGGAGGGGTCCCGGATGCCACCCCATTGGCGGGAGGGTTGCCGCATGCCATCCCATTGGCGGGAGGGTTGCCGCATGCCATCCCATTGGCGGGAGGGTTGCCGCATGCCATCCCATTGGCGGGAGGGGTCCCGTATGCCATCCCATTGCCGGGAGGGGTCCCGGATGCCACCCCATTGGCGGGAGGGTTGCCGGATGCCATCCCATTGGCGGGAGGGGTGCCGGATGCCATCCCATTGGCGGGAGGGTTGCCGGATGCCATCCCATTGGCGGGAGGGGTGCCGGATGCCATCCCATTGGCGGGAGGGGTGCCGGATGCCATCCCATTGGCGGGAGGGTTGCCGCGTGCCATCCCATTGGCGGGAGGGTTGCCGGATGCCATCCCATTGGCGGGAGGGGTGCCGGATGCCATCCCATTGGCGGGAGGGGTGCCGGATGCCATCCCATTGGCGGGAGGGGTCCCGTATGCCATCCCATTGCCCGGAGGGGTCCCGGATGCCACCCCATTGGCGGGAGGGTTGCCGGATGCCATCCCATTGGCGGGAGGGTTGCCGGATGCCATCCCATTGGCGGGAGGGGTGCCGGATGCCATCCCATTGGCGGGAGGGGTCCCGGATGCCACCCCATTGGCGGGAGGGTTGCCGGATGCCATCCCATTGGCGGGAGGGTTGCCGGATGCCATCCCATTGGCGGGAGGGTTGCCGGATGCCATCCCATTGGCGCTCAAAGATATACAGTACTGTGGCATCGCTACCGATGGGAGTAACCATGGTGCAGTGAAAATATTCCCAATCATAATCCAGTATTTTGACTGGAAGAAAGGTGGTGTACAATCAACATTGCTTGAGGTCAAAGACACACCTAATGAGACAGCCGAAACCATTGCAAACTACTTGATTGAAACATTGAGAAAAAACAATTTGTCAGACAAATGTATTGCATTTGCTGGTGACAATTGCAACACAAATTTCGGAGGAATCAGTCGTGATGAAGGGGGGAAAAATGTGTTTGCAAATTTGAAGAAGTTGCTGCAGAACAAGACTCTGGTCGGTGTGGGTTGCCCAGCACACATATTGAACAATTGTGTCCATCATGGTGCAGACACACTTGATGTTGAAGTTGAGAATATCATGTTCAAGATTTACCAGTAGTTCCACATTTACACTGTGCGCACTGAGAATTTGAAGGAGTACTGTGACTTTGTTGATATTGAATACAGAAAGCTCCTTTCCCACAGCAAGACACGATGGCTGTCATTATTCCCTGGAATTGAGAGGCTGCTGCAGATGTTTCCAGCATTAAAGGGATACTTTCTGTCCCAGGAAAAGCCACCCGCAATGATCAAGAGGTTTTTTGAAAATTAATTTAGTGAGATTTACCTTTGGCACATGCACTCACTCATGTGTGTATTCCACTCACGCATTCAAGAAATGGAAAAGGAGAAGAATTCCATTGTGGAAGTGTGTAACATCTTGCACAGTGTCCACACTATGCTTGAGGAACGCAAAAGAGAAACAACTTCATTTCCCTTAAAGTCCCGGATGCCACCCCATTGGCGGGAGGGTTGCCGGATGCCATCCCATTGGCGGGAGGGTTGCCGGATGCCATCCCATTGGCGGGAGGTCCCGGATGCCACCCCATTGGCGGGAGGGTTGCCGGATGCCATCCCATTGGCGGGAGGGTTGCCGGATGCCATCCCATTGGCGGGAGGGTTGCCGGATGCCATCCCATTGGCGGGAGGGGTCCCGGATGCCACCCCATTGGCGGGAGGGTTGCCGGATGCCATCCCATTGGCGGGAGGGTTGCCGGATGCCATCCCATTGGCGGGAGGGTTGCCGGATGCCATCCCATTGGCGGGAGGGTTGCCGGATGCCATCCCATTGGCGGGAGGTCCCGGATGCCACCCCATTGGCGGGAGGGTTGCCGGATGCCATCCCATTGGCGGGAGGGTTGCCGGATGCCATCCCATTGGCGGGAGGGTTGCCGGATGCCATCCCATTGGCGGGAGGGGTCCCGGATGCCACCCCATTGGCGGGAGGGTTGCCGGATGCCATCCCATTGGCGGGAGGGTTGCCGGATGCCATCCCATTGGCGGGAGGGGTGCCGGATGCCATCCCATTGGCGGGAGGGGTGCCGGATGCCATCCCATTGGCGGGAGGGGTCCCGGATGCCACCCCATTGGCGGGAGGGTTGCCGGATGCCATCCCATTGGCGGGAGGGGTGCCGGATGCCATCCCATTGGCGGGAGGGTTGCCGGATGCCATCCCATTGGCGGGAGGGGTCCCGGATGCCACCCCATTGGCGGGAGGGTTGCCGCATGCCATCCCATTGGCGGGAGGGTTGCCGCATGCCATCCCATTGGCGGGAGGGTTGCCGCATGCCATCCCATTGGCGGGAGGGGTCCCGTATGCCATCCCATTGCCGGGAGGGGTCCCGGATGCCACCCCATTGGCGGGAGGGTTGCCGGATGCCATCCCATTGGCGGGAGGGGTGCCGGATGCCATCCCATTGGCGGGAGGGGTGCCGGATGCCATCCCATTGGCGGGAGGGTTGCCGCGTGCCATCCCATTGGCGGGAGGGTTGCCGGATGCCATCCCATTGGCGGGAGGGGTGCCGGATGCCATCCCATTGGCGGGAGGGGTGCCGGATGCCATCCCATTGGCGGGAGGGGTCCCGTATGCCATCCCATTGCCCGGAGGGGTCCCGGATGCCACCCCATTGGCGGGAGGGTTGCCGGATGCCATCCCATTGGCGGGAGGGTTGCCGGATGCCATCCCATTGGCGGGAGGGGTGCCGGATGCCATCCCATTGGCGGGAGGGGTGCCGGATGCCATCCCATTGGCGGGAGGGGTCCCGGATGCCACCCCATTGGTGGGAGGGTTGCCGGATGCCATCCCATTGGCGGGAGGGTTGCCGGATGCCATCCCATTGGCGGGAGGGTTGCCGGATGCCATCCCATTGGCGGGAGGGTTGCCGGATGCCATCCCATTGGCGGGAGGGGTGCCGGATGCCATCCCATATACAGTACTGTGGCATCGCTACAGATGGGAGTAACCATGGTGCAGTGAAAATATTCCCAATCATAATCTAGTATTTTGACTGGAAGAAAGGTGGTGTACAATCAACATTGCTTGAGGTCAAAGACACACCTAATGAGACAGCCGAAACCATTGCAAACTACTTGATTGAAACATTGAGAAAAAACAATTTGTCAGACAAATGTATTGCATTTGCTGGTGACAATTGCAACACAAATTTCGGAGGAATCAGTCGTGATGAAGGGGGGAAAAATGTGTTTGCAAATTTGAAGAAGTTGCTGCAGAACAAGACTCTGGTCGGTGTGGGTTGCCCAGCACACATATTGAACAATTGTGTCCATCATGGTGCAGACACACTTGATGTTGAAGTTGAGAATATCATGTTCAAGATTTACCAGTAGTTCCACATTTACACTGTGCGCACTGAGAATTTGAAGGAGTACTGTGAACTTTGTTGATATTGAATACAGAAAGCTCCTTTCCCACAGCAAGACACGATGGCTGTCATTATTCCCTGGAATTGAGAGGCTGCTGCAGATGTTTCCAGCATTAAAGGGATACTTTCTGTCCCAGGAAAAGCCACCCGCAATGATCAAGAGGTTTTTTGAAAATTAATTTAGTGAGATTTACCTTTGGCACATGCACTCACTCATGTGTGTATTCCACTCACGCATTCAAGAAATGGAAAAGGAGAAGAATTCCATTGTGGAAGTGTGTAACATCTTGCACAGTGTCCACACTATGCTTGAGGAACGCAAAAGAGAAACAACTTCATTTCCCTTAAAGTCCCGGATGCCACCCCATTGGCGGGAGGGTTGCCGGATGCCATCCCATTGGCGGGAGGGTTGCCGGATGCCATCCCATTGGCGGGAGGTCCCGGATGCCACCCCATTGGCGGGAGGGTTGCCGGATGCCATCCCATTGGCGGGAGGGTTGCCGGATGCCATCCCATTGGCGGGAGGGTTGCCGGATGCCATCCCATTGGCGGGAGGGGTCCCGGATGCCACCCCATTGGCGGGAGGGTTGCCGGATGCCATCCCATTGGCGGGAGGGTTGCCGGATGCCATCCCATTGGCGGGAGGGTTGCCGGATGCCATCCCATTGGCGGGAGGGTTGCCGGATGCCATCCCATTGGCGGGAGGGTTGCCGCATGCCATCCCTTCGGCGGGAGGGGTCCCGTATGCCATCCCATTGCCGGGAGGGGTCCCGGATGCCACCCCATTGGCGGGAGGGTTGCCGGATTCCATCCCATTGGCGGGAGGGTTGCCGGATGCCATCCCATTGGCGGGAGGGGTGCCGGATGCCATCCCATTGGCGGGAGGGTTGCCGGATGCCATCCCATTGGCGGGAGGGGTCCCGGATGCCATCCCATTGGCGGGAGGGGTGCCGGATGCCATCCCATTGGCGGGAGGGTTGCCGCGTGCCATCCCATTGGCGGGAGGGGTCCCGGATGCCACCCCATTGGCGGGAGGGTTGCCGGATGCCATCCCATTGGCGGGAGGGTTGCCGGATGCCATCCCATTGGCGGGAGGGGTGCCAGATGCCATCCCATTGGCGGGAAGGGTGCCGGATGCCATCCCATTGGCGGGAGGGGTCCCGTATGCCATCCGATTGCCCGGAGGGGTCCCGGATGCCACCCCATTGGCGGGAGGGTTGCCAGATGCCATCCCATTGGCGGGAGGGTTGCCGGATGCCATCCCATTGGCGGGAGGGGTGCCGGATGCCATCCCATTGGCGGGAGGGGTCCCGGATGCCACCCCATTGGCGGGAGGGTTGCCGGATGCCATCCCATTGGCGGGAGGGTTGCCGGATGCCATCCCATTGGCGGGAGGGTTGCCGGATGCCATCCCATTGGCGCTCAAAGATATACAGTACTGTGGCATCGCTACAGATGGGAGTAACCATGGTGCAGTGAAAATATTCCCAATCATAATCCAGTATTTTGACTGGAAGAAAGGTGGTGTACAATCAACATTGCTTGAGGTCAAAGACACACCTAATGAGACAGCCGAAACCATTGCAAACTACTTGATTGAAACATTGAGAAAAAACAATTTGTCAGACAAATATATTGCATTTGCTGGTGACAATTGCAACACAAATTTCGGAGGAATCAGTCGTGATGAAGGGGGGAACAATGTGTTTGCAAATTTGAAGAAGTTGCTGCAGAACAAGACTCTGGTCGGTGTGGGTTGCCCAGCACACATATTGAACAATTGTGTCCATCATGGTGCAGACACACTTGATGTTGAAGTTGAGAATATCATGTTCAAGATTTACCAGTACTTCCACATTTACACTGTGCGCACTGAGAATTTGAAGGAGTACTGTGACTTTGTTGATATTGAATACAGAAAGCTCCTTTCCCACAGCAAGACACGATGGCTGTCATTATTCCCTGGAATTGAGAGGCTGCTGCAGATGTTTCCAGCATTAAAGGGATACTTTCTGTCCCAGGAAAAGCCACCCGCAATGATCAAGAGGTTTTTTGAAAATTAATTTAGTGAGATTTACCTTTGGCACATGCACTCACTCATGTGTGTATTCCACTCACGCATTCAAGAAATGGAAAAGGAGAAGAATTCCATTGTGGAAGTGTGTAACATCTTGCACAGTGTCCACACTATGCTTGAGGAACGCAAAAGAGAAACAACTTCATGTCCCTTAAAGTCCCGGATGCCACCCCATTGGCGGGAGGGTTGCCGGATGCCATCCCATTGGCGGGAGGGTTGCCGGATGCCATCCCATTGGCGGGAGGGGTGCCGGATGCCATCCCATTGGCGGGAGGGTTGCCGGATGCCATCCCATTGGCGGGAGGGGTCCCGGATGCCACCCCATTGGCGGGAGGGTTGCCATCCCATTGGCGGGAGGGGTGCCGGATGCCACCCCATTGGCGGGAGGGTTGCCGGATGCCATCCCATTGGCGGGAGGGTTGCCAGATGCCATCCCATTGGCGGGAGGGTTGCCGCATGCCATCCCATTGGCGGGAGGGTTGCCGCATGCCATCCCATTGGTGGGAGGGTTGCCGCATGCCATCCCATTGGCGGGAGGGGTCCCGTATGCCATCCCATTGCCGGGAGGGGTCCCGGATGCCACCCCATTGGCGGGAGGGTTGCCGGATTCCATCCCATTGGCGGGAGGGGTGCCGGATGCCATCCCATTGGCGGGAGGGTTGCCGGATGCCATCCCATTGGCGGGAGGGGTCCCGGATGCCACCCCATTGGCGGGAGGGTTGCCGGATTCCATCCCATTGGCGGGAGGGTTGCCGGATGCCATCCCATTGGCGGGAGGGGTGCCGGATGCCATCCCATTGGCGGGAGGGTTGCCGGATGCCATCCCATTGGCTAGAAGGGTCCCGGATGCCATCCCATTGGCGGGAGGGTTGCCGGATGCCATCCCATTGGCGCTCAAAGATATACAGTACTGTGGCATCGCTACAGATGGGAGTAACCATGGTGCAGTGAAAATATTCCCAATCATAATCCAGTATTTTGACTGGAAGAAAGGTGGTGTACAATCAACATTGCTTGAGGTCAAAGACACACCTAATGAGACAGCCGAAACCATTGCAAACTACTTGATTGAAACATTGAGAAAAAACAATTTGTCAGACAAATGTATTGCATTTGCTGGTGACAATTGCAACACAAATTTCGGAGGAATCAGTCGTGATGAAGGGGGGAAAAATGTGAACACCCCATTGGCAGGAGGGTTGCCGGATGCCATCCCATTGCCGGGAGGGGTCCCGGATGCCACCCCATTGGCGGGAGGGGTGCCGGATGCCATCCCATTGGCGGGAGGGGTCCCGGATGCCACCCCATTGGCGGGAGGGTTGCCGCATTCCATCCCATTGGCGGGAGGGTTGCCGCATGCCATCCCATTGGCGGGAGGGGTGCCGGATGCCATCCCATTGGCGGGAGGGTTGCCGGATGCCATCCCATTGGCGGGAGGGGTCCCGGATGCCACCCCATTGGCGGGAGGGTTGCCGGATGCCATCCCATTGGCGGGAGGGTTGCCGGATGCCACCCCATTGGCGGGAGGGTTGCCGGATGCCATGCCATTGGCGGGAGGGTTGCCGGATGCCATCCCATTGGCAGGAGGGTTGCCGGATGCCATCCCATTGGCGGGAGGGTTGCCGGATGCAATCCCATTGGCGGGAGGGTTGCCGGATGCCATCCCATTGGCGGGAGGGGTCCCGGATGCCACCCCATTGGCGGGAGGGTTGCCGGATGCCATCCCATTGGCGGGAGGGTTGCCGGATGCCATCCCATTGGCGGGAGGGTTGCCGCATGCCATCCCATTGGCGGGAGGGGTCCCGGATGCCATCCCATTGCCGGGAGGGGTCCCGGATGCCACCCCATTGGCGGGAGGGTTGCCGGATTCCATCCCATTGGCGGGAGGGTTGCCGGATGCCATCCCATTGCGGGAGGGTTGCCGGATGCCATCCCATTGGCGGGAGGGTTGCCGGATGCCATCCCATTGGCGCTCAAAGATATACAGTACTGTGGCATCGCTACAGATGGGAGTAACCATGGTGCAGTGAAAATATTCCCAATCATAATCCAGTATTTTGACTGGAAGAAAGGTGGTGTACAATCAACATTGCTTGAGGTCAAAGACACACCTAATGAGACAGCCGAAACCATTGCAAACTACTTGATTGAAACATTGAGAAAAAACAATTTGTCAGACAAATATATTGCATTTGCTGGTGACAATTGCAACACAAATTTCGGAGGAATCAGTCGTGATGAAGGGGGGAACAATGTGTTTGCAAATTTGAAGAAGTTGCTGCAGAACAAGACTCTGGTCGGTGTGGGTTGCCCAGCACACATATTGAACAATTGTGTCCATCATGGTGCAGACACACTTGATGTTGAAGTTGAGAATATCATGTTCAAGATTTACCAGTACTTCCACATTTACACTGTGCGCACTGAGAATTTGAAGGAGTACTGTGACTTTGTTGATATTGAATACAGAAAGCTCCTTTCCCACAGCAAGACACGATGGCTGTCATTATTCCCTGGAATTGAGAGGCTGCTGCAGATGTTTCCAGCATTAAAGGGATACTTTCTGTCCCAGGAAAAGCCACCCGCAATGATCAAGAGGTTTTTTGAAAATTAATTTAGTGAGATTTACCTTTGGCACATGCACTCACTCATGTGTGTATTCCACTCACGCATTCAAGAAATGGAAAAGGAGAAGAATTCCATTGTGGAAGTGTGTAACATCTTGCACAGTGTCCACACTATGCTTGAGGAACGCAAAAGAGAAAAAACTTCATGTCCCTTAAAGTCCCGGATGCCACCCCATTGGCGGGAGGGTTGCCGGATGCCATCCCATTGGCGGGAGGGTTGCCGGATGCCATCCCATTGGCGGGAGGTCCCGGATGCCACCCCATTGGCGGGAGGGTTGCCGGATGCCATCCCATTGGCGGGAGGGTTGCCGGATGCCATCCCATTGGCGGGAGGGTTGCCGGATGCCATCCCATTGGCGGGAGGGGTCCCGGATGCCACCCCATTGGCGGGAGGGTTGCCGGATGCCATCCCATTGGCGGGAGGGGTGCCGGATGCCATCCCATTGGCGGGAGGGGTGCCGGATGCCATCCCATTGGCGGGAGGGGTCCCGGATGCCACCCCATTGGCGGGAGGGTTGCCGGATGCCATCCCATTGGCGGGAGGGGTGCCGGATGCCATCCCATTGGCGGGAGGGTTGCCGGATGCCATCCCATTGGCGGGAGGGGTCCCGGATGCCACCCCATTGGCGGGAGGGTTGCCGCATGCCATCCCATTGGCGGGAGGGTTGCCGCATGCCATCCCATTGGCGGGAGGGTTGCCGCATGCCATCCCATTGGCGGGAGGGGTCCCGTATGCCATCCCATTGCCGGGAGGGGTCCCGGATGCCACCCCATTGGCGGGAGGGTTGCCGGATGCCATCCCATTGGCGGGAGGGGTGCCGGATGCCATCCCATTGGCGGGAGGGGTGCCGGATGCCATCCCATTGGCGGGAGGGTTGCCGCGTGCCATCCCATTGGCGGGAGGGTTGCCGGATGCCATCCCATTGGCGGGAGGGGTGCCGGATGCCATCCCATTGGCGGGAGGGGTGCCGGATGCCATCCCATTGGCGGGAGGGGTCCCGTATGCCATCCCATTGCCCGGAGGGGTCCCGGATGCCACCCCATTGGCGGGAGGGTTGCCGGATGCCATCCCATTGGCGGGAGGGTTGCCGGATGCCATCCCATTGGCGGGAGGGGTGCCGGATGCCATCCCATTGGCGGGAGGGGTCCCGGATGCCACCCCATTGGCGGGAGGGTTGCCGGATGCCATCCCATTGGCGGGAGGGTTGCCGGATGCCATCCCATTGGCGGGAGGGTTGCCGGATGCCATCCCATTGGCGCTCAAAGATATACAGTACTGTGGCATCGCTACCGATGGGAGTAACCATGGTGCAGTGAAAATATTCCCAATCATAATCCAGTATTTTGACTGGAAGAAAGGTGGTGTACAATCAACATTGCTTGAGGTCAAAGACACACCTAATGAGACAGCCGAAACCATTGCAAACTACTTGATTGAAACATTGAGAAAAAACAATTTGTCAGACAAATGTATTGCATTTGCTGGTGACAATTGCAACACAAATTTCGGAGGAATCAGTCGTGATGAAGGGGGGAAAAATGTGTTTGCAAATTTGAAGAAGTTGCTGCAGAACAAGACTCTGGTCGGTGTGGGTTGCCCAGCACACATATTGAACAATTGTGTCCATCATGGTGCAGACACACTTGATGTTGAAGTTGAGAATATCATGTTCAAGATTTACCAGTAGTTCCACATTTACACTGTGCGCACTGAGAATTTGAAGGAGTACTGTGACTTTGTTGATATTGAATACAGAAAGCTCCTTTCCCACAGCAAGACACGATGGCTGTCATTATTCCCTGGAATTGAGAGGCTGCTGCAGATGTTTCCAGCATTAAAGGGATACTTTCTGTCCCAGGAAAAGCCACCCGCAATGATCAAGAGGTTTTTTGAAAATTAATTTAGTGAGATTTACCTTTGGCACATGCACTCACTCATGTGTGTATTCCACTCACGCATTCAAGAAATGGAAAAGGAGAAGAATTCCATTGTGGAAGTGTGTAACATCTTGCACAGTGTCCACACTATGCTTGAGGAACGCAAAAGAGAAACAACTTCATTTCCCTTAAAGTCCCGGATGCCACCCCATTGGCGGGAGGGTTGCCGGATGCCATCCCATTGGCGGGAGGGTTGCCGGATGCCATCCCATTGGCGGGAGGTCCCGGATGCCACCCCATTGGCGGGAGGGTTGCCGGATGCCATCCCATTGGCGGGAGGGTTGCCGGATGCCATCCCATTGGCGGGAGGGTTGCCGGATGCCATCCCATTGGCGGGAGGGGTCCCGGATGCCACCCCATTGGCGGGAGGGTTGCCGGATGCCATCCCATTGGCGGGAGGGTTGCCGGATGCCATCCCATTGGCGGGAGGGTTGCCGGATGCCATCCCATTGGCGGGAGGGTTGCCGCATGCCATCCCTTCGGCGGGAGGGGTCCCGTATGCCATCCCATTGCCGGGAGGGGTCCCGGATGCCACCCCATTGGCGGGAGGGTTGCCGGATTCCATCCCATTGGCGGGAGGGTTGCCGGATGCCATCCCATTGGCGGGAGGGGTGCCGGATGCCATCCCATTGGCGGGAGGGTTGCCGGATGCCATCCCATTGGCGGGAGGGGTCCCGGATGCCATCCCATTGGCGGGAGGGGTGCCGGATGCCATCCCATTGGCGGGAGGGTTGCCGCGTGCCATCCCATTGGCGGGAGGGGTCCCGGATGCCACCCCATTGGCGGGAGGGTTGCCGGATGCCATCCCATTGGCGGGAGGGTTGCCGGATGCCATCCCATTGGCGGGAGGGGTGCCAGATGCCATCCCATTGGCGGGAAGGGTGCCGGATGCCATCCCATTGGCGGGAGGGGTCCCGTATGCCATCCCATTGCCCGGAGGGGTCCCGGATGCCACCCCATTGGCGGGAGGGTTGCCAGATGCCATCCCATTGGCGGGAGGGTTGCCGGATGCCATCCCATTGGCGGGAGGGGTGCCGGATGCCATCCCATTGGCGGGAGGGGTCCCGGATGCCACCCCATTGGCGGGAGGGTTGCCGGATGCCATCCCATTGGCGGGAGGGTTGCCGGATGCCATCCCATTGGCGGGAGGGTTGCCGGATGCCATCCCATTGGCGGGAGGGGTGCCGGATGCCATCCCATTGGCGGGAGGGTTGCCGGATGCCATCCCATTGGCGGGAGGGGTCCCGGATGCCACCCCATTGGCGGGAGGGTTGCCATCCCATTGGCGGGAGGGGTGCCGGATGCCATCCCATTGGCGGGAGGGGTCCCGGATGCCACCCCATTGGCGGGAGGGTTGCCGGATGCCATCCCATTGGCGGGAGGGTTGCCAGATGCCATCCCATTGGCGGGAGGGTTGCCGCATGCCATCCCATTGGCGGGAGGGTTGCCGCATGCCATCCCATTGGTGGGAGGGTTGCCGCATGCCATCCCATTGGCGGGAGGGGTCCCGTATGCCATCCCATTGCCGGGAGGGGTCCCGGATGCCACCCCATTGGCGGGAGGGTTGCCGGATTCCATCCCATTGGCGGGAGGGGTGCCGGATGCCATCCCATTGGCGGGAGGGTTGCCGGATGCCATCCCATTGGCGGGAGGGGTCCCGGATGCCACCCCATTGGCGGGAGGGTTGCCGGATTCCATCCCATTGGCGGGAGGGTTGCCGGATGCCATCCCATTGGCGGGAGGGGTGCCGGATGCCATCCCATTGGCGGGAGGGTTGCCGGATGCCATCCCATTGGCTAGAGGGGTCCCGGATGCCATCCCATTGGCGGGAGGGTTGCCGGATGCCATCCCATTGGCGCTCAAAGATATACAGTACTGTGGCATCGCTACAGATGGGAGTAACCATGGTGCAGTGAAAATATTCCCAATCATAATCCAGTATTTTGACTGGAAGAAAGGTGGTGTACAATCAACATTGCTTGAGGTCAAAGACACACCTAATGAGACAGCCGAAACCATTGCAAACTACTTGATTGAAACATTGAGAAAAAACAATTTGTCAGACAAATGTATTGCATTTGCTGGTGACAATTGCAACACAAATTTCGGAGGAATCAGTCGTGATGAAGGGGGGAAAAATGTGAACACCCCATTGGCAGGAGGGTTGCCGGATGCCATCCCATTGCCGGGAGGGGTCCCGGATGCCACCCCATTGGCGGGAGGGGTGCCGGATGCCATCCCATTGGCGGGAGGGGTCCCGGATGCCACCCCATTGGCGGGAGGGTTGCCGCATTCCATCCCATTGGCGGGAGGGTTGCCGCATGCCATCCCATTGGCGGGAGGGGTGCCGGATGCCATCCCATTGGCGGGAGGGTTGCCGGATGCCATCCCATTGGCGGGAGGGGTCCCGGATGCCACCCCATTGGCGGGAGGGTTGCCGGATGCCATCCCATTGGCGGGAGGGTTGCCGGATGCCACCCCATTGGCGGGAGGGTTGCCGGATGCCATGCCATTGGCGGGAGGGTTGCCGGATGCCATCCCATTGGCAGGAGGGTTGCCGGATGCCATCCCATTGGCGGGAGGGTTGCCGGATGCAATCCCATTGGTGGGAGGGTTGCCGGATGCCATCCCATTGGCGGGAGGGGTCCCGGATGCCACCCCATTGGCGGGAGGGTTGCCGGATGCCATCCCATTGGCGGGAGGGTTGCCGGATGCCATCCCATTGGCGGGAGGGTTGCCGCATGCCATCCCATTGGCGGGAGGGGTCCCGGATGCCATCCCATTGCCGGGAGGGGTCCCGGATGCCACCCCATTGGCGGGAGGGTTGCCGGATTCCATCCCATTGGCGGGAGGGTTGCCGGATGCCATCCCATTGCGGGAGGGTTGCCGGATGCCATCCCATTGGCGGGAGGGTTGCCGGATGCCATCCCATTGGCGCTCAAAGATATACAGTACTGTGGCATCGCTACAGATGGGAGTAACCATGGTGCAGTGAAAATATTCCCAATCATAATCCAGTATTTTGACTGGAAGAAAGGTGGTGTACAATCAACATTGCTTGAGGTCAAAGACACACCTAATGAGACAGCCGAAACCATTGCAAACTACTTGATTGAAACATTGAGAAAAAACAATTTGTCAGACAAATATATTGCATTTGCTGGTGACAATTGCAACACAAATTTCGGAGGAATCAGTCGTGATGAAGGGGGGAACAATGTGTTTGCAAATTTGAAGAAGTTGCTGCAGAACAAGACTCTGGTCGGTGTGGGTTGCCCAGCACACATATTGAACAATTGTGTCCATCATGGTGCAGACACACTTGATGTTGAAGTTGAGAATATCATGTTCAAGATTTACCAGTACTTCCACATTTACACTGTGCGCACTGAGAATTTGAAGGAGTACTGTGACTTTGTTGATATTGAATACAGAAAGCTCCTTTCCCACAGCAAGACACGATGGCTGTCATTATTCCCTGGAATTGAGAGGCTGCTGCAGATGTTTCCAGCATTAAAGGGATACTTTCTGTCCCAGGAAAAGCCACCCGCAATGATCAAGAGGTTTTTTGAAAATTAATTTAGTGAGATTTACCTTTGGCACATGCACTCACTCATGTGTGTATTCCACTCACGCATTCAAGAAATGGAAAAGGAGAAGAATTCCATTGTGGAAGTGTGTAACATCTTGCACAGTGTCCACACTATGCTTGAGGAACGCAAAAGAGAAACAACTTCATGTCCCTTAAAGTCCCGGATGCCACCCCATTGGCGGGAGGGTTGCCGGATGCCATCCCATTGGCGGGAGGGTTGCCGGATGCCATCCCATTGGCGGGAGGGGTCCCGGATGCCACCCCATTGGCGGGAGGGTTGCCGGATGCCATCCCATTGGCGGGAGGGTTGCCGGATGCCATCCCATTGGCGGGAGGGTTGCCGGATGCCATCCCATTGGCGGGAGGGTTGCCGGATGCAATCCCATTGGCGGGAGGGTTGTCGGATGCCATCCCATTGGCGGGAGGGGTCCCGGATCCCACCCCATTTGCGGGAGGGTTGCCGGATGCCATCCCATTGGCGGGAGGGTTGCCGGATGCCATCCCATTGGCGGGAGGGGTGCCGGATGCCATCCCATTGGCGGGAGGGGTCCCGGATGCCACCCCATTGGCGGGAGGGTTGCCGGATGCCATCCCATTGGCGGGAGGGTTGCCGGATGCCATCCCATTGGCGGGAGGGTTGCCGCATGCCATCCCATTGGCGGGAGGGGTCCCGTATGCCATCCCATTGCCGGGAGGGGTCCCGGATGCCACCCCATTGGCGGGAGGGTTGCCGGATTCCATCCCATTGGCGGGAGGGTTGCCGGATGCCATCCCATTGGCGGGAGGGGTGCCGGATGCAATCCCATTGGCAGGAGGGTTGCCGGATGCCATCCCATTGGCGGGAGGGGTCCCGGATGCCATCCCATTGGCGGGAGGGGTGCCGGATGCCACCCCATTGGCGGGAGGGTTGCCGGATGCCATCCCATTGGCGGGAGGGTTGCCGGATGCCATCCCATTGGCGGGAGGGTTGCCGGATGCCATCCCATTGGCGGGAGGGTTGCCGGATGCAATCCCATTGGCGGGAGGGTTGCCGGTTACCATCCCATTGGCGGGAGGGGTCCCGGATGCCACCCCATTTGCGGGAGGGTTGCCGGATGCCATCCCATTGGCGGGAGGGTTGCCGGATGCCATCCCATTGGCGGGAGGGGTGCCGGATGCCATCCCATTGGCGGGAGGGGTCCCGGATGCCACCCCATTGGCGGGAGGGTTGCCGGATGCCATCCCATTGGCGGGAGGGTTGCCGGATGCCATCCCATTGGCGGGAGGGTTGCCGCATGCCATCCCTTCGGCGGGAGGGGTCCCGTATGCCATCCCATTGGCGGGAGGGTTGCCGGATGCCATCCCATTGGCGGGAGGGTTGCCGGATGCCATCCCATTGGCGGGAGGGTTGCCGCATGCCATCCCATTGGCGGGAGGGGTCCCGTATGCCATCCCATTGGCGGGAGGGGTGCCGGATGCCATCCCATTGGCGGGAGGGGTCCCGGATGCCACCCCATTGGCGGGAGGGTTGCCGGATGCCATCCCATTGGCGGGAGGGTTGCCGGATGCCATCCCATTGGCGGGAGGGTTGCCGGATGCCATCCCATTGGCGGGAGGGTTGCCGCATGCCATCCCATTGGCGGGAGGGGTCCCGTATGCCATCCCATTGCCGGGAGGGGTCCCGGATGCCACCCCATTGGCGGGAGGGTTGCCGGATTCCATCCCATTGGCGGGAGGGTTGCCGGATGCCATCCCATTGGCGGGAGGGGTGCCGGATGCCATCCCATTGGCGGGAGGGTTGCCGGATGCCATCCCATTGGCGGGAGGGGTCCCGGATGCCATCCCATTGGCGGGAGGGGTGCCGGATGCCACCCCATTGGCGGGAGGGTTGCCGGATGCCATCCCATTGGCGGGAGGGTTGCCGGATGCCATCCCATTGGCGGGAGGGTTGCCGGATGCCATCCCATTGGCGGGAGGGTTGCCGGATGCAATCCCATTGGCGGGAGGGTTGCCGGATACCACCCCATTGGCGGGAGGGTTGCCGGATGCCATCCCATTGGCGGGAGGGTTGCCGGATGCCATCCCATTGGCGGGAGGGTTGCCGGATGCCATCCCATTGGCGGGAGGGTTGCCGGATGCAATCCCATTGGCGGGAGGGTTGCCGGATACCATCCCATTGGCGGGAGGGGTCCCGGATGCCACCCCATTTGCGGGAGGGTTGCCGGATGCCATCCCATTGGCGGGAGGGTTGCCGGATGCCATCCCATTGGCGGGAGGGGTGCCGGATGCCATCCCATTGGCGGGAGGGGTCCCGGATGCCACCCCATTGGCGGGAGGGTTGCCGGATGCCATCCCATTGGCGGGAGGGTTGCCGGATGCCATCCCATTGGCGGGAGGGTTGCCGCATGCCATCCCTTCGGCGGGAGGGGTCCCGTATGCCATCCCATTGGCGGGAGGGGTCCCGTATGCCATCCCATTGCCCGGAGGGGTCCCGGATGCCATCCCATTGGCGGGAGGGTTGCCGGATGCCATCCCATTGGCGGGAGGGTTGCCGGATGCCATCCCATTGGCGGGAGGGGTGCCGGATGCCATCCCATTGGCGGGAGGGGTCCCGGATGCCACCCCATTGGCGGGAGGGTTGCCGGATGCCATCCCATTGGCGGGAGGGTTGCCGGATGCCATCCCATTGGCGGGAGGGTTGCCGGATGCCATCCCATTGGCGCTCAAAGATATACAGTACTGTGGCATCGCTACAGATGGGAGTAACCATGGTGCAGTGAAAATATTCCCAATCATAATCCAGTATTTTGACTGGAAGAAAGGTGGTGTACAATCAACATTGCTTGAGGTCAAAGACACACCTAATGAGACAGCCGAAACCATTGCAAACTACTTGATTGAAACATTGAGAAAAAACAATTTGTCAGACAAATGTATTGCATTTGCTGGTGACAATTGCAACACAAATTTCGGAGGAATCAGTCGTGATGAAGGGGGGAAAAATGTGTTTGCAAATTTGAAGAAGTTGCTGCAGAACAAGACTCTGGTCGGTGTGGGTTGCCCAGCACACATATTGAACAATTGTGTCCATCATGGTGCAGACACACTTGATGTTGAAGTTGAGAATATCATGTTCAAGATTTACCAGTACTTCCACATTTACACTGTGCGCACTGAGAATTTGAAGGAGTACTGTGACTTTGTTGATATTGAATACAGAAAGCTCCTTTCCCACAGCAAGACACGATGGCTGTCATTATTCCCTGGAATTGAGAGGCTGCTGCAGATGTTTCCAGCATTAAAGGGATACTTTCTGTCCCAGGAAAAGCCACCCGCAATGATCAAGAGGTTTTTTGAAAATTAATTTAGTGAGATTTACCTTTGGCACATGCACTCACTCATGTGTGTATTCCACTCACGCATTCAAGAAATGGAAAAGGAGAAGAATTCCATTGTGGAAGTGTGTAACATCTTGCACAGTGTCCACACTATGCTTGAGGAACGCAAAAGAGAAACAACTTCATGTCCCTTAAATGGCAATGATGACTATTTCGAATGGAAGAGGAACTGGTGAAAATGTTCCATAGATAATAGTCAATAGTATTCTAGTTGTATTTCCCCCCCATTCATGTTAGTGTGACTGTTAAACTAGCATTAATAACAGAATCAAGTAGTATGGAATAATGTATTGAATTGTTGACCATGACTAATCATACGGTTTAAAGTAAGCTAACTCATTAAACGTGTTGCACTCTAAAACAACAGAGGATACATCTGATAGCAATAGGGTTGTATAGCAAATTTGAGAAACAAGGAGATGCTTGTTTTAGAAAAGCATTGTTGAAGTAAGAAAATAACACTAAACACTGAAATCAAAACAACATTAGGGCAGGTATGGAACTAACAGCAAGAGTTCATGTTCAAACATGTAATGATGTGTTTCTCCTCTGTATCTTCTGTCTAGACTTCATACACCCCCTTGTGTGTAAAGAGGAGGTATTCCCTGAGCAGCAGCAGGAGATAACCTCCAGTCTGGTCCAGGAAGAACCAGTGTCTCCACATATTAAAAAAGAACAGGAGGAGAGAACCTCCAGTCTGATCAAAGAGGAACCAGCGTCTCCACAGATTAAAGGGGAACACGATGATCTACTTCAAAGATCAGAGGAGGATGGTGGATCAACGGAGACATTACTATTAGTGAAACATGAAGATGGTGAAAACATGCTAACAGAACCTGTAGCCAGCACCTCATCTAAAAGCATGGAAACACAAGCTGATCTAGGGGACTGTAGACCATCACAACCAACTATTGATAATCAGCTCCTCTCTTCACACTGTTCTGACATCACTGAAGACAGTGATGAGTGGGATGAGACCACGGATGACCAGTCTGGTTTAAACACACTGAAATCACACAATACACAACACATGGGAGGAAAGAGTTTGTCTTTGAGCAACAAGCTGCTCCATGACCTCAAATCACCAAAAGAAAGTCACTCAATGAGGAGTCACACAGGTAAGAAATGTTTTAGTTGTGCAGATTGTGGCAAAATGTTTAGCCTAAAGGGAAATCTGAAGAAGCATGCAATGATTCATTCAGGCGGAACGCCATTTGTTTGCACAGTGTGTGGCAAAGGCTTTAGTCAAAAGAGTCATCTAAAATCACATATGATGACTCATACAGGAGAAAGGCCCTTTACCTGTACAGTTTGTGGCAAGGGCTGTATTCATAATGGGGCATTAAAAGTACACATGATGACTCATACAGGGGAAAGGCCCTTTACGTGTACAGTTTGTGGCAAGGGCTGTTTTCATAATGCGGCATTACAAGTACACATGATGACTCACACAGGGGAAAGACCCTTTACGTGTACAGTTTGTGGCAAGGGCTGCCGTCACACTGGGGAGTTAAATTTACACATGAGGACTCATACGGGGGAAAAACCCTTTGAGTGTAAAATTTGCAAAAAGGGCTTTACTCAGACTGGTAGTCTAGAAACACATGAAGATACACAAAGAGGAAAAAGCTGTAAATGATGAGTGCTAATGAGAGAGGCGCTATCCCCTCCTTTTGGCTTGTGATTGGCTGATCACCCCATAGTGATGATTGGCTGAGCAAAGTATATATTGAAGATTAAAGTGAGGGCAAAAAATAGTGTTTGAGATTAAAATGTCATATTCATTAATAATCATACACTAGTGGTGCAATTGTACCTAGTATATTTTAATCACTTAGTTGTATAACTTGTTTAGATTTTCTTTATAGAATAGTTGTATTCATAGAATGCATTGTAACAGAAAATATGTACTATGTCATACCTGTAAGAAAACCGTCTGTAATTTCTTATTTTTCTAATAAAGGGTTGACAGGTAAAGATCCTTGTGTTCATTACATGTGTTTCACCTCCTTTAAGTATGGACGCCTTGTACTGTGAATAATACAGTGACAAGAACAGCTTCATTTTATATCCTTCATACCAAACTATTACTATAAGGAACATGATAGGAGTATTAATTAAATTAAACAGTCTACACATATTTTACTTGAACTTTCTACATTGAACATGACAGGAGTAAGTCCTAATGTTACAGAGTGCATACTGTCCATTGTACTTAACCCGTGACTACATGTAGATCTAGCGTATAATAAGAAATGCTTCATGTTCTAACAAGTGTGTGTAAGGGTGGTGACACATCTCTTAGTCATACTGTAGCCAATACAGCAGCCATGTTGTGCCAGTATGGTTCCCTCCTTCCAAAGCCTGACCACGCTCTGTCATTAAATGGGAGACAATGGACCGCTAGGCCTGAAGGCTCTGTGTGTTGTTATCACAATAGTGGAGGATATTAATGACACGATCGTTCACTTTATGGTACAAGCACCAAATTTGGTACACAAGTGCTTCAGAACCTACTCTCTCAGAAAAGTACGTTGTCCACTTGAAAAAACTAAATGGCCACCATTTTTCAAGATGGCCGCCAAATGAAAAGGGCCTTTTGTGGTGGTTCTGGACAACCGTGGGTCCGACCGACTCGAGACCGTGGGTGTGTGGAACGTGTGTGTCGAATTTGAAGTCGGTGGGGCGAACGGTTCTCGGGTTATGTGGATTACAGATGTACAGACACACACACAGACTTGAATATATGTCAATGGGCAATGCCCATTGGGGCTTTTTTTAGATGATGGGTAAGAAGAGAGAGATGTGATGTCAGGTGGTGTGGGCTAAGAAGTGGTCAGGGCTATATGAGATGTACAGTAAGTGCAAAGAGAGATGGTGAGGGAGGGAGAAAATGATTTGTACCAATTGACCAGACAGTAGACAGGAGTGTAACAGGTTAAGGTGAGTATAGAGATGGAAATGTTCTAGCAAGAGAAGCCAATGTATTGAGAATATGGGACATAGTATGGGTCAGGACATATTTGTGACAGAAGGCTACCAGTGAGAGGGAAGATGTATACGATGGTAGTGAGACCAGCCATGCCGTACGGTTGGAAATGGTGGCACTGATGAAAAGGAGGCACAGCTGGAGGTGGCAGAATTAAGGATGCTATGGTTCTCATTAGGAGTGAAAAGGAAGGACATTATCAGAAATTACTGAATTAGAGGATCAGCCCAGGTTAGAAGGTTTGGGGATAAAGCAAGAGAGGTGAGGTTGAGATGGTTTAGACATGTGAAAAGGAGGGATGAGGGTACATTGGGAGAAGGATGCTGAAGATGTAGCTGCCAGGTAAGAGGATGGCCAAAGACGAGGTTTAAGGATGCTGTGAGAGATGACATGAAGGTGGCAGGTCACAGAGGAAGATGCAGAAAACAAAACCAAATGGGGTCCATGTGTGGTCCAGCCCTATGGAATGTAAAATTCAAGCATGTGCTAATGAAAAGTATTTAAAATATATAGTTTTGATGCTCATCCTAGATCCTACTACTATAGGGGATGCAAAGCAATATGGAGAGACAGCGAAATCCCTTCACGACGGACGACGTACGTCGCGACGTATATTTTTCCGTCGCAACGTATATTCGAGTACGTCCTGGCGTAAATATCAATTCGTCCCGGCAGAACGGACTCGTCGCGGCTATATCTACCCGTTTGCGACGTAATAGGTTGACTATTATTTTCCGTCGCGCCAGAACGGGACTCGTCGCAGCTATATCTACCCGTTGTGGCGTGAGCTGGACTCGTCGCGGCAGAACGTGACTCGTCGCGACTATATCTACCCGTTTGCGACGTGCGCCTCGCCGGTCCGGTCTCCAGGCGAGCCTGCGTCCTTCATATTTTTTTTTTTTCTGCTCTCGTTGGACTTAACTTTAAAAGTCCAATTGAACACCTCTTTGTAACGGGCCGCTGTAGCATAGTGGTCTAATCCCTCGCCTCTCTATTCTTTTTTGCTGAGGACGCTGGTTCAATTCCCGCTCGCGGCAGACCAAAATTATTATATTTTAGACAGACACACAGACAGACAGACAGACAGACAGACTGCCTGTCTGCCTGCCTGTCTGCCTGCCTAATGTATTGTAAATAATGTATTCATTCCATACGGCTATTTTTTTTTAATATAAAAACTTTTGTCTTTCGCGCGATTCGAACCAGCGTCGTCAGCACCAAAACATTGAGAGGCGAGTGATTAAACCGCTAGACTACAGCGGCCATACGTTACAAAGAAGTGTTTCATTGGACTTATAAAGACAATAGCACCCAGCTGCAGTCTCGCAAGGGGAGGGACCGGAAGTGCTTTTATTTCCGGCTTCCACGTGCACAAGCGCACATACACGCACGCGAAATATAATGCAATATGTAATAATCAGCTCATACATTATAAAGACATTATTGCATTATGAAGTTTTATTACAGTATGAGTCGCCTATGTGGAGGTTCTTAATGTAACACATTATTACATTATAGAAAAATCTATTAAGTTATGTGCTCGTCTTTTAATTACATTATGAGCTGATTATTACATTATGAGGTCAGATGTAGAGTTGCTGGCCGCCTCAGCTCCATATATGGAGATCTAGGTGATGATCCAGTCTTTTCAATGTATGGCTATCCAGGGTTTGATGAGGTCAGTGTCGGGATCTTATATCATATGGAAACGGCCATATATGGTGGTGTGACGTGTCATGAGGCGTGACCATATATGGAGGCATGACACGAGGCGTGACATGACACACTTACTGACTGACTGACGGGAAATGCAGGTTTTCATAGTATATTAAATGCATATGGTCGTGTGTCTGTGGTCTATGGTCTGGACATGGTGTGTGTGGGACAGGGGTACGGGGTTATAGCAACTTATTACATTACTTAAATGCCTTGATATCATTATGTTATAATCGACCATATAGGCCTAGCCTATTATTGCATATCATTTTATTATTGTTAGATTTGCATTTCTTCAAATATGCACACTTATACCACCAACTAATAAGCTTTCAATTAAAATATTACCTACAACAAACTACTTCAAACTTTTCCAAACCGACCACGTAATTATGTTTAAGCACAGATGGTACTATATACACCCGGCATTTAAGCGCGCACCAGCAAGTGCGTGTCGTGCACGCGCATTATATTTCGCGTGCGTGTATATGTGCGCTTGTGCACGTGGAAGCCGGAAATAAAAGCACTTCCGGTCCCTCCCCTTGCGAGACTGCAGCTGGGTGCTATTGTCTTTATAAGTCCAATGAAACACTTTTGTAACGTATGGCCGCTGTAGTCTAGCGGTTTAATCACTCGCCTCTCAATGTTTTGGTGCTGACGACGCTGGTTCGAATCGCGCGAAAGACAAAAGTTTTTATATTAAAAAAAAATAGCCGTATGGAATGAATACATTATTTACAATACATTAGGCAGGCAGACAGGCAGTCTGTCTGTCTGTCTGTCTGTGTGTCTGTCTAAAATATAATAATTTTGGTCTGCCGCGAGCGGGAATTGAACCAGCGTCCTCAGCAAAAAAGAATAGAGAGGCGAGGGATTAGACCACTATGCTACAGCGGCCCGTTACAAAGAGGTGTTCCATTGGACTTTTAAAGTTAAGTCCAACGAGAGCAGAAAAAAAAATATATGAAGGACGCAGGCTCGCCTGGAGACCGGACCGGCGAGGCGCACGTCGCAAACGGGGAGATATAGTCTCGACGAGTCACGTCCTGCCGCGACGAGTCCAGCTCACGCCACAACGGGTAGATATAGCTGCGACGAGTCCCGTTCTGGCGCGACGGAAAATAATAGTCAACCTATTACGTCGCAAACGGGTAGATATAGCCGCGACGAGTCCGTTCTGCCGGGACGAATTGATATTTACGCCAGGACGTACTCGAATATACGTTGCGACGGAAAAATATACGTCGCGACGTACGTCGTCCGTCGTGAAGGCATTTCGCTCCACCTGGCAATATGTCCGTTTATCCGTCCGACTTCTCCTACCAAATCACTCCGTTAGCACACATCTCTCTATGCACAAAAAATGATGCATGCCACAGAAATCCATCTGCACTACATTGCATCCATGTCATATTTACTGTACAAATATTGCTTTTGTATAACATACTGTTATTGCACAACATTTCACTGTGACACAAATTACATTACAATTTCCACATTAACCGACCCCTCCCCTTTTCCCTGCACACACACACACACACACACACACACACACACACACGGTACTGTACAGTACACTATAGTATGTTACAGTACAGTATGGTAAAGTACAGTACGGTACAGTAACGTGCGGTACGGCATGGTACATTATGATACCATAAAGTATGGTACAGTACAGTATGATGCCGTACAGTACGGTACGGTACGGTACAGTACAGTACGGTACAGTACAGTACAGTACGGTACAGTACAGTACAGTACGGTACAGTACGGTACAGTATGGTACAGTATGATACCATACAGTAAGGTACAGTACGGTAAAGTATGGTACCATGCAGTATGGTACAGTATGGTACAGTACAGTACGGTACAGTATGATACCATACAGTAAGGTACAGTATGGTACAGTACGGTACAGTATGGTATGGTACAGTACAGTACATACAGTATGGTACAGTACAGTACAGTATGGTACAGTACAGTACATACAGTACGGTACAGTACGGTACAGTACAGTACAGTACAGTACAGTACAGTACAGTACAGTACAGTACAGTACAGTACAGTACAGTACAGTACAGTACAGTACGGTACGGTACTGTACGTACTGTACGGTACTGTACAGTACAGTACAGTACGGTACGGTACGGTACGGTACGGTACGGTACGGTACGGTACGGTACGGTACTGTACTGTATGGTACTGTACAGTACAGTATGGTACCGTATGGTGCCCTACAGTGCCGTACAGTATTATACAGTAGTATGGTACAGTACATCACAAAGGTATAGCCAAATATATGCTGAAATGCAAAACCAGTCTAATTTTGGTGGCCATCTTGAAATATCACCGCCATATTGGATTTTTGGATGGCTCGGTTTAAAAAGTTAAAGAGTTGACCAAAGGAATGTTCACGGCAAATGTCACGCTTGTATCACCAAGCGAACAACCCGTTCCAATGATCTGCTAATTGCACAAATTCTGTGTGTGTGTACGTCTGTAATCCACGTAACTCGAGAACCGTTCGCCCCACCGACTTCAAATTCGACACACATGTTCCACACACCCACAGGGAGTGCAGTGCCCGGTCTCGAGTCGGTCGGACCCACGGTTGTCCAGAACCGCCACACAAGGCCTTTTTCATTTGGCGGCCATCTTGAAAAATGGTGTCCATTTTGTTTTTTCAAGTGGACAACGTACTTTTCTGAGAGAGTAGGTTCCGAAGCACTCGTGTGCCAATTTTGGTGCTTGTACCATAAAGTGAACGATTCTCATGAAATATTGACTTAATATCCTCCACTACAAGCCTAGCCTGAGCTAACGTGTTAGGGGCGGGTCGCGGCTCAGATTTGCGCGCGCCCTGATTGGATCTCATCGATCTGTCCGTCACCCCCGGCCCCTCCTCTCCCCCTAGTGCAGCGCTACGTCACATCATTTGGAGCGACGCCCACCCGGAAGTTTTAGACCAGAGCGGCCAATGCGTTCCTCCAGGCTTTCAATTTTTGCACCAACAAAAATGAAAGCCTGGTACCGAGGCTATCACAAGCCAGACAGACACAGAGTAGGTTGTTGTAGGGCCAGGAAATTAAGTAATTTTGTTACCCCCAAAAAAGGGGGACAGTGCACTCAGTACCCTCATAGCTGTCTAACTATACTGAATGACGCCAGCACCCGGATTTCGAACAAGCATGGGACAATTATTACCATTCTACTGTTCTGAACACCAGAATGTGGATTGCCCTCACACCATTCATTACCATTCATTCATTCCTTTCTAAATTGGCCAAAAAAAGCTACTGTACAATACCAGTAATAATATAAATGATTCCATGATTGGCCAGTTTTGTTCTATTGTTGATGTGTCCCGCCCCCCTAAATCTGATTGGAGTATCAGGGCCCTCTGTTAGTATTTAACAAGAGTTTGTTCTGCTTGGAGTCACTTTAAGTCTGCTAGTTGTTAATAGCTGAACTTCTCCTTTCTGCACTAGCTGAAGCGTTTATTTGGGAAAGTTTTGAGTTATGGCTTTACTACAAACATTGAAGTCCTTGGTCAACCAGAGACTATCTGCTTGAAGGTTGAAGCTTTCCACATCAAGCAAGAAACTGACCGCCAACGCAGACTACTGGAAATGGTTTTACAACCAATCGTCAAACTACACAGAGCAGGTTGGTAAGACCTTTACTATGTTAACTTTACTAAGCCTGGTGTTTACTATGTTAACACCAGGCTTGAACATGTTTGAACACGGATGGAAGAGACTGCATCAATCCATTCACATTAGGGTTTTTGATTGATTGATTGAAATATTTATTAACAGTTTGCAGAATTACAGTACATTTTAAGCACAAACTCAATACAAAGACTGTTAACTGTGAGTGGACGACCCAATTAAGCATTACACTTGTTTACAACAGGGTCCACATTGTTCAATTCATCAAAACATTTAGAGACATACAAATAGACACTTCTATGTAGGAATTCATCATATAGGAAGCAAAAAGGGAAAAGATACATATACAGTGAGGGGAAATGGGGCGGGGGGATTCAGATTTTACAGAGGCCAGTTTCGAATTGCAGCCATCCGTAGGTGCCCTTTGAGAGCGGTTTTGAAGGAGTCAAGGGATTCACATGTCTTAATGACTGTTGGTAGGGCGTTCCACATTTTGGTGGCATAGGAGCGAAAATAATTTAGTCCCTTGTTTGTGCCGAATCTGGGTTGTACATGGTTTGTTGCACTCCCTCTGGCGTTGTGGGTGTGGACTTCGTTTACATTAAGGAAGTATTTAGACAGGTACATGGGTATCTTGGTGGTGTATCGAATCTTGTGGACCAGACCCATTGCAAGATGCTGTACTCTGTCGTCGACCCTAAGCCATCCCAGCCTGTCAAAGTGGGCAGGGGTGAGGTGGGTTCGGGGGGTCAGGCCAAGTAGGAGCCTGACCAGTTTGTTTTGGGAGGTCTGGAGCCTTGTTTTAAGGGCCTTTGAGGTGCTGTGGTACCAAGAGGTGGATGCATAGTCAAAGAAACCTTGTACGAGGGCTCCTGTTAAGGTCTTCAAGGTGTTTTTGCTGACCAGTGAGGAGATCCTGTAAAGGAATCTTGTTCTTTGATTGACTTTTTTGATTACGTTGGTGGCCATTTTATCACCGGAAAGATTGGCCTCCAGGATGGAACCTAGGTAGGTAATTTGATCTTTTCGTGTGATGATATTGTCACCCACTCTAACCAAGAAGCCATCTGCCTTGCTGAGATTACTATTTGATCCGAAGAGGATGGATTCAGTTTTTCCCAGGTGTAAGGATAGTTTGTTATCAGCGAGCCAGGTGCAGATTCTACCGAGTTCAGAGCTGAGGGTCTTTTCAACCTGCAGTTTGTTCCTGTCCAAGACCAGCAGTGCTGAGTCATCTGCGAACAGGAACAAGTTGCAGTCACAAGCTGAAGTCATGTCGTTAACATATATTAGGAACAGTAAAGGCCCTAGTATGCTTCCTTGTGGGACGCCACAGCTCACTGGGAGGGGAGGGGACAGTGTTCCGTTCACCTCCACCATCTGTTCTCTCCCCTCCAGGTAGGATTGCATCCAGCTCACTGATGTGCTATCAAAACCAATAGCTTTAAGCTTGTTAACCAGTATGGAGTGGTTCACAAAAAGCCTTTTGGAGGTCCAGCTTGACCATGCCGCAGTATTTTCCAGCATCCACCTCGTGTTTGATGTGGTCGCTCAAATAGAGGAGGCATGTGTCAGTGGAGTGGGATGTTCTGAAACCAGAATGGAACTCGTACAGCAATTTATTAGTGGCAAGATACTTTTCAACCTGTTCATAGACTATTTTTTCCATCACTTTTGAGACGGGCTTAGAATAGAAATAGGGCGGTAGTTGCCGGGTTCTAATTTACTCCCTTTTTTGTACAAGGGGGTTACTTTGGCCAGTTTAAAATCTTGGGGGACCTGTCCCTGTTTGATGGAGAGGTTAACTATGTGGGTGATGACTGGAGCTATGGAAAAGGCTGAGTCTCTGGAGACTTTGGAGGGGATATTGTCATGGCCAGTGGCCTTGTGGGGTTGGAGGGCACTCAGTTTTTTAAGTACCTCCTCGGTTGTTACCATTGCCATTTTGAAATCATCTTTACAAACACCAAGGTTTTTGTAGAAGGCTTTGATGTGCTCTACACCAAAACGCCCAGAGTGGGAGGGCAGTTTGCTAACCAGCTTTGTTGCAATGTTTGTAAAGAAGATGTTCAGGTGGTTGGCTACATCAAGCTTGTCAGTGATGAGGGTGTTATTCGATTTGATGTTTATGTTAGTAAACCTGGTTTTTAGTTTCTGACCACAGCCTAGTTGGTTGTTTAGTAACTTCCAGAGCTCCGAGGATTGTTTTTGATTTCCTCGGCTTTATCATTGATAAAGTTACATTTGGCAGATTTGGTCATGGCAATTACACCGTTTCTTAGCTTGTTACACTGGGTTTTTAGGTTGCACAGTTTGGTTTGGAGATTACTGTCGAAGCGCTTGGCTAGCTTAGACTTGCATTTAAGAAGTTCCGAGCATTTGTTGTCTCTGGCTTTCATTGCAGTCAGTATGTCCGAATTCATCCATGGCTCTGAGCGGGTTTTGACCCTGACGGTTCTCAAAGGAGCCATGATGTTTAGTACTGATGTAAATTTGGTTTTAAAGCCAAGCCATGCTTCTTCGACTAGTGAGCTCCTGAGCACATCGGACCAATCCAGACTCTCCAGTTCAAGGTTAAAGGCCTCACTAGAGTAGGTTTTGAGGTCCCTAGATATGACTGTTTTGTGACAGTCAAACTTTAGTTTTTGTATTTTGCGGGTACAGAAAATCATAAAATGATCACTGAGCCCACATACAATAACCCCTTTCTTGGAGATTCTGGATTTGTCCGAGGTCAGAATGAGATCTTACACTTGCATTCAAAAACATTATCTGTGGATATATCTGATAGCAATAGGTTGTAGCAAATTATATTTTAGGAACAGATAGAGGCTTGTTTTAGAAATGAAGCATTGTTGAAGTAATAAACAATCAATTGTGTGACACGTCACACTGGAATCAAAACATTATGACAGATATGGAACTAACAGCAGGAGTGCCATGTTCAAACATGTAATGATGTGTTTCTCTTTTCTATCTTCTGTCTAGACACATCCTTTGTGTGTTCATTACAGAAAGCTCATCACAACACATGTTCAACTTGTACTGTACCTTCGACTTGTGCTGTGAACAATACAGTGACTGGTCCACCACAACCAGCGCACAAATACTCTAGTGACTTTTCGGGTCGAGGTCCATACAAATACTTTGAAATACAAGCCCTTAAACAACACCATGTTTACAGTACAACATAAATGATACACAATCAACAGTCAACTAATTCAACATTTGGCCCAGACCACCGGGCCTATGCCTGGTACGTCCTGTGGCCAGTCCACCCCTGCTCATACCACCCGAATTTAGAACAAACATGGGACAATTATCATTCCAATGCTCTGAACGCAAGAATGTGGAATGCCCTCACGCCATCCATTAAATATACAACACTGTTTTCTTTCTAAATTGGCCAAAAAAACAAATCCATCAGGAGACTAAAAGGTGAGGTAAATGTAAAATTCTCTCTTTTAAACAGTTTTGTATTTGTTGATGACATTTATTCTATAATTTTGTTATTACATGAAACATGACTCTTCAGATTGACCAATTACTCTTGATATGATGGACTATTGCGTCAGTTGTGTGTAGATATGGTTGTGTGGCTTACCTGTACAATTAGCATGGTGCTACTGTACAATACAACTTATAATACAAATTATGTCTGGTGGTATATAGGCTATTTAAACCAATACAAATATTAAAAGCGTTAGACGACCCTGGTTGTGAATGTTGTGGGATGTTTTGGGGGATGTCTGTCCCATTGTAAACAGACAGGTGATAATGGGTTAGGGTGTGTAACCCTATTGCTGAATGTATCGACCAACCAATTTGCATGTGATCCTTTTAGTATGATAAGTATAGTGCATATAGCCTACTCCTACAGTATAGTGTGAATGGATGGAGTGGAACATGCATATAGGATTGGGAAGCATTTGCATTAAAATGATTTAGACTGTAAAATACTTTGCCTCCTGCGACACCTTCTGAAAGGTGACAACAACAACTTGAGCTACTGGTCATCCCTACATTTGTATTTACAAGGTTAAGCATCCTTAAGATCACGGTATGAATTGCACACAGCGATATATGCAGTCATTGTATGAAGTCATTCTCTCATGGTCAAATACACATCTCACACATGCATGTTTAAACTCGTGGGTTGAATAGATTTTCTGCTCACACCTATTTTCCTCTCTAGTACTGCCATGTAGAGAAATATATTTAACTAGGACATGTTAAACTACATGTAGCCTACAGACCATAACCTTGGACTTCCAATCCCAATTTATTTGTTTGGGTAACAAATTGGCATATTTTAAATTAATCATTTTAACATTCATAGAAAGATCTGGTGGTTTGAACAGATTTTTTTTTTTTTTTTTCATTGCTACTGTATTCTCTCGAATTGCCACCAGATGGCGCACCATTATGCTGATTTTGGCCAAAATAGACGAATCTTCCTAAGTCACTTCCGGTTCAACGATCAACAACATCCGGTAATATTTTGACCCTAGTCACTAGCTTGGCTGGTTCCGGATTGCTAAGCTAATGCTATATTTTTCATAACTAAGTCAAATTAACCTCAAATCAACCCCAAATCATCGCAAAATATCACATTTTTACAGCGACGCACATAGAGACGGCGCGCGTGCACGATAGCGCAGGATCACGCGGATTTCGGACGTTTTTTGGTAAATTAAAGGGGTTACAACTACATGTGCAGGACATCGACAGCCACTTTATCCCTGTTTTTGATGACAGGTGGAACTGGAACATTTACAATATGTTCTCAGCTTCTAGATCGGCTATTTTCCTAATCTACAACACATTATAAAATAGTGTTTGAGAGGATCAACCGTCAGCATAGGAAAAAAATAATTAATAAGCCCCACCCATACGCTCACAGCATGTCACATTGTAAAACATGCATGCATTTTTGCTTCCTCCTTTCATAACACTGAGTGATTATTTAAATTGCCAATTAAGGCAATAAGGTTCAAATTCAGGGTAGAATAGGAAAGTTACATAATGAAGCTATAACTTCATTGTGTTTTACTGAATCTGATCGTCCCGTTATAATGTTTAATTTGCTTAATGTTTGATTACCAACAAATGTAATTGCCTTGCTGTTGGGAGAAGTGATTGGACGTGTTTTGTTCTATTGTTGGTGTGCCCCGCCCCCTCACTCTGATTGGAGCATCAGGGCCCTCGGTTAGTATTTAACAAGAGTTTGTTGTGCTTTGTGTCACTTACTTTAATCTCTGCTTTTTGTTAAGAGTTGAACTTCTCCTCTCTGCACTATAGCTGAAGCATTTAGTTTTAGTTCTTAAAAAAACTAGTATCAGTTTATTTGGGCAGGTTTTGAGTTATGGCTTTACTACAAACATTGAAGTCCTTGGTCAACCAGAGACTATCTGCTGCTTAGGGTGGCCAGACGCCCGGTTTCACGCCGGACAGTCCGGTTTTAGACCCACCTGTCCTCCTCCCACCTCAACCTCTGGCCGGACACATAATTGTCCGGTTTCTTGTGATATACAGTGCTTGTGTCATTTACTGTCATTTACGTCGCCTGCCTGGGTATTAAAATCTCCGCAGCGCTGCTCAGCTCCGCCTCCGCAGCGAGCCGGCCAAACTGTCTTAAAAAGAGAGAGGCGAGTGGAGACGTTCAGAGTGTTGCCATGTCCGCTTAATTATAAGCGACTTTGGGCTTGTTTTATATAATAGGCTACTAAGCCTAGTCAGGCTTCTTTTGGGCTTGTTTTCATAGACATGGTTGCTTGGTTCTTTTCCAAAACCTGGCAACACTGCCAGTGGGATGGTCTGTTTGTTTGTTGTGCTCTCACAATCACTTTAGTATAGTTAATGCAGAGATAAACAAACCTTAATATGCCGAAATGAAAAACTACATTTAATGAGCAATGGAGCAAGGAACTCGACATCATAAAGAAAGGGAGGCTGTGTGAACATATAGGCTACTGGCATCATTCTATGTCCCACACCGATGACCATAAAACTGTATAAAAAAACCCACAAGAAAGAGATTAAACATAAAACATATCTAAACATGAAATAAAATAAATTGATTATAAAATGAATGGCCTTTGTGGTACCCTATAATTTAAAAAGGTGAATTTAATTAGCAAATATATGTTCTCTGTGGACATAATGCTGGAGATGATGGTGGTGAAAATCAGGTGCAATAGTAGTAGTAATAATATTAATATATGGGGGGGGGGGATCTGGGAGGGGGAGGGGGGGGTCGGGGGAGCGAGCCCCGCAAAAGTGTCCTCCTTTCTGAGGTCTTGCAGGTGGCCACCCGTGCTGCTGCTGAAGAGATATTTGGGGTCGTTGGAAGAATTCTAAATGAGTACGAGGATGAAGCTTTCCACATCAAGCAAGAAACTGACCGCCAACGCAGACTACTGGATATGGTTTTACAACCAATCGTCAAACTAAACAGAGCAGGTTGGTAAAACCTTTACTATGTTAACCTTTACTATGTTAACTGTTAAAGGCTTGAACATGTTTGAACACAGTTGGAACTCAATCCATTCATGTTAGGGTTAAACTGATAGCAATAGGTTGTAGCTAATGAAACAGGGAAAGGCTTGTTTTAGAAGTGAAGCATTGTTGAGGTAAGAAACAATCATTTGTGTGACAATCAAAACAAACATTAGGAAAGATACGGAAATAACAGCAGGAGTGTCATGTTCAAACATGTAATAATATTTTTCTCTTCTCTATCTTCTGTCTAGACTCCATACATCTCCTTGTGTGTAAAGAGGAGGTATTCACTGAGCAGCAGGAGAGAACCTCCAGTCTGGTCCAGGAGAATCCAGAGCCTCCACAGATTAAAGATGAACAGGAGGAGCAAACCTCCAGTCTGATCAAAGAGGAACCAGAGTCTCTACAGATTAAAGAGGAACATGATGAGCTACTTCAAAGATCAGAAGAGGATGGTGGATCAACAGAGACATTACTATCAGTGAAACACGAAGATGGTGATGAAAACATACAAACAGAACCTGTAGCCAGCACCTCATCTAAACACATGGAAACACAATCTGATGTAGAGGACTGTGGAACATCACAACCAACTAGTGATGATCAGCTCCTCTCTTCAAACTGTTCTGAATCTGACATCACTGAAGACAGTGATGAGTGGGATGAGACCATGGATGGCCAGTCAAGTTTAAATACAGTTAAATCACACAATGCACAACACATGGGAGGACATAGTTTGTCTTTGAGCAACAAGCTGCTCCATGACCTCAAATCACCAAAAGAAAGTCACTCCATGGGGAGTCACACAGGTAAGAAATGTTTTAGTTGTGCAGATTGTGGCAAAATGTTTAGCCTAAAGGGAAATCTGAAGAAGCATGCAATGATTCATTCAGGGGAAAAGCCCTTTACGTGTACAGTGTGTGGCAAGGGCTGTAGTCAAAAGAGTGATCTAAAAAGACACATGTTGACTCACACAGGGGAAACCCCCTTTAGGTGTACAGTTTGTGGCAAGGGCTCTATTCATAATGTGGCATTAAAAGCACACATGAGGACTCATACAGGGGAAAAACCATTTACTTGTACAGTTTGTGAAAAAGGCTTTAGTCAGAATTGCAATCTAAAAACACACATGAAGATGTATCATAAAGAGGAAAAAGCTGTTAAATGATGAGTGTTTGCTCTTCTTCAAATAAGGCATTATGTTGACACTTATGTCAATTATTCAGTTTAGTCCAGCTAGATACATTAAACATGATGTACTATACATCAATTGTTTTAATACATTTTCAACTTGCATAATGACCCGTCGATATTGATATATGAGAAGCAGTATTTGCCCACATTCTTCAGCAATTCAAATGTCACATTCATTAATATCCACAGACTAGTGGTGCAATTGTAACTTTGTGTTGACATGTGTTGTTTGGACTAACATATCATCATATTGTATTTCAATGACTTTGTTTGATTATATGTTTAGATTATCTGTATTATGTTGTCTTCATAAAATTGTAACAACATATTTACTCTGTAAGAAAGAATGTCCGTAATTTCCTCTTTTTCAAATAAAGGGTTGACAGCTACACATCCTTTGTGTGTTCATTACAGAAAACTCATCACAACACATGTGCTTCACCTTCAACTTGTAGGCCTACTGTGAACAATACAGTAAGTCATAAGCTAATTTACATCTGTAGTTCCTGAGCAGGCTCTTAAAATGCTTCATTTTACACACACACAGACACACACACAAACACCTTGGGTTTGGAGGTATAATCGACAAGGATGTGTGCATGCTGCACACACACACACACACACACAGTCCATTTAACTTTGAGTGTTTTTGTTTTTCTAAATGAACGCCTCTACTTGATCATACTAAACTGTCACAAGCATCTAACGTAGCAGATCTACACGCTCAAAATGATCTCAGTTTCGAACTTGTGATACTTTTGCCGTTTTTGCATTTGAATCCTGAAAAAATTACCGTTTTGGACGTATGAGGTTTCCACCTGACAGAGATGATATATACACACGGACAAAGCGTGTAAGGAATCTAGGACCGTCATCAAACAATCACACACTCAGACTAGGGCTGCACAATATATCGTTATCGTATCGGTATCGAGGTATGAACATGCACAATATCAGTATCGCAAAAAGGCAACGGTATCGCGATATAGATATATCGTTGACATATCGATATATCGTCCACTTCTAAAGCCAGCCCTCTGTTTTAGCCTGTGCCCCTCGGAAAATAAACCATCACTCCGTTTGTCCCTCTGTCCTGTTGTAGCCTGGCTCCAGTCCTGAATCGCTAGCCACGCCCATTAAGAAAATATGTTGCTGCACGATATATCGTATCGTATCGATATCGAGATATCTGCCATATATATCGTGATATATATTATATCGTATCATATCGAGATATCTGCCATATATATCGTGATATGAATTGTCCATATCGTGCAGCCCTAACTCAGACATAGATGAGTGCTCACACACACACACACACACACACACACACAGACACACGCCCCCGCACATTGGCTTGCCGAGTGCCCACGTTACTTTAAAGATACAACACTGTTTTATTTCTAAATTGGACAAACAAACAAACAAGCAAACAAACGAAAATCCATCAGGATACTAAACGGTGAGGTAAATGTTTGATGTTTTTTTTTCTCTCTTTTAAACAGAGTATTGTATTTGTTGATGACATTTATTATCCTATACTTTTTACATGAAACATGACTTTTCAGATTGACCAATTACTCTTGATATGATGGACTATTGAGTCAGTTGTGTGTAGATATGGTTGATGTGTGGCGTACCTGTACAATAAGCATGGTGCTACTGATGGTGCTACTGTACAATACCACTTATAATGCAAATTATTCCATTATGTCTGGTGGTATAGGCTATTTAAACCAATACAAATATTAAAAGTGTTAGACGACCCTGGTTGTGAATGTTGTGGAATATTTTGGGGGATATCTGTCCCATTGTTAACAGACAGGTGATAATAGGTTAGGGTGTGTAACCCTATTGCTGAATGGATCGACCAACTAATTTGCATGTGATCCTCTTAGTATGATAAGTACAGTGCATATAGCCTACTCCTATACTATACAGTATAGTGTGAATGGATGGAGTGGAACATGTACAGTATATAGGATTGGGAAGCATTTGCATTCAAATGATTTAGACTGTAAAATACTTTGCCTCCTGCGACAACTTCTGAAAGGTGACAACAACAACTTGAGCTATGGTCAAATATATATCTCACACATGCATGTGCCAGGGTTGAATAGATTTTCTGTCCACACCTATTTTCCTCTCTAGTACTTCCATGTAGAGAAATTTAACTAGGACATGTTAAACTACATGTAGCCTACAGACCATGTTAAAACTACATGTGCAGGACATCGACAGCCACTTTCTTCCTGTTTTTGATGACAGACTGGAACATTTACAATATGTTCTCAGCTTCTAGATCGGCTATTTTCCTAATCCACAACACATTATAAAATACGCCTTGAGAGGATCAAGCGTCAGCATACGAAATAATAAATGAATAAGCCCCACCCATACGCCCACAGCATGTCACATTGTAAAAACATGCATGCATTTTTGCTCCCTCCTTTCATTACATTGAATGATGATTTAAATTGTATTAAGGAAACAAGGTTCAAATTCAGCGTAGAATAGGAAAGTTACATAATGTAGCTTTAACTTCATTATGTTTTACTGAATCTGATCGTCCTTTTATAATGTTTCATTTGCTTAATGTTTGATTACCAACTAATGTAATTCCCTTGCTGTTGGGAGCAGTGATTGGTCGTGTTTTGTTCTATTGTTGGTGTGTCCCGCCCCCCTCACTCTGATTGGAGCATCAGGGACCCCCGTTAGTATTTAACAAGAGTTTGTTGTGCTTTGTGTCACTTACTTTAATCTCTGCTTTTTGTTAAGAGCTGAACTTCTCTCTGCACTATAGCTGAAGCATTTAGTTTTAGTTCTTAAAAAACTGAGTTATGGCTTTACTACAAACATTGAAGTCCTTGGTCAACCAGAGACTATCTGCTGCTGCTGAAGAGATATTTGGGGTCGTTGGTAGAATTATAACAGAGTACGAGGATGAAGCTTTCCAAATCAAACAAGAAACTGACCGCCAACGCAGACTACTGGAAATGGTTTTACAACCAATCGTCAAACTACACAGAGCAGGTTGGTAAAACCTTTACTATGTTAACTTTACTAAGCCTGGTGTTTACTATGTTAACACCAGGCTTGAACATGTTTGAACACGGATGGCAGAGACTGCATCAATCCATTTATATTATGGTTACACTTATATAGTGTAACCGTAGAACAGATATAGGCTTGTTTTAGAAATGAAGCATCGTTGAAGTAAGAAACAATCAATTGTGTGACACTTCACACTGGAATCAAAACATTAGGACAGATATGGAACTAACAGCAGGAGTGCCACGTTCAAATATGTAATAATGTGTTACTCTTCTCTATCTTCTGTCTAGACTCCATACACCTCCTTGTGTGTAAAGAGGAGGTATTCACTGAGCAGCAGGAGAGAACCACCAGTCTGGTCCAGGAGGATCCAGAGCGTCCTCAGATTAATGAAGAACAGGAGAGATCCTCCAGTTTTATCAAAGATGAACCAGAGTCTCCCCAGATTAAAGGAGAACAGGAGGAGCGAACCTCCAGTCTGATCAAAGAGGAACCAGAGTCTCTACAGATTAAAGAGGAACATGATGAGCTACTTCAAAGATCAGAGGTGGATGGTAGATCAACAGAGACATTTCTATTAGTGAAACATGAAGATGATGAAAACATGCTAACAGAACCTGTAGCCAGCACCTCATCTAAAAGCATCACCCCAGAGGAATGTCTCGCGACTGGCCATGACCAACCTTGGGCCGTCTGGAAGACCCTGAACCGTCTGCGGGTCGGCGAAGGACGCTGCAAGGCATCCATGAAAAAATGGAATATATTTTTTTCTGATGCATGCGTGTGTGGCGAACCACAAACAATGGACCACATCATGATGTGTATCTCTGCTCCACAATGTACTGGAGATGACCTGGCCGGGCCAAATGCCGCTGCACTCGCCTGCGCCAACCACTGGAAACTGGAAAGACGTGATATAGAAGATGGCCAGACACGAAGAAGAAGATCTACGACGAATTAGACCGTTCCTCACCCAGGAATCAGCCCAGCTCCTAATCCAGACAACAGTCTTGTCAAAACTCGACTACTGTAACTCCCTCCTTACTGGCCTACCAGCATGTGCACTTAAGCCTCTCCAGCTGATCCAAAATGCAGCAGCTCGCTTGGTCTTCAACCAGCCAAAATTCTCACATGTCTCCCCCCTGCTCCGCTCCCTCCACTGGCTCCCGGTCGCTGCCCGCACAGAATACAAAACTCTGATGCTGGCATTCAAAGCAACCAAAGGTATGGCTCCCCCATATCTTACAAGTATGATTGAACCCTACAAACCCTCCCGCGCACTCAGATCAGCCAACGCAGGGAAGCTGGAAGTACCCTCACTAAAAACGCCGGGACAACGCTCCACACGTCCCAAACTCTTCTCCCTTCTGGCTCCAAAACTGTGGAATGCACTTCCCATTGCAGTCAGAACTGCAGCATCACTCCCAATCTTCCGCCGTAGCCTGAAAACCCACCTTTTCAGACTCCATCATGGCCCATAGCACTTACCCTACCCCCTTAGATAGCATTTATGTTGCCTTAGATAGCATTTGATACAGACTTATAGCATGTTATGTAGACAGCACTATAATTGTATTGTATTTAGTCATAGCACGCCATAGTACATATGTATAGCATAGTAGTAAATATGTATAGTTTATATGTATATATAGTATTATATGTATAGTGTATGTATAGTTTCATTATATGTATGTATAGTTTCATTATATAGATATTCCACTGTTACTTTCTTAGCTTACGCATGTTTCATGATAAATGCTTTTATGTGATGTATTCCCATGCTTTTGTTCTTGCTTAAATGTAAGTCGCTCTGGATTAAGAGCGTCTGCTAAATGCCTAAATTGTAAAATTGTAAATTGTAAAAGCATGGAAACACAATCTGATGTAGAGGACTGTGGAACATCACTACCAACTAGTGATGATCAGCTCCCCTCTTCAAACTGTTATGAATCTGACATCACTGAAGACAGTGATGAGTGGGATGAGACCACGGATGACCAGACTGGTTTAAACACACTGAAATCTCACAATACACAACACATGGGAGGACATAGTTTGTCTTTGAGCAACAAGCTGCTCCATGACCTCAAATCATCAAAAGAAAGTCACTCCACAAGGAGTCACACAGGTAAGACATTTAGTTGTGCAGATTGTGGCAAAATGTTTAGCCTAAAGGGAAATCTGAAGAAGCATGCAATGATTCAATCAGGGGAAAGGCCATTTGCTTGCAAAGTGTGTGGCAAAGGCTTTAGTCAAAAGGGTAGTCTAAAATTACACATGTTGACTCACACAGGGGAAAGGCCCTTTACGTGTACAGTTTGTGGCAAGGGCTGCCGTCACACTGGGGAGTTAAAAGTACACATGATGACTCATACAGGGGAAAAACCCTTTACGTGTACAGTTTGTGGCACAGGCTTTAGTCGAAATGATAATCTAAAATTACACATGATGATTCACACAGGGGAAAAACCCATTACATGTACAGTTTGTGGCAAGGGCTACACTCATAATGGAGATTTAAACATACACATGAGGACTCATACAGGGGAAAGGCCCTTTATACAGTCTGTGGAAAAGGCTGTGTTTCGACTGCTGATCTAAAAAGACACATGAGGACCCACACAGGGGAAAAGCCCTTTAGATGTTCAGTTTGTGGCACAGACTTTAGTCAAAATGGGAATTTAAACGCACACATGAGGACTCATGCAGGGAAAAAACATTTGATTGTAAAGTTTGTGAAAAGGGCTTTAGACGGATTGATAATCTAACACACATGAAGACACACAAAGAAGGCATGGGAGGTTTTCAACTTGATGTATAATGACCTGCTGATATTACAACATGAGGATCAGTGTTTGTCCACATTTGTCAAATGTCATATTCATTATATGCATTCATATGCATGCACTAGTGGTGCAATTGTAACTCTGTGTTGACATGTGTTGTTTGGACTAACATATTATCATAGTGTATTTGAATCACTAAATTTGATCATTTGTTTAGATTATCTGTATTATTTACAATGTTGTGTTCATTCAATGCATTGTAACGGAACATATTTACTATATCATACCTGTAAAAAAAACACTGTCCGTAATTTCTTCTTTTTCAAATAAAGGTTTGACAGCTACAGATCCTTTATGTGTGTTCATTACAAGAAGCTCATCACTACACATGTGTTTCACCTCCAGTATGGACATCTTGTACTGTGAACAATACAGTGACAAGAACTGCTTCATTTTACATCCTTCATACCAAACAATTATACTATAAGGAACATGATAGGAGTATTCATTTTACACACCACACACCTTTTACTTGAACTATTGCTACATTGAATATGTCTTAATGTTACTGTGTGCATCCATTTTACTAAGCCTGTAACTCTAATGGAAAATAAGAAATGCTTCACACAGTTCTGTGTACGGATGGTGACACATCCCTTAATCATCACTGTGATGATGGTAAAACTATGACAGAAAAATAGTAGTTGTGGACATGAAGTGAGTTGATATGTTATCTGACAATTGGTATGAATTAAAATGTCTGTCAGATTGACCAGTTACTCTTGATGGACGATGAAGGGTACAGGCTTTAGTTTTGACACTATTATTGGTCCGACAGTCATTAGACCGACAACCGAAAAATTAACAATTTAGGACGTATGAGGTTTCCACCCGACAGTGATGATACACACACAACCGAAGCTTGCCAGCAATCTAGGGCCAACGTCAAACAATAACACACTCAGACATGCATGAGTGCACCCGCGCACACACCTTTAATAAGGAGTGGAGAGGAGGATACAGGATCCATTATCCTACTATTGAAATGACCATTTATAAAAGCTAATTCATTCCCAGCAGGGTGAGTGTGAGCCACTCCAAGCAGCAGCCATGTTGTGCCAGTACGGTTCCCTCCTTCCAAAGCCTGACCACGCTCTGTCATTAAATGGGAGACAATGGACTGCTAGGCCTGAAGGTTCTGTGTGTTGGTTGTGTTGGAACCAACACAAGCCAGACAGACAGACAGACAGACAGACACAGAGTAGGTTGTTGTAGGGCCAGGAAAGAACTTGATGAGCTACTTCAAAGATCAGAGGAAGATGGTGGATCAACGGAGACATTACTATCAGTGAAACATGAACATGATGAAAACATACAAACCGAAACTGTAGCCGGCACCTCATCTAAACACATGGAAACACAAGCTGATGTAGAGGACTGTGGAACACCACAACCAACTAGTGATGATCAGCTCCTCTCTTCACACTATTCTGAATCTGACATCACTGAAGACAGTGATGAGTGGGATGAGACCATGGGTTTAAACACACTGAAATCACACAATACACAACACATGGGAGGAAATAGTTTGTCTTTGAGCAACAAGCTGCTCCATGACATCAACTCACCAAAACAAAGTCACTCCATGAGTCAGATATGTAAGCGATGTTTTAGTTGTACAGATTGTGGCAAAATGTTTAGTCTAAAGGGAAATCTGAAGAAGCATGCAATGGTTCATTCAGGGGAAAAGCAATTTGTTTGTACAGTTTGTGGCACAGGCTTTGTTCGAACGGTTGATCTAAAAAGACACATGAGGACCCACACAGGGGAAAAGCCCTTTGCATGTACAGTTTGTGGCAAGGGTTGTACTCATAATGGGGATTTAAAAATACACATGAGGACTCATACAGGGGAAAAACCCTTTATGTGTACAGTTTGTGAAAAAGGCTTTAGTAGAAGAAGTAATCTTAAAACACATATGATGACTCATACAGGGGAAAGGCCCTTTACGTGTACAGTTTGTGGCAAGGGCTGTATTCATAATGCGGCATTAAAAGTGCACATGATGACTCATACAGGGGAAAGACCCTTTACGTGTACAGTTTGTGGCAAGGGCTGTGTTCATAATGGGGCATTAAAAGTACACATGAGGACTCATACAGGGGAAAAGCCCTTTATGTGTACAGTCTGTGGCAAGGGATGCCGTCACACTGGGATGTTAAAAGTACACATGAGGACTCATACAGGGGAAAAACCCTTTGAGTGTAAAATTTGCAAAAAGGGCTTTACTCAGACTGGTAGTCTAGAAAAGCACATGAAGACACACAAAGAGGAAAAAGCTGTAAATGATGAGTGCTAATGAGAGAGACGCTATCCCATCCTTTTGGTTTGTGATTGGCTGATCACCCCATAGTGATGATTGGCTGAGCAATGTATATATTGAAGATAAAAGTGAGGGCAGGAATTTGATGACGCCAAAACATATTGTGTTGATTTTATTGACTGGGATAAAAATGTCATATTCATTAATATTCATACACTAGTGGTGCAATTGTACCTAGTATATTTTAATCACTTAGTTGTATACTTTGTTTATATTTTCTTTATAGAATAGTTGTCTTCATAGAATGCATTGTAACATAAAATATACTATGTACATATTTTTCTAATAAAGGGTTGACAGCTAAAGATCCTTGTGTTCATTACAAGAAGCTAATCACATCACATGTGTTTCACCTCCTTTAAGTATGGACGCCTTGTACTCAGTGGCGGTGCGTCCATAGGGGGCGCTGGTGCGCCGCACCACCATGCCCACCCCCTGAATAAAACGTGAATAAGAATGACTGAGAAACGAAATCTACAGCCTGTAATTTATTTAAAATTAGCAATCCAGAAACGTAAATATTATATAATATAAGTAGGCACTAACCAAACGCAGTGATTAAAAGTTGTATTATGCTGCCACGTTAGTATTATGCCTCCATTAAATGTGAAATGTTGTTTACGTTGTGTAACGTTCCTGATTGGTTACTGAGTGTCACATGTTGGTGCGCGTTCATCTCTAGCCCTTGTCTTTCTGCATTGAAGAGTAATGCATTGCGGTCCACATGTCTTCAATACAAACTATAGGCAGCCACTTGGTCGCGAAAAATGTGCGATCCATGACATGTTATTCACACCACTAAGCAGTTGGGGGCAGCATAAACATTACAGCACAGTGTGACATGGGTTTAACACACAGCCACAACAACATATGCTAGAAAAACGAGGGATGAGACAGATGAATGGAGCCAGGTAAAGTCAAGATAATAATAGTTTAATTCACTTGCATAATGGAACAATAAGAGGAAAAATAAAACTCTGTGAAATCAGTGCAGAAAACACCATTTGAGAGAAAAAATAAGAATTAAAGAGCTGGGTCCAGACAAACCTGATGTAATCATCACAAATGTATGTACAAAATAACAAAAAGTAAAAAATAATGGCAGAGTCATGGCTTTGAGGGTTCTTTTATAAGGACTTTTTGTTAATTTTTTTGCTAATGTTAAAGCCACTGTAGCAATGTCATGTGGCTTTGAGCCATTGCACTTTTTTATGGCACTGGTCGTTCTGTCTCAGGTTTGTTTCTTTAACCCTATATGAACCTTTTGTTACATTTTGATATATTTAATAAACCTTAGACAGGCTCCCTTAGTAGATATATTTAATAAACCTTAGACAGGCTCCCTTAGTAGATATATTTAATAAACCTTAGACAGGCTCCCTTAGTAGATATATTTAATAAACCTTAGACAGGCTCCCTCAGTAGATATTTAATCTATGATACCTAGTGCATGTTTTCTTGATTTTGTTATAGCGCCCTCCCTAGGACAAATGTCACCGGCCGCCACTGCTTGTACTGTGAACAATACAGTGACAAGAACAGCTTCATTGTATATCCTTCATACAAAACTATTACTATAAGGAACATGATAGGAGTATTAATGAAATTAAACAGTCTACACATATTTTACTTGAACTTTCTACATTGAACATGACATGAGTAAGTCCTAATGTTACAGAGTGCATACTGTCCATTGTACTTAACCTGTGAATACATGTAGATCTAGCGTATAATAAGAAATGCTTAATTTTCTAACAATTGTGTGCAAGGATGGTGACACATCCCTTAGTCATACTGTGATGATGGTTAAAACTATGACAACATAATAGTTGTGGACGTGAGTTGATATGTTAACTGACAATTTATTTTTTATGTTATCTGACAAATATACTTTATTTTTACTGTACAATACCATGCATCTAGTCGTAGGATACGGGAATTCCACTTCTAAATCCTGACAGTGAGTTTTCTCAAACAATTTCATGCCAAGGACTCCCAAAAAATGATATGTAATTGGCCCGCCGATCCCCATCTGAAAATATGTTGTTTCAGGAACCCCTCTGAAGCAAGGATTTAAGTTTAAATGTTCGCTGTGAAAGAATATATTCAAACATTTGGGCCACATTTTCACAACTTTTCTAAAATAGCAGACCTACAAGCTCGTAGTGTGCCACTCGGTGGCGCACTATGAGCTTGTAGATCTGCTATTTTTCAAAAGCTAAATTATAACATGTTTAAAACACCAAAAGGGGTTCCCGCCAAAAATTGGTTAAATGGGAGATAATGCACCGCTAGGCCTGAAGGCTATGTGTGTTGTTATCACAAGACAGACAGACAGACAGACAGACAGACAGACAGACAGACAGACAGACACACAGACACACAGTAAGCCCCGCCCGCTCGCTCAGCTGCCTCGATACCGTTGTTAAGCAGGACAAACATCAGCAATCCTCCATTGAGGACCGTGTTATGTCAGCGTTTTTCCCGAAGAGGAATAGAAGCATTCATATCAACAACATTCATACTATAATATGCAACAGTGCTTCATAGGCACCCAGAACGTTTGGGGCATTTTCTTTTTATTCCTTTCCCGTGGGTGCGCACAATGTTTACATTCTAGAGGAGGAAGCGGCGGTGGCGTCACTCGTTCACCCTCCCTGCTACTATCATATTAGTATTAACGTCAACTTTTACTAAACAATGGTTAAATCAATCGTCTAATAAACAACAAACAACTTACCTTGGAGCAAATGGTGTGCTTTGTAACTTTCTAGTTGCTTGTGTTGGCCACATAACTGTCTTCAACCACAGCCTCCAGTCACGTTCCCTCCTACTGCGGTTCAGAAAAAAAAGAACGCTGCTTACCCCCTTCTGCATCCAAAAAGTGAAGGTCCGCTAATGGTCTAAACTATTTTCTTTGCCGTTCCTAAATTCAAAATAGTTTAGACCATTAGCGGACCTTCACTTTTTGGATACAATGTGCAGAAAATGGTAAGCAGCGTTCTTTTTCTGAACCGCAGTGGGAGGGTACGTGACTGCAGGCTGGAGCCTGTGGCTGCCGTCCGACCAACACAAGCAACTGAGCGTGGAGATTAGAAAGTTACAAAGCACACCATTTGCTCCAAGGTAAGTTGTTAGTTGTTTATTAGACGATTGATTTAAACATTGTTTAGTAAACGTTGACGTTAATAGTATGATTTAGTAGCAGGGAGGGTGAATGAGTGACCGCTAGGAGGAGTGAATCTAGGACCGTCATCAAACAATCACACACTCAGACTAGGGCTGCACAATATATCGTTATCGTATCGGTATCGAGGTATGAACATGCACAATATCAGTATCGCAAAAAGGCAACGGTATCGCGATATAGATATATCGTTGACATATCGATATATCGTCCACTTCTAAAGCCAGCCCTCTGTTTTAGCCTGTGCCCCTCGGAAAATAAACCATCACTCCGTTTGTCCCTCTGTCCTGTTGTAGCCTGGCTCCAGTCCTGAATCGCTAGCCACGCCCATTAAGAAAATATGTTGCTGCACGATATATCGTATCGTATCGATATCGAGATATCTGCCATATATATCGTGATATATATTATATCGTATCGTATCGAGATATCTGCCATATATATCGTGATATGAATTGTCCATATCGTGCAGCCCTAACTCAGACATAGATGAGTGCTCACACACACACACACACACACACACACAGACACACGCCCCCGCACATTGGCTTGCCGAGTGCCCACGTTACTTTAAAGATACAACACTGTTTTATTTCTAAATTGGACAAACAAACAAACAAGCAAACAAACGAAAATCCATCAGGATACTAAACGGTGAGGTAAATGTTTGATGTTTTTTTTTCTCTCTTTTAAACAGAGTATTGTATTTGTTGATGACATTTATTATCGTATACTTTTTACATGAAACATGACTTTTCAGATTGACCAATTACTCTTGATATGATGGACTATTGAGTCAGTTGTGTGTAGATATGGTTGATGTGTGGCGTACCTGTACAATAAGCATGGTGCTACTGATGGTGCTACTGTACAATACCACTTATAATGCAAATTATTCCATTATGTCTGGTGGTATAGGCTATTTAAACCAATACAAATATTAAAAGTGTTAGACGACCCTGGTTGTGAATGTTGTGGAATATTTTGGGGGATATCTGTCCCATTGTTAACAGACAGGTGATAATAGGTTAGGGTGTGTAACCCTATTGCTGAATGGATCGACCAACTAATTTGCATGTGATCCTCTTAGTATGATAAGTACAGTGCATATAGCCTACTCCTATACTATACAGTATAGTGTGAATGGATGGAGTGGAACATGTACAGTATATAGGATTGGGAAGCATTTGCATTCAAATGATTTAGACTGTAAAATACTTTGCCTCCTGCGACAACTTCTGAAAGGTGACAACAACAACTTGAGCTATGGTCAAATATATATCTCACACATGCATGTGCCAGGGTTGAATAGATTTTCTGTCCACACCTATTTTCCTCTCTAGTACTTCCATGTAGAGAAATTTAACTAGGACATGTTAAACTACATGTAGCCTACAGACCATGTTAAAACTACATGTGCAGGACATCGACAGCCACTTTCTTCCTGTTTTTGATGACAGACTGGAACATTTACAATATGTTCTCAGCTTCTAGATCGGCTATTTTCCTAATCCACAACACATTATAAAATAGGCCTTGAGAGGATCAAGCGTCAGCATACGAAATAATAAATGAATAAGCCCCACCCATACGCCCACAGCATGTCACATTGTAAAAACATGCATGCATTTTTGCTCCCTCCTTTCATTACATTGAATGATGATTTAAATTGTATTAAAGGTATATTCAGTGATTTCACTTAATTCAAATATCACTTATTTTTTTGTTTTGTTGTGATAATCCTCCCTACTATAGGGTGTGCTGGCCATATAAGGAGTTCCTCCCTGTCCCCAGTTAACCCCTGGGGGTCAAAAAACCTTAGGTTTCGTTTTTGACTCTCTATCCTGATTGGACGAAAGGCTGGGTCCCACAGCCAAAAACGAAACCTAAGGTTTTTTGAGTGAAATCACTGAATATACCTTTAAGGAAACAAGGTTCAAATTCAGCATAGAATAGGAAAGTTACATAATGTAGCTTTAACTTCATTATGTTTTACTGAATCTGATCGTCCTTTTATAATGTTTCATTTGCTTAATGTTTGATTACCAACTAATGTAATTCCCTTGCTGTTGGGAGCAGTGATTGGTCGTGTTTTGTTCTATTGTTGGTGTGTCCCGCCCCCCTCACTCTGATTGGAGCATCAGGGACCCCCGTTAGTATTTAACAAGAGTTTGTTGTGCTTTGTGTCACTTACTTTAATCTCTGCTTTTTGTTAAGAGCTGAACTTCTCTCTGCACTATAGCTGAAGCATTTAGTTTTAGTTCTTAAAAAACTGAGTTATGGCTTTACTACAAACATTGAAGTCCTTGGTCAACCAGAGACTATCTGCTGCTGCTGAAGAGATATTTGGGGTCGTTGGTAGAATTATAACAGAGTACGAGGATGAAGCTTTCCAAATCAAACAAGAAACTGACCGCCAACGCAGACTACTGGAAATGGTTTTACAACCAATCGTCAAACTACACAGAGCAGGTTGGTAAAACCTTTACTATGTTAACTTTACTAAGCCTGGTGTTTACTATGTTAACACCAGGCTTGAACATGTTTGAACACGGATGGCAGAGACTGCATCAATCCATTTATATTATGGTTACACTTATATAGTGTAACCGTAGAACAGATATAGGCTTGTTTTAGAAATGAAGCATCGTTGAAGTAAGAAACAATCAATTGTGTGACACTTCACACTGGAATCAAAACATTAGGACAGATATGGAACTAACAGCAGGAGTGCCACGTTCAAATATGTAATAATGTGTTACTCTTCTCTATCTTCTGTCTAGACTCCATACACCTCCTTGTGTGTAAAGAGGAGGTATTCACTGAGCAGCAGGAGAGGACCACCAGTCTGGTCCAGGAGGATCCAGAGCGTCCTCAGATTAATGAAGAACAGGAGAGATCCTCCAGTTTTATCAAAGATGAACCAGAGTCTCCCCAGATTAAAGGAGAACAGGAGGAGCGAACCTCCAGTCTGATCAAAGAGGAACCAGAGTCTCTACAGATTAAAGAGGAACATGATGAGCTACTTCAAAGATCAGAGGTGGATGGTAGATCAACAGAGACATTTCTATTAGTGAAACATGAAGATGATGAAAACATGCTAACAGAACCTGTAGCCAGCACCTCATCTAAAAGCATCACCCCAGAGGAATGTCTCGCGACTGGCCATGACCAACCTTGGGCCGTCTGGAAGACCCTGAACCGTCTGCGGGTCGGCGAAGGACGCTGCAAGGCATCCATGAAAAAATTGAATATATTTTTTCTGATGCATGCGTGTGTGGCGAACCACAAACAATGGACCACATCATGATGTGTATCTCTGCTCCACAATGTACTGGAGATGACCTGGCCGGGCCAAATGCCGCTGCACTCGCCTGCGCCAACCACTGGAAACTGGAAAGACGTGATATAGAAGATGGCCAGACACGAAGAAGAAGATCTAAAAGCATGGAAACACAATCTGATGTAGAGGACTGTGGAACATCACTACCAACTAGTGATGATCAGCTCCCCTCTTCAAACTGTTATGAATCTGACATCACTGAAGACAGTGATGAGTGGGATGAGACCACGGATGACCAGACTGGTTTAAACACACTGAAATCTCACAATACACAACACATGGGAGGACATAGTTTGTCTTTGAGCAACAAGCTGCTCCATGACCTCAAATCATCAAAAGAAAGTCACTCCACAAGGAGTCACACAGGTAAGACATTTAGTTGTGCAGATTGTGGCAAAATGTTTAGCCTAAAGGGAAATCTGAAGAAGCATGCAATGATTCAATCAGGGGAAAGGCCATTTGCTTGCAAAGTGTGTGGCAAAGGCTTTAGTCAAAAGGGTAGTCTAAAATTACACATGTTGACTCACACAGGGGAAAGGCCCTTTACGTGTACAGTTTGTGGCAAGGGCTGCCGTCACACTGGGGAGTTAAAAGTACACATGATGACTCATACAGGGGAAAAACCCTTTACGTGTACAGTTTGTGGCACAGGCTTTAGTCGAAATGATAATCTAAAATTACACATGATGATTCACACAGGGGAAAAACCCATTACATGTACAGTTTGTGGCAAGGGCTACACTCATAATGGAGATTTAAACATACACATGAGGACTCATACAGGGGAAAGGCCCTTTATACAGTCTGTGGAAAAGGCTGTGTTTCGACTGCTGATCTAAAAAGACACATGAGGACCCACACAGGGGAAAAGCCCTTTAGATGTTCAGTTTGTGGCACAGACTTTAGTCAAAATGGGAATTTAAACGCACACATGAGGACTCATGCAGGGAAAAAACATTTGATTGTAAAGTTTGTGAAAAGGGCTTTAGACGGATTGATAATCTAACACACATGAAGACACACAAAGAAGGCATGGGAGGTTTTCAACTTGTATAATGACCTGCTGATATTACAACATGAGGATCAGTGTTTGTCCACATTTGTCAAATGTCATATTCATTATATGCATTCATATGCATGCACTAGTGGTGCAATTGTAACTCTGTGTTGACATGTGTTGTTTGGACTAACATATTATCATAGTGTATTTGAATCACTAAATTTGATCATTTGTTTAGATTATCTGTATTATTTACAATGTTGTGTTCATTCAATGCATTGTAACAGAACATATTTACTATATCATACCTGTAAAAAAAACACTGTCCGTAATTTCTTCTTTTTCAAATAAAGGTTTGACAGCTACAGATCCTTTATGTGTGTTCATTACAAGAAGCTCATCACTACACATGTGTTTCACCTCCAGTATGGACATCTTGTACTGTGAACAATACAGTGACAAGAACTGCTTCATTTTACATCCTTCATACCAAACAATTATACTATAAGGAACATGATAGGAGTATTCATTTTACACACCACACACCTTTTACTTGAACTATTGCTACATTGAATATGTCTTAATGTTACTGTGTGCATCCATTTTACTAAGCCTGTAACTCTAATGGAAAATAAGAAATGCTTCACACAGTTCTGTGTACGGATGGTGACACATCCCTTAATCATCACTGTGATGATGGTAAAACTATGACAGAAAAATAGTAGTTGTGGACATGAAGTGAGTTGATATGTTATCTGACAATTGGTATGAATTAAAATGTCTGTCAGATTGACCAGTTACTCTTGATGGACGATGAAGGGTACAGGCTTTAGTTTTGACACTATTATTGGTCCGACAGTCATTAGACCGACAACCGAAAAATTAACAATTTAGGACGTATGAGGTTTCCACCCGACAGTGATGATACACACACAACCGAAGCTTGCCAGCAATCTAGGGCCAACGTCAAACAATAACACACTCAGACATGCATGAGTGCACCCGCGCACACACCTTTAATAAGGAGTGGAGAGGAGGATACAGGATCCATTATCCTACTATTGAAATGACCATTTATAAAAGCTAATTCATTCCCAGCAGGGTGAGTGTGAGCCACTCCAAGCAGCAGCCATGTTGTGCCAGTATGGTTCCCTCCTTCCAAAGCCTGACCACGCTCTGTCATTAAATGGGAGACAATGGACTGCTAGGCCTGAAGGTTCTGTGTGTTGGTTGTGTTGGAACCAACACAAGCCAGACAGACAGACAGACAGACAGACACAGAGTAGGTTGTTGTAGGGCCAGGAAAGAACTTGATGAGCTACTTCTGACATCACTGAAGACAGTGATGAGTGGGATGAGACCATGGGTTTAAACACACTGAAATCACACAATACACAACACATGGGAGGAAATAGTTTGTCTTTGAGCAACAAGCTGCTCCATGACATCAACTCACCAAAACAAAGTCACTCCATGAGTCAGATATGTAAGCGATGTTTTAGTTGTACAGATTGTGGCAAAATGTTTAGTCTAAAGGGAAATCTGAAGAAGCATGCAATGGTTCATTCAGGGGAAAAGCAATTTGTTTGTACAGTTTGTGGCACAGGCTTTGTTCGAACGGTTGATCTAAAAAGACACATGAGGACCCACACAGGGGAAAAGCCCTTTGCATGTACAGTTTGTGGCAAGGGTTGTACTCATAATGGGGATTTAAAAATACACATGAGGACTCATACAGGGGAAAAACCCTTTATGTGTACAGTTTGTGAAAAAGGCTTTAGTAGAAGAAGTAATCTTAAAACACATATGATGACTCATACAGGGGAAAGGCCCTTTACGTGTACAGTTTGTGGCAAGGGCTGTATTCATAATGCGGCATTAAAAGTGCACATGATGACTCATACAGGGGAAAGACCCTTTACGTGTACAGTTTGTGGCAAGGGCTGTGTTCATAATGGGGCATTAAAAGTACACATGAGGACTCATACAGGGGAAAAGCCCTTTATGTGTACAGTCTGTGGCAAGGGCTGCCGTCACACTGGGATGTTAAAAGTACACATGAGGACTCATACAGGGGAAAAACCCTTTGAGTGTAAAATTTGCAAAAAGGGCTTTACTCAGACTGGTAGTCTAGAAAAGCACATGAAGACACACAAAGAGGAAAAAGCTGTAAATGATGAGTGCTAATGAGAGAGACGCTATCCCATCCTTTTGGTTTGTGATTGGCTGATCACCCCATAGTGATGATTGGCTGAGCAATGTATATATTGAAGATAAAAGTGAGGGCAGGAATTTGATGACGCCAAAACATATTGTGTTGATTTTATTGACTGGGATTAAAATGTCATATTCATTAATATTCATACACTAGTGGTGCAATTGTACCTAGTATATTTTAATCACTTAGTTGTATACTTTGTTTATATTTTCTTTATAGAATAGTTGTCTTCATAGAATGCATTGTAACAGAAAATATACTATGTACATATTTTTCTAATAAAGGGTTGACAGCTAAAGATCCTTGTGTTCATTACAAGAAGCTAATCACATCACATGTGTTTCACCTCCTTTAAGTATGGACGCCTTGTACTCAGTGGCGGTGCGTCCATAGGGGGCGCTGGTGCGCCGCACCACCATGCCCACCCCCTGAATAAAACGTGAATAAGAATGACTGAGAAACGAAATCTACAGCCTGTAATTTATTTAAAATTAGCAATCCAGAAACGTAAATATTATATAATATAAGTAGGCACTAACCAAACGCAGTGATTAAAAGTTGTATTATGCTGCCACGTTAGTATTATGCCTCCATTAAATGTGAAATGTTGTTTACGTTGTGTAACGTTCCTGATTGGTTACTGAGTGTCACATGTTGGTGCGCGTTCATCTGTAGCCCTTGTCTTTCTGCATTGAAGAGTAATGCATTGCGGTCCACATGTCTTCAATACAAACTATAGGCAGCCACTTGGTCGCGAAAAATGTGCGATCCATGACATGTTATTCACACCACTAAGCAGTTGGGGGCAGCATAAACATTACAGCACAGTGTGACATGGGTTTAACACACAGCCACAACAACATATGCTAGAAAAACGAGGGATGAGACAGATGAATGGAGCCAGGTAAAGTCAAGATAATAATAGTTTAATTCACTTGCATAATGGAACAATAAGAGGAAAAATAAAACTCTGTGAAATCAGTGCAGAAAACACCATTTGAGAGAAAAAATAAGAATTAAAGAGCTGGGTCCAGACAAACCTGATGTAATCATCACAAATGTATGTACAAAATAACAAAAAGTAAAAAATAATGGCAGAGTCATGGCTTTGAGGGTTCTTTTATAAGGACTTTTTGTTAATTTTTTTGCTAATGTTAAAGCCACTGTAGCAAGGTCATGTGGCTTTGAGCCATTGCACTTTTTTATGGCACTGGTCGTTCTGTCTCAGGTTTGTTTCTTTAACCCTATATGAACCTTTTGTTACATTTTGATATATTTAATAAACCTTAGACAGGCTCCCTTAGTAGATATATTTAATAAACCTTAGACAGGCTCCCTTAGTAGATATATTTAATAAACCTTAGACAGGCTCCCTTAGTAGATATATTTAATAAACCTTAGACAGGCTCCCTCAGTAGATATTTAATCTATGATACCTAGTGCATGTTTTCTTGATTTTGTTATAGCGCCCTCCCTAGGACAAATGTCACCGGCCGCCACTGCTTGTACTGTGAACAATACAGTGACAAGAACAGCTTCATTGTATATCCTTCATACAAAACTATTACTATAAGGAACATGATAGGAGTATTAACAGTTTCCGTGCTTTGAATGGATTACTCCAGGTTAATGTCGCTGCCATATCGGACATACGCGAGTTTTGTTTTATGTGTTTAATCCGCCGTAATGTAAACAAAAAAAAGAAAATTCTACTTCGCCGCGGAGAAAGAGAGTAGGCGCACGGAAATCGTCACATGCTGTGGGCTGCTAGGGCTTCTGGGAAATTGAGGCCAATGCAAATTAATGGGGTACAACGCCTCATGGAGACGAGTCTCGTGTGCGTCTTCCGGGTGCACCAAGATGGTGGATGGTACGATTGGATCACAACAAACCGAGGGACCTTTTTTCGCTGGATTTTCGCGGATTAAAAGCCCAAATAATTCAGCGTATGCTCTAAAGGTAATACAACAATCTCGGCAGTGAAGGGGGGTTGATTAAAAGTCCGATAAATCGTTTTCCGCAGTCAAACTGTTAATGAAATTAAACAGTCTACACATATTTTACTTGAACTTTCTACATTGAACATGACATGAGTAAGTCCTAATGTTACAGAGTGCATACTGTCCATTGTACTTAACCTGTGAATACATGTAGATCTAGCGTATAATAAGAAATGCTTAATTTTCTAACAATTGTGTGCAAGGATGGTGACACATCCCTTAGTCATACTGTGATGATGGTTAAAACTATGACAACATAATAGTTGTGGACGTGAGTTGATATGTTAACTGACAATTTATTTTTTATGTTATCTGACAAATATACTTTATTTTTACTGTACAATACCATGCATCTAGTCGTAGGATACGGGAATTCCACTTCTAAATCCTGACAGTGAGTTTTCTCAAACAATTTCATGCCAAGGACTCCCAAAAAATGATATGTAATTGGCCCGCCGATCCCCATCTGAAAATATGTTGTTTCAGGAACCCCTCTGAAGCAAGGATTTAAGTTTAAATGTTCGCTGTGAAAGAATATATTCAAACATTTGGGCCACATTTTCACAACTTTTCTAAAATAGCAGACCTACAAGCTCGTAGTGTGCCACTCGGTGGCGCACTATGAGCTTGTAGATCTGCTATTTTTCAAAAGCTAAATTATAACATGTTTAAAACACCAAAAGGGGTTCCCGCCAAAAATTGGTTAAATGGGGGATAATGCACCGCTAGGCCTGAAGGCTATGTGTGTTGTTATCACAAGACAGACAGACAGACAGACAGACAGACAGACAGACAGACACACAGTAAGCCCCGCCCGCTCGCTCAGCTGCCTCGATACCGTTGTTAAGCAGGACAAACATCAGCAATCCTCCATTGAGGACCGTGTTATGTCAGCGTTTTTCCCGAAGAGGAATAGAAGCATTCATATCAACAACATTCATACTATAATATGCAACAGTGCTTCATAGGCACCCAGAACGTTTGGTGCATTTTCTTTTTATTCCTTTCCCGTGGGTGCGCACAATGTTTACATTCTAGAGGAGGAAGCGGCGGTGGCGTCACTCGTTCACCCTCCCTGCTACTATCATATTAGTATTAACGTCAACTTTTACTAAACAATGGTTAAATCAATCGTCTAATAAACAACAAACAACTTACCTTGGAGCAAATGGTGTGCTTTGTAACTTTCTAGTTGCTTGTGTTGGCCACATAACTGTCTTCAACCACAGCCTCCAGTCACGTTCCCTCCCACTGCGGTTCAGAAAAAAAAGAACGCTGCTTACCCCCTTCTGCATCCAAAAAGTGAAGGTCCGCTAATGGTCTAAACTATTTTCTTTGCCGTTCCTAAATTCAAAATAGTTTAGACCATTAGCGGACCTTCACTTTTTGGATAGCCTACAATGTGCAGAAAATGGTAAGCAGCGTTCTTTTTCTGAACCGCAGTGGGAGGGTACGTGACTGCAGGCTGGAGCCTGTGGCTGCCGTCCGACCAACACAAGCAACTGAGCGTGGAGATTAGAAAGTTACAAAGCACACCATTTGCTCCAAGGTAAGTTGTTAGTTGTTTATTAGACGATTGATTTAAACATTGTTTAGTAAACGTTGACGTTAATAGTATGATTTAGTAGCAGGGAGGGTGAATGAGTGACCGCCGCGTCCTCCACCTCCAGAATGTAAACATTGACATGTGCGCACCCACGGGAAAAGGAATAAAAATAAATGCCCCAAACGTTCTGGGTACTTATTAAGCACTGTTGCAGGACGCCCAACAGCAACGTTTCACCATGGCGTTATTATAGTATGAATGTTGTTGACATGAATGCTTCTATTCCTCTTCGGAAAAATGCCAAAATAACACTGTCCTCAATGGAGGATCGCTGATGTTTGTCCTGCTTAACAACGGTATCGAGGCAGCTGAGCGAGCGGGCGGGGCTTACCGCACGGTCTATTAAGTTAAGTAATTTCGTTCCCATTGTTAACAGACAGGTGATAATGGGTTAGGGTGTGTAACCCTATTGCTGAATGGATCGTCCAACCAATTTGCATGTGATCCTTTTAGTATGATAAGTAGAGTGCATATAGCCTACTCCTACAGTATAGTGTGAATGGATGGAGTGGAACATGTATATATGATTGGGAATCATTTGCATTCAAATGATTTAGACTGTAAAATACTTTGCCTCCTGCGACAACTTCTGAAAGGTGACAACAACAACTTGAGCTACTGGTCATCCCTACATTTGGACTTTACAAGGTTAAGCATCATTAAGATCACGGTATCAACTACACACAGCAGTCAGCATAATATGAAATAATAAAGTAATAAGCCCCACCAATACGCTCACAGCATGTCACATTGTAAAAACATGCATGCATTTTTGCTTCCTCCTTTCATTACACTGAGTGATTATTTAAATGGTCAATTAAGGCAACAAGGTTCAAATTCAGGGTAGAATATGAATGTTACATAATGTAGCTATAACTTCATTATGTTTTACTGAATCTGATAGGTCCTTTTATAATGTTTCATTTGCTTAATGTTTGATTACCAACAAATTTAATTACCTTGCTGTTGGGAGCAGTGATTGGCCGTGTTTTGTTCTATTGTTGGTGTGACTCACTCTGATTGGAGCATCAGGGCCCTCTGTTAGTATTTAACAGGAGTTTGTTGTGCTTTGTGTCACTTACTTTAATCTCTGCTAGTTGTTAAGAGCTGAACTTCTCCTCTCTGCACTATAGCTGAAACATTTCGTTTTAGTTATTTAAAAACTAGTATCAGTTTATTTGGGCAGGTTTTGAGTTATGGCTTTACTACAAACATTGAAGTCCATGGTCAACCAGAGACTATCTGCTGCTGCTGAGGAGATATTTGGGATCGTTGGAAGGATTCTAACAGAGTATGAGGATGAAGCTTTCCACATCAAGCAAGAAACTGACCGCCAACGCAGACTACTGGATATGGTTTTACAACCAATCGTCAAACTAAACAGAGCAGGTTGGTAAAACCTTTACTACGTTAACTGTTAAAGGCTTGAACATGTTTGAACACAGTTGGAACTCAATCCATTCATGTTAGGGTTAAACTGATAGCAATGGGTTTTAGCTAATTAAAGGAACAGGTAGAGGCTTGTTTTAGAAGTGAAGCATTGTTGAGGTAATAAACAATCATGTTTGTGACACTGGAATCAAAACAAACATTAGTACAGATATGGAAATAACAGCAGTTTCATGTAATAATACTTTTCTCTTCTCTATCTTCTGTCTAGACTCCATACACCTCCTTGTGTGTAAAGAGGAGGTATTCACTGAGCAGCAGGAGAGAACCTCCAGTCTGGTCCAGGAGGATCTAGAGCCTCCACAGATTCAAGACGAACCGGAGGAGCAAACCTCCAGTCTGATCAAAGAGTATCCAGAGTCTCTACAGATTAAAGATGAACAGCAGGAGATAACCTCCAGTCTGATCAAAGAAGATCCAGAGTCTCTACAGATTAAAGATGAACAGGAGGAGAGATCCTCCAGTTTTATCAAAGATGATCCAGAGTATCCACAGATCAAAGAGGAACATGATGAGCTACTTCAAAGATCAGAGTTGGATGGTGGATCAACAGAGACATTACTGTCAGTGAAACACGAAGATGATGGAAACATGCTAACAGAACCTGTAGCCAGCACCTCATCTAAACACATGGAAACACAAGCTGATGTAGAGGACTGTGGAACATCACAACCAACTAGTGATGATCAGCTCCTCTCTTCACACTGTTCTGAATCTGACATCACTGAAGACAGTGATGAGTGGAATGAGACCATGGATGACGAGTCAGGTTTAAACACACTGCAATCACACAATATACAACACATGGGAGGAAATAGTTTGTCTTTGAGCAACAAGCTGCTCCATGGCCTAAAATCACCCAAACAAAGTCACTCCCTGAGTAGTCACACTGGTAAGAAATGTTTTAGCTGTGCAGATTGTGGCAAAATGTTTAGCCTAAAGGGAAATCTGAATACGCATGCAATGATTCATTCAGGGGAAAGGCCATTTGCTTGCACAGTGTGTGGCACAGGCTTTAGTCAAAAGAGTCATCTAAAAGCACACATAATGACTCACACAGGGGAAAAGCCCTTTACGTGTACAGTGTGTAACAAAGGCTTTAAACAAAGGGGTAGTCTAAATTTACACATGATGACTCATACAGGGGAAAAGCCCTTTACATGTGCAGTTTGTGGCACATGCTTTAGTCTAAAGTGTAATCTAAAAACACATATGATGACTCATACAGGGGAAAGGCCCTATACATGTGCAGTTTGTGACACATGCTTTAGTCTAAAGTGTAATCTAAAAACACATATGATGACTCATACAGGGGAAAGGCCCTTTACATGTCCAGTGTGTGGCAAAGAATGTAGTAAAATGAGTAATCTAAAATCACATATGATGACTCATACAGGGAAAAGGCCCGCTATGTGTACAGTTTGTGGCAAGGGCTGTATTCATAATGGGGAGTTAAAAGTACACATGAGGACTCATACAGGGGAAAAACCCTTTGAGTGTAACATTTGCAAAAAGGGTTTTACTCATACTGGTAGTCTAAAAACACACATGAAGACACACAGAGGAAAAAGCTGTTAAAACATGAGTGCTTTCCCCCCCAAAGAAGGCAATATAGTTGAGTTGCAGATAAGTGTGTCGACAATTATTGACACAATTATCTGCAGTTTTGTCATCATGTCACCAGCCATCACGTATAATACATGATTAGCTGGAACTAAACGATTTTCAACTTGTATAATGACCTGCTGATACTGATATAACATTGTAAGAATCAGTGGGTGTCCACATTCGTCAGCAAATAAAATGTCACATTCATTAATATTCATACTAGTGGTACAATTGTAGCCCGGAAACCAGACAAACCAGAAGAAATAATGTGTGTCCACGCAGTGATATTAGGCTGACCATGCCAGGCTATATTTGCAATTGTAACTCATACAAGTATTTTGTCTTCATTGAATGCATTGTAAATATTTACTCTGTCATAACAGTCCATAATGTCTTATTTTACAAATAAAGGGTTGACAGCTACATATCCTTCATTGTGTTCATTACAGAAAGCTCATCACATTCACAACACATTATTGATATTGATATTGATTCTGGTGACTAATCCCACATTTTCAAGGATGAGGAATACAGTGGTACTATTTATATTGGCCCTGTGACCATGGCATCCATTTTCAAAATGGCCGCCACCTGCTGTTATTTTACAATAACTCAAGTTCTACACCACCTAGGATCTTGATTCTGGTGACTAATCATACATTTTCAAGGATGTGGGATACATTGGTACTATTTAGATTTGTCCTGTGACCATGGTAGACATTTTTCAAAATGGCCGCCAATTTTATGTTATTTCCCAATAACTCAAGTTCTACACCACCTAGGATCTTTATTCTGGTGACTAATCCTACATTTTCAAGGAGGAATACAGTTGTACTATTTAGATTTATCCTGTGACAATGGCAGCCATTTAAAAAAATGGTGGACCTGCTATTATTTTACCAATTTAGTCAGGGAATATTATCAGAATAATGTCAAATCTGTGAATACATTTCTTACCAAGAATTATTTCACCAATGTGTTTGTAAAGGTGTCTACTAACATATCCCACATTGGTTTCTATTGAACCACCCTAGGGGCATTTTTGACAGCTGCTGAAAGTTGGGTACCATACCAAGTGTCTATGGCCAAACTAGGGAGTCTATGGCCAAACTAGGGGTCAAACCCCTTGGGCTAAATTCGGCCATATATCCACTTGCCCAAATGTGCTGACCTCATTTTGTGATGACGGCTATGGCCGTTTTCAGCCCAAGGAGTGTTCTTCGTGCATAGCTAATGCTTGGAATGCATTCAGAATCATGAAAACTCCCTAGTTTGACATGTCACATGCTACTTAAAGCATAACGAACATTTTTCCTTATATAGGTTGTTGATGGTACCCCAACTTTCAGCAGCTGTCAAAAGTTCCCCTAGGGTGGTTGAATATAAAGCAATGTGGGATATGTTAGTAGACACCCTTCCAAACACATTGGTGAAGAAAATTCTTGATAAGGAATTTATTACCAGATTGTATTAATATCCCCTGACTAACTCATCTTCTAGACCACCTAGACCCGACTTCACCAACAGAGACCTGATTGACACCTAAACAACAAGTTTGGACAGCCCCACCAATTAGTGTTACGGAAAATAGCAAGTGTCTACCCTAGGCCCAGAGGGAGACACAGAACTTAGATGCGGCTCACATGTTGCACGACTCCTCAACAAGCTGCCACCAGAGATGAGAGCTGAACTCAACAAGCTGCCACCAGAGATGAGAGCTGAATTCTGCCGCACAATGATCTGCGGCCCAGGAGCAACCAACACCATGTTGGAGTTCTCTGAGTGGTTGAAGCACGAGTCCTAGCCATATAGCCTGTGCAAACACCTTGAAGACCTGCTTGAGGTGAACAGTGAGCAGTGAACAGTGAGCGAAAGACTGAAGACAGAAGATCTGCCTTCAGGACTATCAGGCAGGATGTGCAGACACTGAAGGCATCAGTGTCGTTCTGTGTCCCCAGCATGTCAACCAAAGCAATGTTACCAAATCAAAGGAGCCTTCACCTCAAGTCATCTGGGGATGGGTGAGCAATCGTATCCTGTATCTAGCCTCACAACTAAATACAGACACTTGGCCAGACTGCCGTTTGAAAGGGTCAAACCCTTCATCCTGATTGGGGAAGACCACCCCACCTAATCACACCAACCGAACAAGTGAGGTTGGGGCCTCCAGGTGGGCCAGCAGCCATCTGCACAAGACTGGGCTGGACCCTGCAGGAAAGCAATCTCCAGCCAAGACAATGTAAGTTGACTATAACAGAGCCCCAGAACACAGAGCTTATGAGAAGGATAGAGAAACACTGGCAGGAGGCCACCAAGATACAACGCCACACTGCAGTGGCCAGTGAAGTCAAACTGTGCGTCTGTACCTGAAAGGGACAAGTCAAAGGCCAGAACGCCCACCTCCTTTTAATGTCCTGTCAGTAGCAACTCAACCTGCACCTGAAATAAGCCCTGACCCCTCCCAGAGAAAGTTCATCCTTGAAAATGTAATGATTAGTCACCAGAATCAAGATCCTAGGTGGTCTAAAACTTTATTGTAAAATAACAGCAGGTGGCGGCCATTTTGGAAAATGGCTGCCATGGTCACCACGAGACAAATCTGTGATGGCCCTATAGCCAAAAATGTTCCTTAAGGCATGCTCTAACTGTGTGCCAAATTAGAATACGTCCCATTATTCAAAAACTATCTTTTATTTTATTTATTTTTATATAATGGTTTTTTCCATTTTTTTTAAATACAAGACATACAAGGAACATAGTGCACAAAACAAAACAGAACAAAACAAAAACAACAAAAACAACACCATCCAAGACAAAACAAAACTGACAATAACACATACCCACCCACCCGCTAGCCCTGAGGGGAGAATAGACTTATAGAGAAATGTACGATACTAAACAATACTTACAAAAAAAAAAGAAAAAAGATTGGGAAAGAAACTTGTAGGCAAGCGATGACCATATAATATAAGCTAAGGAAGAGAGGGAAATTAATCAATTGCAGTTAAAGAATCGATATGTAAAAGAAAAGGGTCCCAGGTTCTAGAGAAGTTATTCAATGAGCCTCTAGTTGAGATTTTTTTTTCTAGGTGAATAAAGGATGCCAGGTCTTTTAGCCAGGATGTCGTGGCAGGGGGGTTAGGATTTTTCCAGTGAAGCAGAATGCGGCGCCTCGCTATAAGGGAGGTGAAGGCAACTGAATCTGCCTGAAACCTACTGAATCTGCCCTCCACAGGAGACACACCGAAAATAGCAACTAGAGGACACAGAGGAACAGGAAAGCCAAAGATTGCGGAGAGAGTATAAAAAAAGTGTTTCCAAAAATGAACAAGTTTTGGGCAGAGGTAAAAAGTGTGTGTATGGTCTGCAGGTGAGTGAAGACACCTGGTGCAGGAGTCATTGGTGTTTGGAAACATTCTGCTCAACCTGGCTTTAGTGTAGTGTGTCCTATGAACCACTTTGAATTGGATAAGACACATACGGGCGCATAGACAAGACAAGTTTATTTTAGATAGCACTACCTTCCAAAAGCTCCGTCGCAAGTTCCCTCTCCCATGTACCCCTCACCCCAGAGAGTGTGGTTAATTTAGAAGAGATAAGAGCGTGGTAGATGGAGGAGATGTTATTCAGGGAGTCTGAGGGTGACATTATAGATTCCAATATAGTTTTTTCAGGTAACCTGGGGAAGGTTATAAAATGAGTGGATGCAAAGTTGCGTAATTGAAAGACTAAGCTAAGATTTTGTAGATTATACGTGGAGGCGATGTCTCCTAAAGATCTGAACAGTCCATCAGTAGACCTATATAAGTTGCTGAAGGACACTAGGCCCTTCTCCATCCATTTAGTGTAGGTCATGTCAGAAGTGGAGGGTAGAAACAGATGATTATTACAAATAGGGGTGAGGACTGATGGTGATTTCAACTGGAAATGTTGTCTAAACTGGTTCCAAATTTTAAGAGAAGATAAGACTACAGGGTTATTGGTATACTGAGAGTAGCGTGTTGGTAGAGGAGCAAACAGTAAGGCAGGAAGAAAGGATAAAGTGCAAGAGTTTGCCTCCATACTGCACCAAATAATGTCGGGGGAGTGGCACCACTTTTTGACCATTTGGAGGTTTGCAGCCCAATAGTAAAATAGCATATTGGGTGATGCAAAGCCGCCGTCTTGCTTAGGTCTCTGAAGAGTTGATATTGGGATCCTAGGTGACTTACCAGCCCAGATGAAGGATGATAAAATAGTATCTAGGGACTTAAAAAACGATTTGGGCAAAAAAAGAGGGAGGGTCTGAAAAAGAAAACGTTGTAGAATGTTCATTTTGACTGTTTCAATGCGACCCACCAGTGAAAGGGGCAGCTTATTCCATTTCTGAACATCAGTTTAAATTTTATCCAGAAGATTCCCGTAGTTATCCTTGTGGATAGAGCCAAAGGCAGGTGGAGCGAAATCCAGACGCGGCGGAGACGTAAGTCGCGACCTATTATTTTCCGTCCCGGCAGAACGGGACTCGTCGCGGCTATATCTACCCGTTTGCGACGTAATAGGTTGACTATTATTTTCCGTCGCGGCAGAACGGGACTTGTCGCGGCTATATCTACCCGTTTGCGACGTAATAGGTAATTCGTTGCAGCGTAAAGAATCCGTTGTGGCGTGAGCTGGACTCGTCGCGGCAGAACGGGACTCGTCGCGGCTATATCTACCCGTTTGCGACGTAATAGGTAATTCGTTGCAGCGTAAAGAATCCGTTGTGGCGTGAGCTGGACTCGTCGCGGCAGAACGGGACTCGTCGCGGCTATATCTACCCGTTTGCGACGTAATAGGTTGACTTTGGTATATTTGCGCCGGTGGTATTGCCGCGTGCCCGGGGCCCGGCACGTGCGCCTCGCCGGTCCGATTCCGTGGAGCTCTCCGCCGTCTCCAGGCGAGCCTGAGTGGTTCTCTGGGGTTCCAGCAGGCCTTTTTCCGCGCGCATCGTGCCCGGGGAACGGCCCACGCGCCCGGGCCTGGCACCACCGCGTGCACCTTGCCGGTCCGGTTCCGTGGAGCCCTTCGCCGTCCCCAGGCGACCCTGCGTTCCAGAGCTGTGTGTGTGGGTGTGTGTGTGTGTGTGTGTGTGTGTGTGTGTGTGTTTGTGTATGGTATGTGTGGGTGGTGTGTGTGTGTGTGTGTGGGTGTGTGCGTGTGTGTGTGTGTGTGTGTGTGTGTGTGTATGTGTGTGTGTGTGTGTGTTTGTGTGTGTGTGTGTGTGGGTGTTTGTGTTTGTGATCGAGTAGGTAGGCTATCATAGATTAAATATCTACTGAGGGAGCCGGTCCATATAAAAGATCCCTCAAACCCATGACTCGGCCATTAATTTTTACGTATTTCATATATGTTACCCTGATTATCCATATGAAGTAGTGAGTATAGGCTATAGACTATGGTTAGTGGGTATCAGGTAACGGTCTACTGAAGCCCTCGCTTGAGGTATTGTAATGATGCCTTACAGTTATCTTACACTATCTGGTCATAAACATTCTGACACTATAACGGTTTCATTCATCTGTTATCTGTGATTTGCATACATGAATACAAATATGTCATTTTACGATCGCTTTGATCACAGTGTACCAATGGGCCAAACACTTGGTTGTAAACCTGTCAGGATGATGGATTACACGTGTTGGCATGGCTATCTAAGCCTATATATACTAACAATGGTCTAACCGGCTGGTATTGACCAGAGCGGAGAATACTACACTCACAGCGTCTCATAATGGATGGTGACTTAATAGACATGTCATCCATACTGTTGCTATGGAGCGAAGATCTTTCTCATGACGGATATCGATCAGGCACCCTTGATGATAATCCATTCACCATGCTCGACGATGATGAAGTTAACTACGACATGACCCCTTCTCCGTGGTTCACCACTATTGAAACGGCACCGTCTACTCACTATCAATTAAAAAACCTCGATATCGTGACTGATGAGGATAATCGATCCCCATTCAAAAGTATCGCAAACATGGACCACGCTCAAGGTATGTATCCTGATATCAATGATTAGGGTGTATGAAAAAAAATGCTTTGTTATGATCAGAGACCTAGGGTTGATTTCTTTTTACCCGTCAATGTATTGTATGATAGGCCGGCTATCATATGGAAATAGTCTTGAACCTTATCACCCCTGTATACGGGTAAAATAATTACCTCATGGTTTTTGCTGTGGAGAGGTGGCCTTTTAATTGTAGATCCTCCCAGTAGGGGGCCACAGGCATGTCATTATAATAGTTATTCGAGTACGTTTCTATATGGTAGATAATTACATATTTGAGAAATTACGCTGTATTATATTTTCATTCACTCATGCATCTTCATTACAGCGTGTAATCTATAATTAGATTAGAAATATATTACGATGTACAACTCTAACACCGTTATAACTTCATAATAGTTTAAGACCCAGACTGTCTCTAAACAATATTATCCGTTTGATTCTATCGCCATTTCAGTCTTGGAGGCGGACGAGGCCAAGCCCGCGGACGAGGACGAACCCGCACGGAGGCCTGACCCGATCCCCAAGGCTCCCCAGATTTGGCATGACTGTAATGACTGTGGAACACGACTTCGCACAAGAGCTAATCTTAAACGACATAAGCGTATTCATACAGGAGAGAAACCCTATGGCTGTACTCACCCCCAGTGTGATAAATCTTTCGCTGATAAGGCCTCACTAACAAGACACGCCCGGATTCACAGTGGAGAGAAACCCTACCAGTGCAGTCATTGCGGGCGACAATTTTCACAACTCTCATCCGTAAAAAAGCACCAACAAGTTCATACTAACAAAAAGCCGTACGTGTGTACTGAATGTGGCAGTAGACACACCCAGCTGTCCAGTCTTAAAAGACATAGTCGCATCCATACAGGAGAGAGGCCGTACGCTTGTGATCAATGCACGAAACAGTTCTCCCGATTTTATCATCTAAAAATGCATCAATCAGTACACAACGTGGTGGTCCCCCTCCGTATTTGACTATCGTAGAAACAGATGGTGCTCCTGTATATCTGATGCCATATTGAATTCAGTGTATTGAACGATGTAAGATTGTGTAATTTTCTTTTCTGCAAGATTGTACATATTTGCTATATGACATGGGACATTGTATGTTGACTAACTTCTGCTCAAAATAAATCATGGATACATGATATAATCTCCTCCTTGATGTTGTGTACTTATAGAATACGGTTACGTGTACTCATTCGTAAAATGACATATTTGTAATCATGTATGCAAATCACAGATAACAGATGAATGAAACCGTTATAGTGTCAGAATGTTTATGACCAGATAGTGTAAGATAACTGTAAGGCATCATTACAATACCTCAAGCGAGGGCTTCAGTAGACCGTTACCTGATACCCACTAACCATAGTCTATAGCCTATACTCACTACTTCATATGGATAATCAGGGTAACATATATGAAATACGTAAAAATTAATGGCCGAGTCATGGGTTTGAGGGATCTTTTATATGGACCGGCTCCCTCAGTAGATATTTAATCTATGATAGCCTACCTACTCGATCACAAACACAAACACCCACACACACACACACACACACACACACATACACACACACACACACACACACACACACACACGCACACACCCACACACACACACACACACACACCACCCACACATACCGTACACAAACACACACACACACACACACACACCACACACACACACACACACACACACACACACACACACACACACACACACACACACAGATTAAATCTCTCAACGTGACATAGCCCAAGTCTAGTTGTAAAACAGCTTGGTACCGAGCGATCAAAGCGTCGATAAAATGACGCTCCTCATGCTATCGACCATATGTTGCTGACGGCTAACATATTGACCCATGAGACTGGCGCGACATGAACGGGCACCCAATCATTATTGTGAAGCCGATGTGCCTAGGTTATTCGATCAGACATTAAACAAGACATTAAGGCAACCTGAACCATGGAAAAATCACAAAGCAGCGCCCCATACCAAAATAATACAGGTCATACATTAAAACACACCATTAAGACAACCTGAACTATGCAGAATTCACAAAACACCACCCCATATACCAAAATAATCCATGTCATACACTAGAATAAAACATTAAGACAACGTGAACCATGCAAAATTCACAAACCACACCACCACATACTAAAATAATACAAGTCATACATTAAAACAAACCATTAAGACAACCTGAATTATGCAAAAATTCACAAAACACAGCGCCGCATATCAAAAATAATGCAAGTCATACATTAAACAAGACCTTAAGACACCATGAACCATGCAAAATTCACAAACCACACCACCATATACTAAAATAATACAAGTCATACATTAAACAAGACCTTAAGACACCATGAACCATGCAAAATTCACAAACCACACCACCATATACTAAAATAATACAAGTCATACATTAAAACAAACCATTAAGACAACCTGAACTATGCAAAAATTCACAAAGCAGAGCATCACATACCAAAAATACTGCAAGTCATACATTAAACAAGACCTTAAGACAGCCTGCACCATGCAAAAATCACAAAGCAGAGCCCACCATACCAAAATAATACAAGTCATACATTAAACAAGATCTTAAGACAACCTGAACCACACAAAACACGGCGCCCCATGCCGAGAATAATGCAAGTCACACATTAAAACAAGACCTTGAGACAGCATGAAGGATAAATTCACAAGAAAGCTGTTAGGCTTGTTTCCATTGTGGTCCTCTTGGGGAAGGGGAAGGGGAGCAACAGACAATAACAGTACAATACCAACAAAAACAGGAGGCAAAAAACGACAAAATTCATATAAACTGACAAATAAAACTGAAATTATTAAAAAAAAAATCCCCTTACATTTATTAATGTCTTTTCATTTGTGCCATTTATCTATTCTACACTATATTTTCGGCCAACCATCTTTTTAATGTGGATTTAAAAATATCAAAGGAGTTGCAAAATAGTCACTGAAATATTTGGGTGCTAAATTATTTCTAATCCTGTGAACTAGACACATTTTAAATTGGAATAGTCTCTCCTCCACTTTAAGCCACCCCAGACTGGTGAAGTGGGCAGGGAGAAGGTGAGTTCTAGGATGCGACTTCAGGATCACTCTAACCAGTTTATTTTGAGGACAATGGTTGATGGACTCATATGGACCCCTTTGATATATGTATATGGCTTACTTAGAGTATCTAATTCGTCTTTTTTGATAGAATACACCCGTGAATAAATCCAATCCCTTGGGCTTTTGTTTGATAAACTCCATTTGAGACTCCAGGACTAGCTTAGGTACAACACAATCGGGGGGTATTGTACTGGTCGTACATATACAATATTATTGATTTTGTCGACTGAAGCAAAAACATGTAGAATATGATCATCTGGCCACTATGAGAAGGGTGAAGCACGCCCCCCTTTTACAAAATACAAAGGTCTGGGCAGTTACAAATGGATAGAGAACCCATGAAAAATGATAAAATAGCTGAAAATAACTATTATTCCAATTTCGTACCTGCAATTTAGAATTTCAACCTTTGTTGAACTTTGTGTTGGGTGAATCATGTAGGCTACTAAACATATCACAATGTTGGCGGTTAATAAAAAAAAAATGCCACGATCGTTATTTCAAAATAATAACTATAACTACTCCCCCATTAGAAAACACTACATCTGACACTTTTACTGAAAAAATGTACTGTAGCCCTTGTGTCAAGTGTGAGTGATCACAGGTTCTGATAGTTATACTGTATATTGTGTATTGTATACATTCAGCATTCAGACGTCTTTTGCTGATTTAACTCTCTGATTTTACAGAGTTCATAACGTATAATCCTAATTAGTTACAATAGGCGTAAAGTTTAGTACTACCATCCCATAAGAACCTAAACATTTAGACATAGATACCATCTGATACAGACTTATACCATGTTATGTAGCCGACATTATAATTGCATTGTATATAGTCATACCAGACCATAGTACATATGCATAGCTTATATGCATAGTCTCATAATATAGCTATTCCATTGTTACTTTCTTAGCTTACGTATGTTTTATGATAAAGGCTTTTTGTGTTGTATTCCGATGCTTTTGTTCTTGATTATTGTAAGTCACTCTCGATTAAGACCGTCTACTAAATCCCTAAATTGTAAACTGTAAATTGTAACCAGGATCTAACACCCGTAATAGTGTGTAATAAATATGAAGTAAGTAAAAAACCGATGAAAATATCTTTGATATTTTTTATTTACTGAGAAACATACCACATATTTACACCGCCATGTTACACACAACATTTAATAACCACATTCAGTTCAAACCAAATAGTTTTGGGGATTCACAGCATCCGCCGTACAATAATACACTCCCCCACACTATATACACATACACCCACGTCCACATAACCTATAGTTAAAATGGGGAGTTACAGTCAGGTCTGCGGCCGTTGCTGAGTTGGGTAAATATTTCAGTGAGATCATGGTACGCAAGAGATGTGATATTGTCCCAGACACAATTGGCCTCGCTCTGGGCCAGTGCGCAGAGTCGGACATCTTCACTAACGGGATCCTCAAACGACATCTTCGTGTTTTCAGAAAGCATATGATCCATGATCAGTTCAAACCTCACCGTATCATTGAACCGGCCTGGAGATTTGCGTAGACCTTCAAGCAAACCGGCGGCTTCCATGTCTCGCTGCACGGCATATTTGAAATCAATGATGCTAGTCATCGCAGCCGACTGCAGACTCTGGTAGATGGGGTAGGTATCCTGGTTAAAGTAAATGTCACTCAAACACCTTTCAAATTCAGGGATCCTAGGGGGGTCATTCGACACGGTAGGACTGATAGGGGAGATCCATTCGCTTTTGACAATACTCACATACATAGAGTAATGGATTAAAAACTCAGGGATCTCTCCGCCTGCATTAACTATCATATCCACCTGTGCAATCATAGAACTCTTCAGCTTTTCATTTACGGTCGATCGTGGTTCCATGACTATGCTTCGAAGTGCGAATCCAGTCTTCTGGTTGGTTACACACACACACACACAGACACATCCGCTCAAGCACCCCCCCACCCCCCTCCCACATACACACACACACACACACACACACACACACACACACACACACACACACACACACACACACACACACACACACACACACACACACATCCCCTTACACAAACACACACTTACACAAACATACACACACTGTGGTTACACACACCCCCAACAAAACCGGAAGTATCATATTTCACACACAGCCTAAATCCTCCATGTCTTGCAATGAGCATTAATTAATTTGGGGATGTTTGCTCGGAGCTGATGATAAATTCAAGGTCGTCCAACTTATCAGCTAGAGCATCGGTAATGTCTATAATTTCCTGACGTTTAGTCTGAAGACCCCGTTGTAGTCCCGCGATATCTGCATTCAATCTCGTCAGGTCGAATCGGAGAGCCCTCGGCGGAGTCGTTGAAGCTGTACCCCCACCGTCTGTAATGATAATAATAGAACGGACACAATATTTACAATCCTATATATAAAATGGAGAACAGAGTCGGTAATGTTATTGAAAATATTCATGATAATCACCAATATACTAAGTGCTCTTCAAAAACTCATGAAGAATAATATATGAAACACACCTGTTCTATGCTTTTTCGGATGATTGATATTATCACAGACGGCGTTGATTTCAATCAGATGAGCAGAGCGGTTTTTCTTCAGTGACACCCTACCCGGTGCATGACGATCTGGCACTGCAACTCGTGAACCTGATGACCGCTGTTCATCGACCAGATGAGTTTCGGATCTAACTGGGAGGAGACATCATAGATTAGTTTCATACTCTTAGGCTCACACTGTTACACACACTTACACACACACACACACACACACACACACACATCCACACACACACACACACATGTAAATATATACATAAATAATCATACTACATTCTATCAGAAGACATATAATGAAACAGGTCTTACCCATCGATTCGCTGTATGACCATCATGTTGAGTCCGTCGAACAGGTAAACCTCAATTTTTTTATTTATTTAGAGTAATGCTGCCTACTAATTCATATAACTAGCGACTGAAATGCAGGCAAGTAGAGGCTTCTGACGGATGAGTCTGGTGGAACGCTGAAGTTGTTCGGGTCTTGTAGAGATGAGATCAATTCAGAATACCCTGCAGAGTTTCGTCGCAGTAGACATGCACCGATGGTGGTCTGTGAATAACTAGCCATCTTTTATACACTAGGCCTCTACGGTCTTAGCTGGAGCCAGTATAGTGTGCATTCAAATCCCTAATCCCACATCCTAATCAGAAAAGGGGAGTCTTGCACAATCCAGCTTGATTACGAAATAGATCCTTGTCATTGAGGAAGCTGCTGGCTCAGAGACACACAGAATCATTCGACCGTGTCGGCTGGGTCGTAAAGATAAGGATCACAAGTAAAAATGAGGAACTACACTATGAGTTGTTGGCCCAGGCCCACACTTACACAATCAGACAGACACACACAGAATCATTCAGCCGTGTCGGCTCCGACGTAAAGATAACAACTGGCAGTAAAAATGAGTCGAAAGACGAACCATGCTGATACTAATGGCCATTGATTGCCTAACATGAAAGAGGAACTAGAAAGAGGAACTAGAATCATACTGACCCCCAACTGCCAAAGCTGAAAGTGCACTCATACAATCTGATGACGTCATCAGAAAAGGGGAAGTGCCACGCCCCCCAAAGTGCCCTCAGGCTGAGTTTCCCGGCTTCAAATACGGAAGTGCCAGATCCCCCCTAAATAAAAAGGGTGGGAGGGAAAAAAAGGGTTGCAGTAGCTATCCCCCCTAAATAAAAAGGGTGGGAGGGAAAAAAGGTATACTCTTAAACTACTCGTACGCTATGGGCTATAACCCATAGTTTTTTCAAATCCTCAAAAATGATGAAAAACAGCGTGCTATAGTATGCCGTACGATATGGGCTATAGCCCATGTCAAAAATGATGAAAAACGAGGATAAAAAAAAATCAAAAATTCAAACAACGATAGGCTATAACCCATCGTTTTTTTTTCCATTCTTTTCAAATCCTCAAAAATGTGTGCTACAGTATGCCGTACGATATGGGCTATTAGACGAGCGTCTAAAAATGGGATAAAAAACGTAGACGCAGAAATGCAATTTAGTTTTTAAGGGGCCACGCACGAAGTCCCCGGCCCCTTAAAAACTAAATACTGTAGCATTCAAGGCTTAACCGTGCAGTCGGTTTTCGTGAAACTTGGCAATGGTAGACAGGTATGTGAAATGGTGAGAACGCAAAGCCCACAGCCATTGGCCAAAGGGTGGCGATATAGCACTCAATCGAAAATGCAAACTTTGAACTCTGTTTGACCGTCAACAATAAAACTTGGATAGACATATGTGACCAGTGCCAGTAGTTTGATATACAAGGGGGCCATGGTCATTTTTCAGTTCTTTACATATTATGAAACTGCACACTGTAACCTTTCATATGATGCATTGCTCATTGAAATTGGGGGGGAAATGAAGAAGATATGACCATTTGAAACTTGTTGAACCAGAAATGTTAAATTGGAGAATTCCCCCTTCAAAGATATCAGCAGTGATCTGTCACTTTAGGGGGCGCTGTTTTCCCTTCATTCCTCCATTAGCCAACCAGCAGTGTTGCCATGTCTGCTTATTATAATTAGTTGGCCATGTTTCTAAAGAAAAAGAATGCATAGGCCTACTGTACCAATAAGTCTTCACAATTAGAGAATGTTGTTATAATTGATAGTTTGCCTATTATCTCTCCTTTTTTAAATAGGCTACTGCATTTATTTGCCATTTTGTACTTCCACAAGTTAGGCAAAAATTAGGCTTATGTAAATGGTCCAGATGAGTACAAATAAGATAGCTATATTAGCCTGTTATTATTATTTGTCTGCAGAACCCCCATCTGAAAATAATGTATGCCAGGGACAAGATTGGTTTTGTTATATGCTTGTAGATCGGCTATTTTTGCTTACTTTGGGCTTGTTTTCATATACGGGTTGCTTGTTTCTCTCGCAGAACCTGGCAACCCTGCAAAAAATAGCCGTTAGCTACATTTAGCATTATATATTGATATCAATCGTCAATCCTGTAGCTAAAACAAGTACATTATCGCGTTATATTACATATCGATGTGATCTGCATTATTATGACCTTAATTTTCATGGCAGGTACATTCCAAAGTAACTAATAAGAACCACGTTATGGTGACATAATGTTACAATGTTTACAATACATGCTAGTCTTCTTCTTCTTCTTCTTCTCTGCTATTGGAAATAAGAAGCCATGTTCCATTGTTGTGATGACCAGTGCCCCTAGCTAAAACATTCGCATGAATTAGCTTTAGGAGGACCGAAAATAAGCACACTTTTTACAAAATACGACTGTTAATACTTCTTTCTCTGCTATGTCTGTTAGCCAGTTAGTGAAAGACTAGTATTATCTTCAAAAACGATTGTGTACAAAAAGCGGAATTTTAGCGGAATTTGCATACTTTGAAGGTAAAGCTGATTTTCTGATTAGCATTGGTTAGCATTGCTAACTCAATGGTTTAAACATTAAACATAGTGACTTGTTTACGCAATTACAATGACTTAATGACACTTAAATGACTTTCTGATGGAATAAAAACATTCTTTAACATTCCAACTGTTTTTATGTGGCTAAAAACGAAAACCACCAAAAAAAAATAAAGAATCTAATTTTAGATTATATTGCTATATGCTATTGCCGAGTTGTGGTTTAAATCTCTGGCACTGGTCACATATGCGTCTCATCATGTTGAACAACTTTCGTGTTCTGCCTTTTGACCTCTGACCCTGGCTAGCAGTAGATGGCAAACCGGAAGTCATTTTAGTGGACGGGAGCAGGACGGTAAACGGAACAGGACGATGTTAAAATATTAAATATTTTTACCGTGCCGTCCAGCAGGTTTTGCTGTTTGCCATCTACCGCTTGCCTGATTCCATGTGAATGGTGAATGCATTAGATCAGTGAAGATCACCCATTATTTTGAATTATACATACACAGCGCTCCAGGTAAAAACCATGCAGTTGTTTTTCACGAAATGTGGCAATATGGCTATGTCACCCTGCTTAGAGACAAAGACCACAACCATTGGCCAAAGGGTGGCGCTATAGCACTCAATTGAAAATAGGGTGGCCACCTGCAAGACCTCAGAAAGGAGGACACTTTTGCGGGGCTCGCTCCCCGACCCCCCCCCCCCCTCCCAGATCCCCCCCCCCCCCCCATATATTAATATTATTACTACTACTATTGCACCTGATTTTCACCACCATCATCTCCAGCATTATGTCCACAGAGAACATATATTTGCTAATTAAATTAAACTTTTTAAATTATAGGGTACCACAAAGGCCATTCATTTTATAATCAATTTATTTTATTTCATGTTTAGATATGTTTTATGTTTAATCTCTTTCTTGTGGGTTTTTTATACAGTTTTATGGTCATCGGTGTGGGACATAGAATGATGCCAGTAGCCTATATGTTCACACAGCCTCCCTTTCTTTATGATGTCGATTGTCGAGTTCCTTGCTCCATTGCTCATTAAATGTAGTTTTTCATTTCGGCATATTTGGTTTGTTTATCTCTGCATTAACTATACTAAAGTGATTGTGAGAGAACAACAAACAAACCGACCATCCCACTGGCAGTGTTGCCAGGTTTTGGAAGAGAACCAAGCAACCATGTCTATGAAAACAAGCCCAAAAGAAGCCTGACTAGGCTTAGTAGCCTATTATATAAAACAAGCCCAAAGTCGCTTATAATTAAGCGGACATGGCAACACTCTGAACGTCTCCACTCGCCTCTCTCTTTTTAAGACAGTGTGGCCGGCTCGCTGCGGAGGCGGAGCTGAGCAGCGCTGCGGAGATTTTAATACCCAGGCAGACGACGTAAATGACAGTAAATGACACAAGCACTGTATATCACAAAAAACCGGACAATTATGTGTCCGGCCAGAGGTTGAGGTGGGAGGAGGACAGGTGGGTCTAAAACCGGACTGTCCGGCGTGAAACCGGGCGTCTGGCCACCCTAATTGAAAAACAGGCATAGATCATGAACTGCCAGCTCATGAACCGCCAGTAATAATTACTAGTTATTTACTGTCTATTACATAGGTACTAATTTAGACTCCCTGAGTCCCTGATGTTGGATTCCAGTCATCAGTGGTGGAAAAAGTAGCCTACGCGTACTCAAGTATTCAAAATGAAAAATTGCAAAGTACCCTTTCCTAATAATATCAATGAATCACCCCTGCCCACTTTGACAGGCTGGGATGGCTTAGGGTCGTCGACAGAGTATAGCATCTTGCAATGGGTCTGGTCCACAAGTTTCGATACACCCATGTACCTGTCTAAATACTTCCTTAATGTAAACGAAGTCCACACCCACAACACCAGAGGGAGTGCAACAAACCATGTACAACCCAGATTCGGCACAAACAAGGGACTACATTATTTTCGCTCCTATGCCACCAAAATGTGGAACGCCCTACCAACAGTCATTAAGAAATGTGAATCCCTTGACTCCTTCAAAACCGCTCTCAAAGGGCACCTACGGATGGCTGCAATTCGAAACTGGCCTCTGTAAAATCTGAATCCCCCCCCACCCCCCCCACCCCATTTTCCCTCACTGTATACCCAGCTAACATGTCCATATGGGCCCGACATGGGTTTTGACATGGGCTATGGGCTATGGGTTTTTACTGGGCCGTGCACCCACTTTTTACAAAGCACCCACATGTGTTAGCCCATATGGGCTTACGTGGGTTTCTAACTGGGTCTTAGGTGGTATCCAAATGGGCCATTTAATGTCAGAACCATGTGTGCGCCACCTGTGTTTGCCTATATGGGTTTGAAATGGGATCTGATTGGGCCTTAAGTGGGTACCAGCTGGGTGAATTATATTTGACCCATGTAGGCCACACTTGTGTCCTCCCATTAAGGGCTCCAAGTGGGCCGTGCACCCACTTTTCACAAAGCACCCACCTGTGTTAGCCCATATGGGCTTACGTGGGTTTCTAACTGGGTCTTAGGTGGTATCCAAATGGGCCATTTGATGTCAGAACCATGTGTGCGTCACCTGCGTTTGCCTATATGGGTTTGAACCGGGATCTGAATGTGGGTTCCAGCTGGGCGAATTAAATGCGACCCATGTAGGCCAGACTTGTGTCTGCCCATTAAGGGCTCCAAGTGGGTTTTCACCCAGTATACACTCAGGGCCCAGCTGTGGGTTTTAGGTGGGGTCCAAATTGGCAATTGTATCTCAAACCCATGTAGGCCTCACCTGTGTTTGCCTATATAGGCTTGAAGTGGGATCTGAATGGGCCTTAAGTGGAGTCCAACTGGGCACTTTGAGACCGATGTAGATCCCACTTCTAGCAGCACAAGTGGGTAACACCCGGGAACTTTGCGAAAATGGGTTTCAAGTTGGTCCTGAAGGGATTTAAATGGGAGAATTTAGCAGTATATTGACATGAACCCTGTTTAACAACTGCAAACACATTAACACAAGATGTAAAAAGTGCCTAAGGTTTAGCCAATTTAAGTTTTACCAGAGTGAAAAAGCTATATCAGAGAATATATCTTTTGACAAAGTTTATTGAAAACATGGTGACATGGAATCTATTGGTTGCAATATAAAAACAAGCTTTGTTCTTTCAGACCAATTTTCTGTTAATGTTTTAACATAACTGTCATAAATGAAACATATGGAAAACTAATTATTCACAGATTGTGTAAATAACACTTGTGTGAAGTGATGGGCGATCATATCATACATCACATTCCGTGCTCAGCCAATCAAATCATCGCAATGGGGTACACATTGCTCAGCCAATCAAATTGTCGCAATGGGGTACACACATTGCTACGCCAATCAAATAATAGTTATGGGGAACACACAAACCTGGGCATAGGAGGGGCTAGCACCCCTCAAAATAAATAAATAAAACACTATTGCAAGCTCATTGGGCAATGTTGATCATTTTCAAGAACTTGAACCATCAAGTGAAGATAGGGTTAAATTAAAGGATATTTAACTGTCAAACATGTTTGGGGTCATTCTAACATTGTGGTGTTTTTTGTCACTGTACCCATCCTTTAACAACTAGGAGTAAGGAGCAGCCATTATCTCTGGGAGCTGGCACTCAGGCAGCAATTAGGGGTTACGAATTTTGCTCAGGGACACACTTTGACACATCGCTGGCCTAGCATCGTGCCAGGGACAACCAGGGGCTCTGGGTCCCCAGGCACGTTCACTAACTTGTGAGTACCCAGTTTAAGTTGCTTGATTCAGTATTTAAATATTTGATATTCATATTATCAGACACGCCTCCTTCCTATGTAAACCTATGGTAACGTTAAAATCAATTTTAATCATGTTAGATTAATTGAAAACACTTAACCTACTGCAAGACATAGATACATTGACAGACAATATGGAGGAAGCTCTTATAGAAACCCCAACTGAAGTACTAGGGCAGGACAGGAAGAAAAACAAACCATGGGCCACTGATAACATCCTAGATCTACCGGGAGGCAGTAAAGTGGATCACATAATCCACGTGTGGAAGCATAGATGCAGGGAGAAGACAGGGCAACAATTAAGGAGCCTAGACAACACAAAATAAACTGAGGAGGACACAACAACATACAGCCACAATAATAGAAGACAAGCATGACTCTACTAACCGAGAAGGAAGCAATATCCAAGTGATGGACAGAGTATTGTTAGGAAGTTAACTATACAAATGTGCAATAATCCCAACATACTAGTGCTATGAAGTCCAGTAGTGCATGTGGTAGGATGCCTCAATACGTCAAGCTGAAGTAGAGGAGGCAGTAAAGAGCATGCTATCGATAATGTCCCAGCAGAGCTTTGGAAGCAAGGGCAATACACGCTAATAGCATTGACACGCATCTACTAAAATATATGGGAAATGATAAGGAATAATTATATTCTCTGTTCATATACAATCCCCCTTATTTTTCATTTTAACATGTTACATTGTGAGAGGCCGTGCAGCTGTGTACACTCCTCTGCTTCCCACTCCCCTGCCTTGTCCAAGGTCGAGACACTGCTTGGCCAGTCAACGTAACTGGTTTCAACCAGTTGCTACCCAGTATCTCAGAACTTGCCATGTCAGGCCGCACCCCTTTGCTGATTTCATGTCTTTATATATGCAATGAAAGTCCATCTTTCCTCATGTTACCCCGATCTCTCCTCATGAGATGTCGTGATCTCATCACTCGTGCACGTTTTAATGTCTTTATAATAAATTGAACATCATCAGACCAGACTTCTCTCCTCTTGATTTATGATGCTCACACTATGCTGAAAAGTTCCATGACAATTGGCGTCACGAACAGGATCTTCCAGGCCACCGCACTTCGACCCCCGGGTGCTAGCGACACGGTTGATTGATCCTCTCGGCCTTTACAGCCGACCCCGGACCGCGTTCATAGCGTAGGAGGGACTGCGTTTCTTGCACCCGGAGGCCGGAGCAGCGGACTGGAGATCCAAAGAACCTACAAGGAACTGAATAAGCACACGGTGAGATATTTTCTAAAAATCCAATAATTATCATAGTTATGATTTAAGGTGAGGGGGGGAATTGTATAAATGCTAAAGTGTGAGTAATAACTCGTTTTAAGGCCATGCTTGTGTAACCTGTATTGATGTGTTGTAGGGCTTAGAAAAACCATAGTAGTGAGACCGAAATACATGTTCCATTAGACTTTATGGGGGCCTAATCTGTCTCTAGGTAAAGAGGCCTGCGAAAAGGTTAGGTTTCAATCTGTCTCTCCTAGAGGGACCTGCGAAAGGATTGACCTCCCATGTCTAAGAGAGTGTTTTAAACTTGATTGTCACTTGCTGTCTGTGATATTGTGAGGTGCGAGAGCTAAGTACCATTTACACGTGTGAAATATCACATAGAGCAAGGGCCTGCGAAAAATCAAGCTTGCACTCTGGGGTTTTTATGCACTTTTCACCCCGGTGGAGAAAGCGCCCCGTTAGAAGACGTTTTAACGGTATAAATGAGCTCGTGTGAGAGCTATGAGCTCGTGTGAGAGCTAGGTAAAGTCACGCACATAGGAGTGACAAGTAGGTCAAAATGGGCAACAAGCCTTCTGCTACCATGCCGATCCTCCACATGGAGGATCAGTTCTTTAGTCCAATAATGAAATATATGGTCTCCAAGCATGGCCGTGAGTCTGTTAGCTGTCTCCCTGAATGGTGTTCAATGGGGTTCCCTTTCTGGGGAAGTAGTTTAGTTTAGTTTATTTGCACAAAATAATAACAATATGGTAAAATAAAATAATAGAAATTAAGATATGAATAATATTGGTAAACCTAAGGATTGTAAATAATAATAAAAATGGAAAAAAATAAATAAAAAAATATTCTAATAATAAATATCAAATAATAACATGACTAGGGCGTGTAGAAGAGGGCAGCCTGCTGCCTCCTTCCTCCGAAAGCTCTGTGTGCTTAATGGAAAGCGCAAAGGTTTAGGGTTAGGGTTAGGGTCAGAGTGTTCAGAAACCGAGACACTGACACACACAGAAAATGAGTTAATTAAGTAAAAAGAGTCAAAAATTCTGACTAAATGTGCACAACACAGAAAGGTTCAAGGTTCAAGGTCCAAGGTTTTATTAATGTCCCTAATGGCAATTAGGTTTACATGGGTATTAGCTGGCAGCGACGTGAAAGTGATGCCTAAGATAGAATCAGCGTTTAAGTTATAAACATGTATTTGTAACACTTTTTAAACGTGTCACATTGTTTAGATTATAAACAGAAGAACATGTTTAATCGCCAGTAACACTTTCTAAACACATAAACGTGTTTAGTTTTTACAATCAAAGTCAGTCATATTATAGGTGTTTAGAATTCAAACACTAGGTGTTCTCGTGAGGTGTTTGAGTGAACTCGTGTTCTACTGTATTCTATGACCATTAATAAACATTCGGCATTTTATTATTACACACTGGTGTTTAGGTTTAAACGTGTCACATGTTCCAGGGATTTACAGTGTAGATGAGAATTCATAACCTCCCTCTTTACATTATTCTTTACATGTTTCGGGGCCCCTACTCGCATATGTTTTTTTCTGTGTCACCTCTGCAGGCATTGCTGCGGATCGGCCCAGATCTTGGTTCCCCCCCCATACCAGTCATTCTACGCCCTGCCTGCCCCGTCCAGCGAAGCAGCCAGCATTCCAGCACGCACAGAGCCTACAGCCCTCCCCACCAGCAGCAGCCCCGTCGACACACATGCCTGTGACCTCTGCAACCCCAAGGCCTCCTGCGCCTCAGCCATATCCACGGCTCTGCCCACTCTGGAAGGAACACAGTATGCACAAGATGTGTGCTGCTCCCAGCCTATGGACTTGATTCAACTCAATAACGCAGACGACGCCCAACGCTCGTCCTGCACTGACATTTCAGATGCAGTGCTGTCCAACAGTGACAGTACGAAAGAGCACACCAACATATTCGACAGCCAGGCGCTGTGCCCGCCTCAAATTAACTGTATCCTGACTCATGGGCGCAGCGAGGCGAAGAGGATGAAACCAACGTACCACCGCCCGACATGCAGACATCTGACGACAGCAAGAGTGGTTGCAGGAGATGTGGAAGGAACCGACAGCTGAATGATGGGTGTTGTTTCAACTACAGCAGGCCACAACGTTGGAGAAGCGGCAACAGAGGTCACGGCCGCACGGGGAGGGGTCAGGCGACTCCAAGGGAGACAACTGAGGGTGACCAGGGATGAAGGAGATGACGGGCACTGGGCCGGATTGTCTGGTGAGGGTGTGGCGGATAAGAGAACTGGGGCCGATCCTGCACTGTGCGTCCAGACGTCGATTCAGTCACAGGTTAAGTTATGCACTCCATACACCCACTCAAACACTCTATGACCACACTCCAAAAGGCGACACGTGCATCCACACACCACCTGAGAAATGAAACATGTCCCATGCTGTCACGCAAACAAACATCCTCTGAGCCATTTTCATTGCACTATACCACGCTTAAATTGCAGTCAAACAGACCATAATCATCTCTAAAAGCACTGCACGCAAACAAACACCCTCTGAAACATGAATCATGACCCCACGCCTCACTCATTCATACACCCCCCGTGCCATGACAATGCACGACACCACCACTTAGGTCACACACAAAGAGCAGATTGTTTTTATTATTATTATTATTATTGTTTTTAGAATGTCCCTTGACTACATATGCCCCACAGTGTTCGTTTATAAACTGCCCACGTAATTTTTGACCTAGTGTTCAACTACAGTACTCAAATGTTAAAGTAATAGTATCGATACTTCTGTGTCTTGTCGCAAATGGACATTGATAAAGTTAAGCTACCCCCAGCAGCGGGGTGACTATGTGCATGAGTCAATGCAGTGATATGCACAGAACGTAATCAACCTGATTTGTTACTGCTGTGTGCTAAACAACCTCCAACCCAAGGGGGCTGATGTATTGAATGAGAGAAATATTAATAAGCATCGGCTGAACATGTGTAGTTTCTGTTCCATTCACTTAAATGAGTGTGCAAAATAGCCGATCTACAAGCTCTCAAATAGCCAAAACCTGAGTGTTAAGAAGGACATCCAGTCTATTAGTTAGGACTTAGAAGGCAGCAGAAGCTGCTATAATGGTGTTTATTTAAGCCAGAGAAAGAAGTAAATCTACTCCTCATGTGGAATGTCTCATTTTGAGTTTCAAATGGTTTATACATGAGCTTCCAATGCCCTAAATGTGTTGTTGTGGTTATAATATGTTGCGCTTTGTGATAAATACGGATCTGGAAGTTAACAGGCCAAATAACAAAGGATAAATTCAGCACGCCACTGCGCGTGACGGATGTGATGCATCACTTGTACCGATTGAGCCAAAATGTATACATAAAGTGTATAACTATCAGTCTAGACTCTAGACTGAGCGAACGGTTGAAAACTAGACAGTTGTCATGTCTGGTTAGAGAGAGGACAGTGTTCATGCCTAGCTGGTTTGGCCAGGCAAGAGATGAGAGAGACGAATTAGTCATTGAATACCTCTATTGGACAGAAACGGCTGTGTTCCTCTCTGTCCAATTTACACGAGAGTTGACAGAATGATGTGATAGACCACTGACTGGTCTATTTGTGTGCGAAGAGCTCTGCTCATCCCTGGTAGTGAAATATTAGTGTTAAAGTAAATGTATTGAAATATGCTAATAGGCCTGCTCAAGTTAGTGAAGCTGTGGTTTAAATGTAGACAGGAATGTAGGTGATCAGTGTGTGATTACTACCCCCCCTGGGGCAAATAACTTAATAAATAATGACCACTGTGCCTTTAGGTAATTAGTAAAATTACATGTATGATGTTGCAACTACAGATGAAGGCCTACAGCTGATTCAAGACACATTTTAACGCCCCATTGTGATAGGGCTCTTGCTATCCCCTATCAATGTGTCGAGCTAAATTCATATAAATTCCAGCTGGACGATTCTAAATTAGCTTAAACACTGTTACATTTGTGTTAACAATTTACAATTTACAATTTACAATTTAGGCATTTAGCAGACGCTCTTAATCCAGAGCGACTTACATTTAAGCAAGAACAAAGCATGGGAATACATCACATAAAAAGCATTTATCATGAAACATGCGTAAGCTAAGAAAGTAACAGTGGAATATTTATATAGTGAAACTATACATACACTATACATATAAACTATACATCTTTACTACTATGCTATATATGTGTACTATGGCGTGCTATGACTACATACAATACAATTACAGTGCTGTCTACATAACATGCTATAAGTCCGTATCAAATGCTATATAATCCAACAGAAATGCTATCTAAGGGTTTAGGGTAAGTGCTAAGGGCCATGATGGAGTCTGAAAAGGTGGGTTTTCAGGCTACGGCGGAAGATTGGGAGTGATGCTGCAGTTCTGACTGCAATGGGAAGTGCATTCCACAGTTTTGGAGCCAGAAGGGAGAAGAGTTTGGGACGTGTGGAGCGTTGTCCCGGCGTTTTTAGTGAGGGTACTTCCAGCTTCCCTGCGTTGGCTGATCTGAGTGCGCGGGAGGGTTTGTAGGGTTCAATCATACTTGTAAGATATGGGGGAGCCATACCTTTGGTTGCTTTGAATGCCAGCATCAGAGTTTTGTATTCTGTGCGGGCAGCGACCGGGAGCCAGTGGAGGGAGCGGAGCAGGGGGGAGACATGTGAGAATTTTGGCTGGTTGAAGACCAAGCGAGCTGCTGCATTTTGGATCAGCTGGAGAGGCTTAAGTGCACATGCTGGTAGGCCAGTAAGGAGGGAGTTACAGTAGTCGAGTTTTGATAAGACTGTTGTCTGGATTAGGAGCTGGGCTGATTCCTGGGTGAGGAACGGTCTAATTCGTCGTATGTTATAGAGTGTGAACCTACAGGATAAGCCCGGGCTATATTATTAGTATTATTGTTAGTATATATATATATATATATATATATTTTTTTTTGATGGGGCCTCTCCTCGACTCTTCCAAGTGTCTGTGGGTGTGACACCTTTTTCATTATAAAAGCTTAAGGTATGAAGATATGATCATACGGTGTGACACTAAATAATTTAGTGTGACGTTCCAAATAGTGAAAAAATCATACCTTTATTAATGATGAAACCATTAATGTTTATGGATTACATAGCAAATAGTCTAAGGAAGAGTCACGAATATTTGTGTAATTTTAGAGAAGGTTTTGTCACAATAAATGCAAAATATATTGAAAGACCGATAACATGGGCCTCACATTGAGTGTTGATTACGAAAATAATATACAGATTTAATACATTTTCACAAAACTATAGTGGATCACAGGTTAGTTATGATAAAGGACTTTGATAAAGTGAGCAACTTAAGAAAGTTGTACTCCATTTTCATTTTATGAACAATTATTGTCATGTCACACCATATGACGATTTTAGGCACAAGTACAACAAAATGCTGAATAAATTCTGATTCCAATAGAATATCTAAAAACAAAATATGTTTCCATAAAGATGAGAGTGAGTAGAACAAAAGTAAATCATTTTTATTCCTGTTATTTAAAGGTTTAAAAAAAAAAAAAAAACATTTTTTTTGGGGTGTCACGTCACTGACCCGTGTCCGCCTGCAAAGCAATAAATCGACTGTTATCTCATAGGGAACCCCCACCTGCTGGTACCAGGAGTGGAGAGGCCCCCACGCATTCCTGTGAGCTGCAGGAGGACTGGACTGACTGAGGAGACGACCGTGCACGACCGTGCACAGCCGTGACTGACTGGCAGGTTATACTAGGATTTAGGCCATTTAATTTATTTATTTTCTAATTCTCCAACGCTTACAAGTCTGATGCAGGCGACATGTGCTCTCCTTGTCCGGTTGTGACTGCTTGGGGGACAGCTGTACTGATTTCAAATGACTTTCTTTCTCTATCAAATCTTGGCTTAACTCCTTATGCTCACTTTCTGCTTGAGCAGAAGAAACCTACTGCATCCAATATTTGTAGGTAGGTATTCGTTAGGTGAGTTATGCGCAAGCGTTCACATTTGTTCCATAGGCATCCCTCTGGAGCCGACCAGGAGGAAACACCGGAGCAGAGACCATACCCTTGGCCTCGGAGCTCGTAAACTATTTGTTCTAATATAACTAAAAGTTTTTTCAGTGTGAAAATTGCCCTGCCCACCCAGGGGTCACAACCGTCTGCATCTCAAGCCTGAGGATCTCGTATTCAAGGATGTCACCTTCCATGCCCTGTTGACCAGATACGTGCCCTCATGCCAAGCACTGCTAAAGATTCAGCCCAGGCCTTCTGGTGATTGACGACGTCATCAACGAGGAGATTCGTTTCTACTACGATCTGACACAGATCCCTGCCTATCCATCCATCTATCCATCTTCAACCGCTTGTCCGTACTCGGGTCGCCGGGGCAACGGCTCCACCAGCTCGCCAGCCAGGGCACAACGACCTGGCTGCGGGCTCCCTGACACGGAGGGCCAGAGTAGGACACCTTTTAGTAGCCAGGAGGCTGATTCGACGACGAGGTACAGTTTGCATTGCCATTAGGCTGCGAGGAGCGACATGATCTGCTGAGGTTTTGTCATTGCTGCAGCATGCGCCGGTGGAGCCTTTTTGTCATACACACATATCTGCACTTAGCATAGACACAGTGAGATGCCCGCAGGCAGGAGCGGGGGTACGGCCCGGGCCCAGAACCCGCAACACGGAAGAAACGTCCAGTTGTGCTAACTACACGCACATGCATACACGTGCACACACTCCCCCCACTGTCCACCCACTGGCACGATCGCACACACACACGTGCGCACGACCGCACGCACACACCTTGCTCTACCACACACACACACGTGCAAGCCCCTGTTGCACACGGAGGCACGCCCACCTGGCAACTCGGACTGACCGAATCGAACAATATCACTGCGATGAATGAATGGTGTAACTTTTACTGTTTTCATTGATGTATGCATACATGTCCAACTGCGGCCTCTGCTTGAAACTTGGTATTTTGTTCATCTGGGTTATGTCAGAGGTGTGGCCCGCAAATGGTGTTTGAGGGTTTTTACTTTGAAATGATTTCACGCAGTGGACAGATTAATGGGCGCCCTCCCACTAACCACGTATCATTTTGCTTTCTTTCTTTCCACAGGCGACACGGTGTTTCCCGTAATGTTGGTTCACTGTCTAACTTCATGCTATATTTCTTTCCTGAGTGATGCACACGAGACAGAGAGGTCATTGTTTTCACAATGCCAAATCTCTTTTCTCTGTTTGCTATCTACGGTGTCTGAATTGTAACAGGGTTTGTTTCCCAGGTGGAGACCCACAATGGACTTATGTGCTTAATCTGAATCCTAACTGTCGCCTCCCACAGGTTTTCCGGTCCAACAGGGGATTTGTGATAAGTGCTGGCAGCGAGTTTAGGGTAGTCTGTTGCCTTGGCCTGATGGTATGATGTTGATAATGCGTACCTTGTTGGTACTTTGCTGCTGGGCTATTCAATACGCTGAAAGGGAGATGATTTCATGTGACATAGGAAAACTGTTGCACTTTTGCACAAGGTGTGTCGGTATTGTTTTTTTGTGTTCAATTTGTGGGGTTGGTTTTGTTGTTTTTATTGCCTGGCTGCACAAGTGCTCTCTCTCTCTCTTGGTAACGTCCGCCTGGAATGTATTTTTTTTTAATGTTTTTTGTGGAAACAAGGGGGAAAAAGGTATTTACGCTGAAAATACTGTGAAAAGGGTTGGTTTTGAATACCTTGCCGATGTTACACTGTAAAACAATATTTTTGTGGTAACAAGGGGGAAAAAGGTATTTTTCATTGAAAACACTGTGAAAAGGGTTGGTTTTTGAAAGGGCGGTTGTGTGTACAAAGAGTCAAAAATGGATACAGAACTTGAATTGTTGCTATTTCAGAATGTGGAGGGTTTAAGTCCGGTTATGTCGGTGATGGCATCACCCAACCCCTCCACAGCCTCTAACTCACCCAACCCCCCACAGCCTCTAACTCACCCAACCCCCCCACAGCCTCTAACTCACCCAATTACCCCGCCCACCCAATGCCCCCACAGCCTACTGTGAGGAGGAAAAACAAAACACCTCCAGCGGGTACATTCCCCAGTTCCCCACCCAATGCTTCCCCAGCAGAACCCCCAGGGGATAATGTACAGCCACAACGGTCAATACGGGGCCCATTATTTGACCTGGGGGGGCGCACTGAAACAAGGGATGCTCCAATGCAAACCAATGAGCTACAGCAAACTCAAACAAATGAACTCCAGGAGGATTTCCAAAATCTCAGAGAAACAATGAGGGATGGATTGGATAATTTTGCAAATGTACTCAAGGAAATGGAAAAACAAAAAGCCAAACAATTGCAGGAAATGTTGGATCTCCAAGCAGAGTATATAAGGAAGGAAATGAACCTAAACTTAACTTGGAAGCTGAAACAATTTCTCACGGACTCTGGAAAGGACAGGGACGTCGCACTATTACCCCTCCTAAAGACTGCCAATCACCTGAATGAAACCATGGCTAACTGTTCACAACAGCTATCGGAATGTTCAAAGCAACTCAAAGAGGTGGTCGGAGAGGTGACTTGTCTGAAACAACAAAGCGCTTCTTCCACTCTTTCCAGGTCCAAAGTCCAAACTTTACCTCTTGTTGACGGTTTTGCGCCTGAGATATTACAGGCCAGAAGCCAACCACATCCATTGTGTTCCACAATGCGGAAAGAGGTCAGTTCGGAAGCAGTAGCATCTTCAGCTCCGGGCGATGCTCCAGTTGCCTCGACTACTGAGGGGAGAGTTCGATTTTTCGGACAAAGCCCTGTGAAACTGGAGTTCCCATCATTCGGGAGAAGGGAGGATTGTAGCGACCCCCTCCGTTACCTGGAGAAGAGTAATGATTTTCTTGCCTTAAACCCACTTAACAATGGGGAGCTACTTGCCACTCTGCGCAACGTGCTATATGGCACCGCTCGGGACTGGTGGGATGTCGAACGCAAGGACATTCACACTTGGGTCGAGTTTGAGCATAAGTTCCTGGCAGCTTTTCTGTCCGAAGATTATGCGGATGAACTTGAAGAGCGGGTGAGAACCAGAGTGCAGGGGGAGGAGAGCATTAGGGATTTTGCATACTCATACAGGTCTCTACTGTTGCGTTGGAGGCCTGATATAACGGAGGAGAAAACCATCCAAATGATCTTGAAGAATGCTCGCCCTCAACTGGCCAGTCAACTTCGAAGCAGCCGGGTGGCCTCGGTAGATGCACTAGTGCGTCTAGGTCAACAGTTGGAAAAGGATGAAGAGAAACAAAAAAGGATGCAGGATAAGAGAGGTCAAGCTATGAGTAAAGGCTCTGACTATTCCGCTTCCAATTCTACAGGACAAAATCCTTCTCAGTCCTACTGCTGGCATTGTAAGGGTGCCCATTCCCCTGCCTCATGTCCCAACAATACGGCACAAAAAGGAAAAACCAACAAATGGGATAAAAAACCACAGACTTCCTCCTTTACTCCCCCTACTGCCCATGCAGTCTCTCATTCTGGGCCGACTACGGACAGGGATGCCACTGTACCGGACACTTCCTCTTGTGTCGTGGCTTCTGCCTTCCATCCACAGCAACTGCTTGTGCCTCTTTCTGTTGTAGGGGTGGAGGTTAATGGAATCCTTGACTCTGGTTCGACCTATACCTTGCTTAATGAAGAAATCTGGAAGAACATCGTTGGGAAGAGCAGAAAGCTTAATCAGTGGTCGGAAGGACCTCTGTTTTTGGCAGACGGGAGCCCACGGCAGCCGTTGGGATGGGCAGAGGTAAAAATTACCATGCAGCGCCGCTCATGGACTATCCCTGTAGTGATCCTTACGGCTGAGACCTTGGCTTTTCACGTCGTCCTGGGACTGGACTTCATGTGTGCCAGTGGTGTACAGGTGGACGTTGCCAGCAATAGCTACTGGTTCAAAGACAAAGACACTGTAAAGTACTCCTTCCTTGCCATGTCACCCCAAGAACCAGCACCAGGCCGAGCGTGCTTCTTTACTGCAGTTGCCCCACGCTTACCTCCGCCTCGGGCAGGTGACCAGGACCTAGAGCTTTTGGAAAAGGCCACAGAGAATGCTCAGCTAGATGAATCTGGAAAGGCCCAACTCCGTATTCAACTTCAGCGGAATGGAGATGTATGCACATCAGCTCTAGGGTGCACAGAGGTGCTCACACACAAGATCTTTGTGACCCAAAACATGCCCATCAAGCAGAAGGCCTACCGTGTTTCACCGTCGAAACTGAAGATCATGAAAGAGCTCATAGACGAAATGCTTGCTGCGGACGTCATAGAGCCTTCTTCTTCGGCATGGTCTTCTCCTGTCGTCTTGATCCCCAAGAAAAATGGGAGCTATCGATTCTGTGTGAATTTCATCAAGCTGAATGCCCTCACCCACACTGACGCCTATCCTCTTCCCACCATTCAGGAGATTCTGGAATCACTTGCAGGCTCTGTGGTGTTTTCCAGCATTGACTTGAACAGCGGTTATTGGCAATGCAAAATGGATCAAGAAAGCCAGGATAAGACTGCTTTTGTCAGTGCTTTTGGGCTGTTTCACTTCAAGGTCATGCCCTTTGGCCTTAAAAATGCCCCAGCCACTTTTCAACGGCTCATGGAGCAGACTTTGGGGGAACTCAAAGGTCACCTCTGCTTCGTTTACTTGGATGATATTATCATCTACAGCTCATCCTGGGCGCAGCATCACCATGACATCCAGGCAGTATTGGACAAGCTGAGGGAGGCCAAGCTAACGGTCAACATGAAGAAAAGCAGCTTCTTTCAGACATCCCTGAAGTTCCTGGGTCATGTGGTTTCCGCTGCTGGAGTCCAAGTGGACCCTGAAAAGACCAGGGCTGTGGAACAGTACCCTGTCCCTACCAACCTTAAGGCTGTACAACGGTTCTTGGGCATGTCGGGGTGGTACCACCCTTTCGTGCCCAACTTTTCACACATAGCAGAGCCATTGAACCACCTGAAGAGGAAAGGGGTCAAGTTCAAATGGACAGAGGAGTGTCAAGGAGCCTTTGAGATCCTCAAAACCCATCTTGTGTCCTCACCCATTTTAGGACATCCGAACTTTGAGCTGCCCTTCATCGTCTACACAGACGCCAGTGACGTTGGGGTGGGAGCAGTTCTGGTGCAGCAGACCGGGTTGGGATCGGAGGAAGTTCTTGCCTATGCCAGCCGGAGCCTCAACAAGGCAGAGAGAAACTACTCTACAACTGAGCAAGAGTGTTTGGCCATAGTTTGGGCCTTGGAGAAATGGAGATACTACCTGGAGGGAAGGCTTTTCACCGTCGTGACGGATCATTCCCCTCTGGTGTGGGTCTTTAAATCGCAACGGACCAACTCACGCCTCATGCGGTGGGCTCTGAGGCTCCAAGAGTTCACCTTTGCTGTGGAGTACCGGAAGGGCAAGTACAATGTGGTTCCGGATGCCCTGTCCCGGGCTCCAGGGGAGATACCCTACACCTTCTCCCCAACCTGTGCAATCATGCAGCCATCCCAAAAGGAGTCCGTCCGGGAGATCCCCATCTCTGACGAGGAAATCTGGAAGGCGCAGCAGGAGGATGAGGAAATACAAGAACTTTACCGGAGAGTAATGGATGAAGGGGAGGTCAAGGTCAATGAGACCACTGCATTCACCATCTTGGAAGACAAGGTGTACAGAGTGGTTACGCTCCCTTATAAAAGCTCGTACCAGGTATATATCCCTGCCTCACTACGACAGGATCTGCTTCGTTGTGTCCATGAGGACACCATAGCCGGACACCTGGGGAGATTTAAAACCTACAAGAGGTTGCAAGCGCTCGCTTTCTGGCCGACGATAAACCGAGACGTCCGGGAGTTTGTTCAGAATTGTCAAACTTGCCAGAGGTACAAACCAGAATGTCGCAAGGTGGCTGGAATGTTGCAGCAGACAGTTGTCCACAGGCCGTGGGAAATGCTGGGCGTAGATCTTATGGGGCCCTTTCCCCGAAGTACGGCAGGTAATCTCTACTTGTTGGTCTTCTTGGACTACTTTTCTCGTTGGGTAGAGTTGTTCCCCTTGAAGAAAGCCACAGCCGAGACAGTGTCCAAATTCTTCACGCAGGACATCTTGACCCGTTGGGGGGTTCCGGACTATCTCCTTTCGGATCAGGGATCACAGTTTGTCTCTGCGGTATTCAGCGCAACCTGCAAGAGCTGGAATGTGGGTCACAAGATGACTACAGCTTACCACCCGCAGACAAACCTCACCGAGAGGATAAATCGAACCCTGAAGGTCATGATCGCGTCTTATGTGGGAGAAAATCATAAAGCCTGGGACAAGAACCTGCCTGACTTCCGCTTCGCCATAAACTCTGCAGTCCATGAATCCACAGGAGTGACTCCGGCGGACCTGAATCTGGGCAGGAGTTTGCGAGGACCACTGGAAGTACTGTTATTGCCCAGGAACATGGACCCTGATTCTCCAGCTTACCCCAAAACGGCAGAACTGTCCAACATGAAGGAGTTTGTGGAAGACAACCTTATCAAGGGACGACGGCGACAGAAGAGGAACTATGATCGCAAACACCGTGACATAGTATTCGAGGACAATGCCAGGGTCTGGTTGCGTACCCATCCCTATTCCAAGAAGGAAACTGCCTTTGCGGCAAAGTTAGCCGCTAGGTGGCATGGTCCTTTCAGGGTCATTCGAAAAATGGGCCCTGTCAATGTGGAAATTGCGAGAGAGGACAATGGAGAGGGCAGGAAAACCGTTCACGTCTCGCGGCTGAAACCCTGTTACCCCACCGCAGAAGAGGTGGAGGCCCAAGAACGGCAGCGAGTCCTCGAAATCTTTGCAGAAGAGAGCGACTCTGAAGATTTCCTGGGTTTTCCTGATTCCCAAAAGGCTGGTCACCTAACTCATCTCAAAAAAGAGAGGGAGGAGAAGGCTCAACGCCAGTGCGTTCTCGACATTTTCAATGAGGAAAGTGACTCCGAAGATTTCCTGGGTTTTCCTTATGCCCAGAATGCTGTTGATGACACTATTCTCAAAAAGAAGGGGGAGGAGAAGGCTCAAGGACGCCGTATCCTTGAGATCTTCGAGGAGGACAGTGATTCTGAAGAGTTTCTGGGATTCCCAAATGAAAGTTCAGAGTGGACGTCTCCCCGTAGCCGTCTTTTTCCAAGGGGGGAGGAATGTGGCGATTAGCGTCGCCACGCACGCACGCACACCACGCACGCCCATCTGTGCCGTCAGTTACACTCCAGACTGATACGTCTTTTTATGCCCTGACGTCACGCACCTGGCTAGCGGCAGGAGGAAGTGCTGTCAGCTGTGACAGCGGTGAAGGCTGGAGGTGTCTATGGGACTCGCGGTTACGCTTTGTTTGTTTGTAACCCTTTAAAGTTTATCATTCGTTGCGCGCACGAAACGTTATCTTTTGGACGACAAGTCATAATGGAGAGGATATCACACTGAGAGGACTCCCCGGGGATCGCTTGGATCGTAAGGAGGACACCTTGGAACAGTGGGGATTTAACCACCACACTTGTACGGCCGTGAGTGAGTAACTAACGTGGATATACAACAGAACAGCTGAGGGGTTTGGGAACGGATAACGTGCGGGGTACGAGACACATAGCGGTCGGGTTTTGCGTTTGTGCAAGGGCTGGATATAAGCTGGAACTGTATGGGAACTGAATACTGAACTGAACTGTGAACTGTGAACCTATGTGCTGTGAACCTTTCATTATACAACTTATTCACTGCAACTCTACCGTGTCTGTGTTTATTGTGTTTACAAGTGACTCTACAGGGTGTGCAGTGTGGTGCGGACCACGGTATGCTGCACAGCCTTATGCAACGGTTACCCTATTTAACTAACATTTTGTCAGGATACAACTGCCTGGCTGGCACCCCAGATCCATGATCTATAACAAACCGTTACAGTGTGTGTGTGTGTGTGTGTGTGTGTGTGTGTGTGTGTACGGTTGTAATGCACGTAACTCGAGAACCGTTCGGCCCACCGACTTCAAATTCGACACATGCGTTCGACACCCCCACAGGGAGGGCAGTGCCCGGTATCGAGTCAGTCGGACCCACGGTTTACCAGAAACCACCACAAAAAGGCTCTGGTCAGGCTCTGCCAGTGGGCCTAATAAGGCCAACTTTTTTCACCTGTGCAATTTCCAGCCAGTCTTCACACAGGCACATACACAGATCTCTGTGTGGGACACCGGCTGACAGTTAAAACGGGTGCTATGACAACGTTTATCATTAGGTGCCCAAGTTGCATCATTCCCAAGTTAAAAGTAGGCCGGTGGCCGACTGCGACGGGCACGTACAGGTCTAGTGTGACCTGTCAACCGGCTGGATACAGAATGTGCAGGGGTCTTAGTCATTCATGAGCATGCAGAGGACATATTTTATCTCCTTCTGACTGACTTCAATGAGCCAATAGGGACTGGGAACCAAATTCAACCAATAATGCTCTGAGCCCTGCTTTCCTAATCTGTACAGTAGGCCAGGGTTCCCCAATTAATTTTCCCCATGGGCCATATTTTGTCTAGGGTATCAGACTGTGGGCCGGGGCCGCCCGCGGCAACCAAAATGGGGCTTTTAATTTTATTTTTGTATTAATTAAATAATAAACGTAGCACCATTTTATAATCACTATTATTGGATGTGATACTAATAATGTAGCCCTGGGAGTCATAAATCATGTGTTGAGGGTCACACAAAGAAAGAATGCACACCGGAAACAAAATAAGTTGAGAACCAACCATTTACTTAAAGCTGGTAATAATACAGCAGTTATTTTAACAGCAGCCAGTTGTACTTGTTATGTACTGTTATAATCAAATATAAAAAATATAAAAAAATAAATCAAGAACCAACAACAAGTAATTTGTTTGTTGCAGTCTGCTTCAATAGCAGGCTAATACAGATGTGTAACATGTTCCAATAGCAATGCAGATTATGCCAGCAGGGAGTTATACAGACACTGAAATTAATCTCAGTGGCCTGGCAGTTTGTGTTCCTTTCCCTCCTTCTGGCTGCCTGTCTGACACACACACACACACACACACACACACACGAGGAGGAGGAGGAGGAGAGAGAGAGAGAGAGAGAGAGAGAGAGAGAGAGAGAGAGAGAGAGAGGGAGATTTTAGTTTTTCCACTGTTTCCGTGTCATTGTCTCTCATTTAATCTATTTATTATTTTTAATTAATCTCTGTTGCATTTAAGTATGAAATGTGTTATTAAAATTAAAGAAAATAGTAGTGGTGTTATTGCTTGTTTTTTTTTGTTACTAATGTTGCTCTGAAGAGGGAAGTCTGGACTCTGGAGCTGTTGCCCCCATGACCAGATTACGGATAAGCGGTTGAAGATGGATGGATGTATTATTTATTATAGTACAGTTGTAAATTTGTAATTATTATTATACCACAATAGTATTTAGAAATCGAAAAAATACAGAGGTTCACTCACCATTCAGTGAGAGAAGTGACAGGTATGGGATGAGGCAATCGTTCTGAAGTCGGGTTTGTATTCCGTTGTGGCAATCCTGAGGCACTGATCCAAATGTTCATTTGTTAGTCTGTTTCTGTCCTGATTCTTGATAGAATTCATTGTAGAAAACGATGACTCACATATGTATGTGGAGGGGAACATTGTGAGTAGAATCACTGCTGTAGCTCTCATGTTTTTGAATTGGTTCTGGGGAACCACGTTGATCCAAAAGTCACTCACGTCGTTGACGTCCTTGTGTCGTGCTTTGAGCACATGAGATGAGCTCATATCCACAACCTCCATCTGAAGCGCTGCCTCGTCTATATTAGGGGCCAGTTTCTTTGCCTCTGACGTCCACTGGCCATCAGCTGGAATGAGGAACGGATCGCGGAGGAAGAGAAGGATGTCGGCTGATAGTTTGCACCTGTCAAATCTTTCTCTGAAGTTGTCTGACAGGCTCGTCACAAAATCAGTCATCACTTGTGGTATCGCAGAGTCGGCTATTTTATTTTTTTCACAATGCTCCCGCAGACGAGGAAAATGCAACTTTCTCCAGGAGAGATCTCGTTCTAGAAGGCTCAGCTTTACTCTGAAAGCCCAGATCGCCTCGTACATGTCTGCAACTGTGTGGTTTCTCCCCTGCAGTTGCAAGTTGAGCTCATTTAGTTGAGACATGATGTCACACAAAAAAAAAACATTCCCCATCGCGTTATTGTCGCTTAAGAAGCGATGGAATTCTGTAGATTTTTGGCTCACTTTCAGGCCTGATAGAAACGTAAGCAGCTCCTCTCGCAGGTCACACACCCTCTCCAACACACGGCCCTTGCTAAGCCAGCGCACATCATTATGGAGCAAAAGATCTTTGTGCTGCGCAGACATCTCCTCCAGCAATGCCCTGAAAAGGCGATGTTGCAGACTTGAGTTTTCACGAACGAAGTTTACGAAGTCTCGTCACAGTATCCATCGCATTTTTCATTTCCCCGCATAGTTTAGCGCACAACACGGCCTTGTGAATAATGCAATGAAATGACATGAGAGCTGGGTTTTTGGCAGCCAGTTTCGTTACCAAACCAACATTTGTGCCCACCATGGATGGAGCCCCATCCGTGACAACGGAAACAATCTTGCTTAAATCCAAACCATTCTTCTCAAAGAATTTGTCTATTTCCTCAAAGCAGATTAATCCTGTTGTTCGCCCAGGCAGAGAAAGCAAACACAGCAACTCTTCCCGAAAGATGTGTCCATCAAAAAATCTTGCAAACACAGACAGCTGTTCCATGTCAGTTCGATCGCAGGACGAGTCTATGGCTAGAGATATTGCTTCTGCTTTTTTTAAATCAGTGAGTAGATTGGAAAAGCAATCTTTGGCTAAAATCTCCACCCTTCTGGTTGCAGAGTTATCGGACATTTGCACCTGTTTTAACAGTTCCACAACAGCCTTCTTAGTTTTCTCATCGTGGCTTAATACTTCGGTAACCATGTCAATAGCACACGTTTTAATCAACTCTGCATCACTGAATGGTTTCTTAGATTTAGCGAGGTTCCATGCAACACGCAAGGATGCAGTTGTCGCATGCTCTTGTGCAGAAGTATATTTGCTGAGAGTTGCCACAGAGCCTTCATATGATTTGATCAGCTGTTGTATTTTCTCTTTTTTCATTTCTGGTGTAGGATACTTGCCATCGAAATCTTTATGCACAAAAAGGAAGTGCCGTTTTATATTCTCTGTTTTACAGACGGCAACAGTCTGTGTGCAAATCAAACACGTTGGCTTTGCATCTGCACGGCGCGGCAAAATAAAACAAAACTTATCAGTCCATTCGGGTCTGAACTGACGGTTTTCTTGGTCGACTTTACGTTTTCTGTTGGCCATTGTTGTTGTTCTTGTTGTTATCTCCTGGCTGTGTGCACATGTAGGAAGCGCTGTGCATGCCGCATGCTCCCCAAATCACGTATACAGGAAGGTCAGCCTGACCTGATCAGGTGAACCCAGAGAGGTGTATGCTGGGGTATGTTGTCAAAATAGTGCTTTTTTAGGGTGTGTGTGTGTGTGTGGGGGGGGGGGTTATAATGATCGCGCACACTTTCTCCGTAATGTAAAATTGAAATGTATTTATGAAAAATAATTTAAAAAAAATAAAAAATAAAAAATATATATATATATATATATATATATATTTTTTATGACAGGCAGGGTGTGGGCCGGACAGGGTCTTCTGGTGGGCCGCAAATGGCCCGCGGGCCGCCTATTGGGGAACCATGCAGTAGGCTATGCACATTATGCAATTTGGCTCGCCGAGAGTAACGAGAAAACATAGGTCTCCTCAAAAATGGACACTCCTAAAGGTCAACGGTCACCCAAGAGGCTTTGAAGCGACCTTTGGGCCTTAAAAATCATTAAAATATTTTTTTTAAATCCTTTTGTTTCAGGCAGGACACCTTTTCATATTTGAAGGATGCCAAATTAGATTAAACGGGTCTCGTGTCTCTCCGACACTTCTAAATGTCGACCATCGAAGACTAGACACGACATTCGGACTGCGCCGATTAAAAAAATAATAATAAATGTTTCAGGTAAAAGACACTTGTTCTGACTTACTTTTTGACGCTGAATCTGATATGCTTGGTGTCATTAATGTAGTCACACTGGAACAGTAAGCAGCTGCTGCTCAATTTTTTTAGAGTCCTAGGACCTTTTGTTGATCAGGCAAGTCTGACGTGTGTGTGTGTGTGTGTGTGTGTGTGTGTGTGTGTGTGTGTGTGTGTGTGTGTGTGTGTGTGTGTGTGTGTGTGGACTGGACTGGAAATAATGGTCACACATTTCAATTTCAATCTGTACAAATACAGACTCCTCTTATGTGATTTTAGACTAATCATTTGACTGGCTATCACCACAAATGTAAAAGGTTAGTGGTGAACCCTTGTGTGTGTGTGTGTGTGTGTGTGTGTGTGTGTGTGTGTGTGTGTGTGTGTGTGTGTGTGTGTGTGTGTGTGTGTGTGTGTGTGTGTGTGTGTGTGTGTGTGTGTGTGTTTTTAAATGACTCGTGTTGACAAAGCCTCTGCCACAAACTGTACAAGTAAATGGCCTTTCACCTGTATGAGTCAGCATGTGTGTTTTTAGAACATGTGCATTAACATAGCCTTTGCCTCAAACTGCACAAGTAAAGGGTCTTTCACCGGTATGAAGTTTATGAACCATTGTGTGAATCTTCAGACCATGCTTCTCGGTCAGGTTCTTGCTCAAATACAATATTTGCCCTTCTATATGTTGTGCACCCCTGTCTCTTCAGTGTCAGATTCAGAACAGTGTGAAGAGAGGTGCTGGTCGTCACTAGTTGGTTGTGGTGTTCCACAGTCCTCTACATCAACCTTGTGAGTGTGCATGTGTGCGAGACATATCCCCACTATTTGAAAAGCTGGTACGGATTTATTTTTGTGTGTGTGTGTGTGTGTGTGTGTGTGTGTGTGTTCTGTTATTTTTGGCAAGGCAAAACTGGTCACCCTTGTCTGGGTCCTGTATGGGTTCTGTATGGGCTAAGTGGGCCTGGGTTAGAACTGGTCACTCATGTCTGGGTCCTATATAAGTTATGTATGGGCTAAGTGGTCATGGGTTAGAACTGGGCACGCATGTCTGGGTCCTATATAGGTTATGTATGGGCTAAGTGGGCATGGGTTAGAACTGGTCACTCATGTCTGGGTCCTATATAGGTTATGTATGGGCTAAGTGGGCATGGGTTAGAACTGGTCACTCATGTCTGGGTCCTATATAGGTTATGTATGGGCTAAGTGGGCATGCGTTAGAACCATCGCTTTTCTCACCCTCTGTCTTACTGGTTATTATTTATCACTAAATGATTGGTTATTATTATACATTTATGCAGGGTAATAAGAATGTGTGTGTTATCCCTGATTGTGTATGGCATAACACCAATAACTAAACTAGGCTACCAGGATAGCGCTACCGACGTCGGTTCACCCCTGCCCATAGCCTATAGTTAGTGTTTGATGACAACCAGCATATCTCCCATCTATGTGCTCAGACATACAGGCAGGTACATGGACATAATCCCACCCTCTTAGCATGGGATTCTCTCTCTCTCTCTCTGGCCATCTTGCCGAATTGAAGGAATCAGGCTCTGGAGGTGGGCTGTGTGGACCCTGTGCTCCTACTGACTGGACTGTTAAAGGCATAGTTCAGGGTACAGGGTTGACATTTACTTTTTGAGGCACTTGTCCTTTGGACAGGAACATTTCCTCTTAATCACTTGTCCGGGCAAGTCACTTGTCCGAAGTAAGATTCACATGGACATCATTCTCTGTCAGCAAGGAGGCCGGACCTGAAATGATTGCTTTGAAAACCTCCTGGGAATTAACAGTCAATGTTTGGGAAGCACAAATGGCACACAATTGACACGTGTTAGGAAAGCCAGACAATAATGTCAAACAATATTGTTGGCTGCTAGGTGTGTCACCGAAAAAGTGAGAGGCAGAGATCCAGAAATATAATACCTTGGATGTGAGGGGTTTCAATGATCTGTCACAAACGTGTCCACCTGATAAGTAAACTTTCAATGAACTTCAGAAAGATTTATTACTTGTCTCGGACAAGTATACCTACTATAAAATGGTGGACAATCTTGAGGATTTCTGTGTAAACTGGGGGGAGGATTGTGTACGGGATGATGAAGAACTGCTCTTCTCTTTCTGATCTGGTTTTGGAGCCTCGCTGTGTTCTATGTTTTTATCCTTCTTTGCTTGCATATAACTTAGGTGAGGTCATGTACTGGTCTGTATGCAGTGTAAATAACTCTTTAAAATCTCTCTCACTCTCTCTCTCTCACACTCTCTCACACACTCTCTCTCTCTCTCTCTCTCTCACACACACACACACACACACACACACACACACACACACACACACACACACACACACACACACACACACACACACACACACACACACACTACTTCAGATAATAATTTAATACAGAATTATCTCCCTATAGGGAAACATCCAGCCAATTTGCTCAAAATAGCAGATCTACAAGCTCATGAAATCAATGAAAAGCTTCCATCTGCAACACAATTTTATAAATGTTATACAATGGCCAGGTCCTCTCTCTCTATTTGTCCGTCCGTCTGACTGTCCGTCCATCCATATCCATCTAGACTTATACACTGTTGTTCACATCCAAGATCATCAAAGGACCATGTGCACTTATTGTAACTTACCATTGCATTCAAGAAAAAGCTGGTGCAGATTTCCTTTATGATAGCTTGCTGTCAATTGCATACTTTCTGCAGTTCCTTACCAATATATGTTCTAACTGTTACTATTTGTTACTACATATACCAATACGAAACCTATACACGACCCAGACATGGGCGGGTGACATGGTCTAGCCCATGCCCACTTAGCCCATACATAACCTACATAGGACACAAACATGGGTGACCAGTTCTAACCCATGCCCACTTAGCCCATGCATAACCTATATAGGACCCAGACATTGGTGACCAGTTCTAACCCATGCACACTTAGCCCATATATATCCCACAAGAGACCCAGATATGGATGACCAATTCTAACCCACGCCCACTTAGCCCATATATATCGCACAAGAGGCCCATACATGAGTGACCAGTTCTAACCCATGCCCACTAAGCCCATAAATAACCTATATAGGACCCAGACATGGTTGACCAGTTCTAACACACGCACACTTAGCCAATATATATCCACAAGGGACCCATACATAGGTGACCAGTTCTAACCCATGCCCACTAACCCCATAAATAACATATATAGGACCCATATATGGATGACCAGTTCTAACCCATGCACACTAAGCCCATAAATAACCTATATAGGACCCATAAATGGTTGACCAGTTCTAACCCATGCACACTTAGCCCATATATATCCCACAAGGGACCCATACATGGGTGACCAGTTCTAAACCACGCCCACTTAGCCCATATGTATCCCACAAGGGACCCATACATGGGTGACCAGTTCTAACCCTTGCCCACTAAGCCCATAAATAACCTATATAGGACCCATACATGGGTAACCAGTGCTAACCCATGCCCACTTAGCCCATATAAACCCATAAGGGGCCCAGGTGTTGGTGACCTGTTCTAACCCATGCCCACTTAGTCCATGAATAACCCACAAGGGACCCAGGTGTGGATGCCCAGTTCTTACCCATGCACACTTAGCCCATACATAACCTATATAGGACCCAGACATGGGTGACCAGTTCTAACCCACGCAAACTTAGCCCATATATATCCCACAAGAGGCCCATATATGGATGACCAGTTCTAACCCGCTAACGCCCACTTAGCCCATATATATCCCACAAGGGACCCATACATGGGTGACCAGTGCTAACCCATGCCCACTAAGCCCATAAATAACCTATATAGGACCCATACATGGGTGACCAGTGCTAACCCATGCCCACTTAGCCCATATAAACCCATAAGGGGCCCAGGTGTTGGTGACCTGTTCTAACCCATGCCCACTTAGCCCATGAATAACCCACAAGGGACGCAGGTATGGATGCCCAGTTCTTACCCATGCACACTTAGCCCATACATAACCTATATAGGACCCAGACATGGGTGACCAGTTCTAACCCACGCAAACTTAGCCCATATATATCCCACAAGAGGCCCATATATGGATGACCAGTTCTAACCCACGCCCAGTTAGCCCATATATATCCCACAAGGGACCCATAAATGGGTGACCAGTTCTAACCCTTGCCCACTAAGCCCATAAATAACCTATATAGGACCCATACATGGGTGACCAGTTCTAACCCATGCACACTTAGCCCATACGTAACCCATATGGGACACAGACATGTATGCCCAGTTCTAACCCATGCCCACTTAGCCCATATATATCCCACAAGCGACCCATACATGGTGACCAGTTCTAACCCATGCCCACTTGGCCCATTTGTAACCCATATCGAACCCGCAATATTTGCCCAGTTCAAGCCCATGCCCACTTAGCCCACATAGAACCTACCTGGAACCCAGTATAATTGCCCAGTTCTAGCCCATGCCCACTTGGTACCCATAAACACACATACACCCCATACGGTGCCCACATGGACATGTTAGCTGGGTATTGTATCTTTTCCCTTTTTGCTTCCCATATGATGAATTCCTGTTCTGTTCTTTAGCTACATAGAAATGTCTATTTGTATGTCTCTAAATGTTTGTATGTCTTTAAATGTTTTGATGAATTGAACAATGTGGACCCTGTTGTAAACAAGTGTAATGCTTAATTGGGTCGTCCACTCACAGTTGACAGTCTTTGTATTGAGTTTGTGCTTAAAATGTACTGTAAATTCTACAAACTGTTAATAAATATTTCAATCAATCAATCAATCATGGATTTAAATTGTCAAATGTGCAAAAAGCTGATCTACAAGCTCAAAGCGTGTCACACCGCAACACGAGGTTGTAGATATTTTAAGATTCGAAGTCAGTTTAAAAAATAAATATCTGTCTGTCTGTCTGTCTGTCTGTCTGTCTGTCTGTCTGTCTGTCTGTCTGTCTGTCTGTCTATCTGTGACAGTTACACACCTCTACCACCAGAGGGCGAAAGGCATTAAGGGAACAGTGCCTGGATTATTTTGTTGCGCATGCGTGGAAAACCTTTGACCCTGAAGTGATTGATTGCATCACGTGACTGCGTCTAGTTTTCCATTACAGCGATGGCCGCTGTTGAACAAGTCAAACATGTTGTGTCTCTCCAGAATTGTTGATGTTTGTGCCTTTATTACACATTCTATATTACAGTAGGAACAGAAAGCTTGGTGGAAATGTCTCCTAAAGGAGGTGAAAAGCGTCAAATGGAGTCTGTACGGCTGAAGATAAATGAACAGCTAGCAGCGGTGGGAGAGGAGATATTGTTTGTTGTGGACAAACAGCAGCGTGGCGCTGCTGATGTTTGTAGTGTGGAGCTTAGCGTCAGAGTGTTTGTGTTGGAGCGCCTCAGCGCGGTGGGAGAGTTCATGGTCAACCTCTTCCAGAGAGAGATGGAGACACTACAAACTCTGCTGGAGACGCAAAACAAACTGCTGGACATTGATTTTGATATGGACATCGATCTACACACTGCAGGTTAGTAGACTCTGAACAACACCAGCCTAGCTTAAGTAGCATTAAGCTATTTATTATGTTCCACAAAAGTCTACTTGAATAATCAAACTGAAAAGGTCAAATGAATAGCTCCAAAATAAATAAGAAATAAATTAGTATGCTAGTAAGGTATGAAATAAGGTCAAAAACTGTATGCCTTCCCAGCCTCACCAAACATTTTCCATTGTTCTCAAAAGGCATGTCAAGAGACCTTAAACAGGCTAGCCCACTTCCTCTCCCACTGAGCCTTTCAAAATAAAATACAAGTTACAATTCACTGTTCCAGAATCACTGCAGAGGTTTTACTTTGAAGGGGATACATTATAAAGGAAGTGCAAAGGGGCTCACTAAATTGACATGACATAGGCCTACTAAGTTTCTAATTAGCGGTGGGGGCTTCTATTAATCCAAATTATAACTTTATCTTTTCCAAAACAATATTTGATATACCGGTATATGAAAATTAAAACGAAAGTGAAAGAGGTGAACAAATAAATAAAACAAAATTGGCTCCAACACTTGGTCATGACGCAACTGAAGCCAGTTTTACACAATCATGTACATTTACATGGAAAACGTGTACATAAACATTCAGATTTCAAATATAAGGCCTAAAATAAAAATAAATCCGATTGGCTGTCATTTTTGGGCTGAGTAGGTAGGGAATTGATTTTTTTTCTTTTTTTCGGATGGGTAGCAAGGAATTTATTCTATTTTATTATTATTTTTCGTGGGAAGGATGGGTAGCAAGGATTTTTGCCTTTGTTTTCCTACGGCAATGATGGATAGGCTTCTTTTTTTAATAACTTCAATATTTGCCTGAAATATCATCTTTTAAATAATGAATGGTTCGCCTGAAATACCATCTTTTAAATAATGAATTGTTCAAGTACACATAACACTGCATGTATGCCTACAGCTAAACATTTGAAAACTTTGAATAGAATGTCCACACACTGGTTGAATACTTTAGAGTTTTAATTCAACTCCAAACCAAAATAAAGTGCTGCATCACTCGCATACCAAAAATAAATACAAATGTAAAAAAAAAAGGTAATAAAGCTGAAACATGAACTTGTGTTTTGAAGCAGAGAGCTACTGGCTATCCCTGGATCAAACACATTAACTTAAACCAACCAATGGCATGAGGAGTTGGAAAACCAAGAATACTGACTGGTGAATGAATTATACCAGGATTTGAAAATAATAAAACATTTTACCCCAGGGTATGAGATGAGCTCAATTCAGAATTTTAACAATTAAGTCCATTCTAAATACTGATAAATACATGTCGTACACTGCCTCTCCAGTAGATAAAGAGTGTGGGGTCGTGCCCCAAAAATAGCTGATCCAGAAGCTCTCAACGCGTGGCAACACTTGCAGATCCGCTATTTTCACTAGGTTTGTCCAAAAGTGACCGTTACGGAATTTCAGCCCCTGCCTCTGTAACACTCTCTGCACGTCCCCGTCCTTGCGGAGTTTCCTGGGGGTGGTCCTCAGCTAAATGGACCCTTTATATGTCTGCCACTTACAGAACGTACACAATGTAAACAAACGGACCCGTAAGGGTCTGTTTGGTTACATTTTGTACGATAAACTGAAATTAAAAAGTGCTCGAAGCAGTGTAGCCTACGAACAGACTGCTCCCATAGATGTTGCTCGCAATACCCAGGGGGCAAAGGGGGTTGACCTGCATTTGCCATGACCTCAAAGGTTGTCCACCAGAAATAGTATCTATGACCCCGTAGGATCACAACCTATATGGACAACCCGGATTTTTTTTTGCTGGAAGTCCAATATGGCCGCCACAATATTGGCCCCTATTAGTTATAATGGGGGGTGAATAGGGCAACATTTTAAACCAAAACCAAAATCCACGAAACTTCTCAGGTTGATCAATGATATGAATATGAACATTTTTTGTATTGAAAGTTTCCATGAATTTCAATATGGCCGCCACAATATTGGCACCCAGAAAATAGGTTTGGCTCTAACTTCTGAACCAGATGAGCTAGAAACGCAAACTCGGTGTCTATTTCATGTTTTCTGACCATGAGAGACTCAATGGAATACCCATTTTCATTATTGGGTGTGTCTGGACCCTTATTGTGCATATTTACAAGATGGTGGCTACCCGAAATAGTGCTTTACCATGATTTCTACCATGATTGTTGACTGTTTTAGCAAACACAAGCAATATTAATCCATTGGCTAAGATTTATGACACAGAAGGGACATATATATTATTTTGACCTTGCATATTGTCATTTCCCCTCAGATCCTATGTAGAGTTGTAGGAATGATTTCAGATAAAATCAGAGACCAAAACAATGTATCTTAGAGATTACTTTACTATGGGACTGATACTATGGGATTGAATGGAACTGAATGGGAGTGACAGTCCCATAGTAACAGTACCTCCCATTCACTCCCTCACTCCCATTCAGTCCCATTCAGTCCCATTCACTCTGAATGGGAGTGAATGGGAGTGACAGTCCCATAGTAACAGTACCTACCATTCACTCCCTTTCACTCTGAATGGGAGTGAATGGGAGTGACAGTCACATAATAACAGTACACCCCATTCACTCCCATTCAGTCCCATTCACTCCCATCGTGTCAGTCCCATAGTAACATTACCTCCCATTCAGTTACATTCCCTCCCATAGTATCAGTCTCATAGTAACAATACCTCCCATTCACTCCCATGCACTCCCATAGTATCAGTCCCATAGTAACAGTACCTCCCTTTCACTCCCATTCAGTCCCATAGTAGCAGTAACTCCCATTCACTCCCATAGTATCAGTCATATATTAACAGTACCTCCCTTTCACTCCCATTCAGTCCCATAGTATCAGTCCCATACAGTATCTCCCATTCACTCCCATTCACTCCCATGCACTCCCATAGTATCAGTCCCATAACTAAAAAACGTTGCATGGATGCACCTGGGACGTATCCTCAGTGATGTATCCTGAGGTCAACGGGGTTCCGGGTCTCTCAACATCATACCCCTCACTCAGGCGACCCAGCCGGGGTTGATCAAGTCCCGACTTACGTCCCAGTAGCTATACCCTCAATCAGTCCCACTAGGGAAAAACCAGCGGCACACAATCCGTTGGAACTACTCCAGAACTACTCTGCCAGGGCTGGGAGGTACACTTCTGGCACATGGAGGGACTAGGCTCTGTGGGTTGTCTCCTGGTCGGGCCCCTCCTACGTCTCACCAGGTCCACTCCTGCTCTCACCAGGAGTAGAGCGAGGACCTGTGCGTTGCATCAGAGTCCCAGCACCAGACAGTTTATTCAAGAGTGGTGGGCATTGGGCAATGGTTCCACAGGGGCATGGTGCTGCGGTTCCGCTTGCTGCTTGCATGGCCCTCCCAAAGGCCTCACCGAGGGTTGTTGGACTTCATCCTCACAGAGGACACAGGCTGGGGCACTAACCCATACTGCTCACCCGGGTGCCGTCTACATTCCGGCTGTCACCCGTCTCTCCGGTGTCACCAGACTATACCTGGTTGTCACATAGTATATTCCTATGAGTCACTATATAAATAGAAGAACTATAACTAAAAAACATCGCATGGATGCACCTGGGACGTATCCTCAGTGATGTATCCTGAGGTCAACGGTGTTTCGGATCTCTCAACATCATACCCATCACTTAGGCGACCCAGCCGGGAGTGATCAAGTCCCGACTTACGTCCCAGTAGCTACCCTCAATCAGTCCCACTAGGGAAAAACCAGGGGCACACAATCTGTTGGAACTACTCCAGAACTACTCTGCCAAGGCTGGGAGGTACACTTCTGGCACATGGAGGGACTAGGCTCTGTGGGTTGTCTCCTGGCCGGGTACTGTTACCCATAGTAACAGTACCTCCCTTTCACTCCCATTCACTCCCATAGTATCAGTCCCATAGTAACAGTACCTCCCATGCACTCCCATAGTATCAGTCCCATAGTAACAGTACCTCCCTTTCACTCCCATTCAGTCCCATTCACTCCCATTCTATCAGTCCCATAGTAACAGTACCTCCCATTCAGTCCCATTCACTCCCATTTTGAAAGGTGTGTTAAAATGGCCTAAGTCACATTTTATTATGACTTAGGCAAAATAATATGGCCTAAGTCTCCCTCTTGACATAGGCCATTGTTTTAATAGGGTGTAACAGGAAGGCCTTTTACATTAGTGCTCGGGTGATTTTACCAGAGGTGGCCAGCATCACCAGGTGGTGATTTAGGCCAAAAAAGCAATTTGGCAAAAAATGACTTAGGCAATTAGTTTAATAAGGTGACGATATTCAAAACAGTCAACAATCATGGTAGAAATCATGGTAAAGCACTATTTCGGGTAGCCACCATCTTGTAAATATGCACAATAAGGGTCCAGACACACCCAATAATAAAAATAGGTATTCCATTGAGTCTCTCATGGTCAGAAAACATGAAATAGACACTGATTTTGCGTTTCTAGCTCATCTGGTTCAGAAGTTAGAGCCAAACCTATTTTCTGGGTGCTAATATTGTGGCGGCCATATTGTGGCATGAATTTCATGGAAACCTTCAATACAAAATATGTTCATATTTATATCATTGATCAACCTGAGAAGTTTCGTGGATTTTGGTTTTGGTTTAAAATTTTGCCCTATTCACCCCCCATTATAACTAATAGGGGCCAATATTGCGGCGGCCATATTGGACTTCCAGCAAAAAATTGACCGGGTTGTCCATATAGGTTGTGATCGTACGGGGTCATAGATACTATTTCTGGTGGACAACCTTTGAGGTCATGGCAAATGCAGGTTTCCTAAAAAAAGGGTGGTTTGCCCCCTGGGTACAAGGGCAGATTCAGTCCAAATGAAGTTTCCCTCCCTCGCTCCATGTAGCTGTTGCAAGGATTAATAACGATTAGATTTTGTTTTGAAAAGCGACGTTCTAGCGAAAACTATTGCTCTGAGCTCCAGGGTGGGGGGGGAGAGTATGTCGGCTGAGATAAACGTCCATTTATCCGCTCGGTCGTGTCTCGCTTCTGCGGACGAAAACTGACACCGGCACGGTTTCACCTCCTTAATTATGTCTGCATATGATTTAGTATTCAATCGAATTATTTGTGGCGGTGCTTTGCACGGGCAGATCCGACAGATACGGTGCACAGGTCCATGCTGTGTTGTGTTGGCGTTGTGTTGGGTTGTGCGTCTCCTCGCAATGACTCATTTGCGCACGTGATATTTTAGACGAAAGAAAACTTTATCTTGACTTTGCTTGTCCCGATGGTCTCATCAAAGATAATTGTAATGATCAAAGACCATTTTGGTCTTACTCAGTCGTATTCTGAGCTTTTTCTTTTTTTCCCTTTTTTTTCACCAAATGCCAATAAAATAATATGGGTCGCGCATATTTAATAGAGTCGGTCGCCAACCGGAAACCAAACTTTTTTTTTAGTAGGCCTAAAGTCCTCACCACATGTGCCATGGGTATTTGCTGGGACAGCGATTAGCATTGCTGCATCCTGCGTTGTTTAATAAAAAGCATTTGTATCCGAGCACCCCGACTACTTTTCTCAAACAGGGTTCGTTTGGGAAATTCACAGTTGCACACCGAGAGCGCTCTCGCCTATTTGTCTGTATTGGGCTGCCAGTGTAAGACTTACTGCCCAAATCTGAGATTACTTACTTACTTAGGCCCGTCGCTCCCAGTGGAGCATAGGCCATCAACGACTCTTCTCCATCCAACACGGTTTTGGGCTTTCCTTTCCGCCTCTCCCCAGCTGATTCCCTGTCTCTTCAGCTCCGCCTCAGTGTCCCGCCTCCAGGTGTTCTTAGGCCGCCCTCTCTTCCGCTTCCCCTGGGGGTTCCAAGTCAGTGCCTGGCGTGTTGTACTAGCTGCCGGCTTCCTCAGGGTGTGGCCAATCCATCCCCACTTTCTCCTTAGGATCTGTTTCTCCACTGGTTCCTGACTCCCTTTCCTCCAGAGTTCTTCACTTCTGATTTTGTTTGGCCTTGAAAATGCGCTTCAGACAGCTGTTAATAAATGTCTGGATCCTTTGCAAGGTCCTCTTAAGGCCTATTCATAGTCTGGATTTTCGGTGGTAAGGTGACCACCGCTCCGGTGGTGAGCTGACCACCGGAGCTGAAATAACGTTGAGCGGTGGTGAGTAAAAACAGAGAGAAGGGCTGGAGCGGTGGCGGTGGTTTGCTCTTCACCGCAGCTCGTGACGTCATGTTGTAGTTCGGTGGTCACCCCACCACCGTAAAACCAGACTATGTATGAGCCTTGAGTCGTCCTCCACGTCTCTGAACCGTAGAGCAGTATGGATTTGACGTTGGAATTGAAGATCCGCACTTTGGTTGCCAAGGCTATCTGTTTAGAGGACCAGATGTTCTTCAGGATGATGAAGGCTGCTCTAGCTTTACCTATTCTAGCTGTGACATCGCTCTCTGTTCCGCCCTGCATATCTAAAATTCTGCCGAGGTAGGTGAAGAAGTCGACTGCCTGAAGTGGTTTGTCGCCTACTGTAATTGGGTTATTGTTCTGGGTGTTGATTGACATTATGTTGGTCTTCTTCTGGTTGATTCTTAAACCTATACCCAGCGATGTGTTTTCCAGCCTGGTTGTCTTGTCCTGCATCTGCTGGTGATTGTGTGACAAGAGAGCCAGGTCATCAGCAAAGTCCAGGTCATCCAGTTGTGTCCATAAAACACAAATCTGAGATTAGTTAATAAAAATACACACCAGCTAACTCACGGTGAGTACCATCGGTGAGACCGATGTCGGGCTCTACTCACAACACCTTGCTCTGCGAGGCGTTGTGAAGAGACTCGAAACATTTTTTAAACGATGGTTATCCTGACAACTAATAGGAGAATAAATGTCATCTTTCAGTTGATAAAAGCACTTTGAGTTGCTCTGCTGATGCTACCTTTTCTCTCCTCCTTCTGTCTGTGTGTAAAGAGGTTTCATCTGAATATGAGGAGAGGAGATCCAGTCTGGTCCAGGAGGAACCACAACCTCCACAGATTAAAGATGAACAAGAAGAGGAGACTGGTGAGTCAACTTTAGCCTCGGAAACTCAGACGTTTTTATTTCCATGGAGAAAAAAAAAAGTCTGGGGCAGAGTCCACTTCAATTCGGCACAGAGTAGCGCAAACGTCGATCACTCTCTGCTGATTTCTGATCGTCTGCACCTTTGTTAAATTGACGCACACACACGCACACACGTACACACACACGTACACACACACACACACACACACACACACACACACACACACACTAGAGCCCTGCACAGGCCTAAAATATGGGCCCGTGCCCGGCCCGGACCCGTGGAGTTAAGGGCCCGCCCAGCCGTAAGCCCGTTGGTCAAGTCCAAAATAGGCCCGGGCCTGGCCCAAAAGCCCGACATTTTTTATTTTTTTATTACGCTATTTCTATAGCATGCGCGCCGCGGCCGCTTTATTGGTGCACATTTGTTGCACGGACGCCGCAGCAGCAGCAGCAGCAGCTACTCACAGCTGCACTATATCGCTCTGATAAACCCACATTCACATTGTGTTATTGACACAAGTCAATAACACACAGACGTCACACTAAAAAGTAGCTTACTTAATTATAGTTTTAAGTAGCTGCTGCACGTGCACTGTCAATCAGCGCAACGCGTTGTGAGCTTGCAGATCGGCTATCGCGGACTCACGCTGCATTATAAAACCCAGACGGACAATAATAAGAAGTAAGAACACTTACGTTATGTATCTGCAGTTTCTGCAATGTACAAATCCAACTTTGTTTAGTGTGGTACTGGTAATAATGCTCCCGCAGTATTTAATTTGTTTTTATTGCGGATCTCCTGAAATGAATTCTGTCAGAGAGCCGTAGCCTAGGCCTACTTACTTAGTACTCGGTGTGTGACTGTGTGTGTGTGTGTGTGTGTACAGCTGCGCTGCATAATAATTAGGAGAGAGAGAGGACGAGAGTTTAGGCGCGGAGCGAGAGAGATAGAATGTAAAACACGTTGTTTCAAAGTCTTTATAGTTTTGACCAGATTGTAGTGTGCTTGTGTGTGTGTGTGTGTGCGTGGACACTGTGGAGGGGTTATTGTCATTTGTCACGACGTCACTATGGAGCAGACAGCAGCATGCTGCCGCGCTGCTGAAGCAAGTCCAGTCTGCATGGGTGAAATTCAGTGTTGGGGAGTATTAAGCTACATGTAGCTGAGCTACGTAGCTGAGCTACATTTTGCTGTAGCTTGTGGTATTTTAGCTACATTCATATTTGTGTACCTCGTCAAGTAGCTCAGCTACCTTTTGGGTCATTTTTTGTAGCTTAGCTACTCAAGTTACAAGCTACAATTTTGGGCAATAACATGAAAGAAATATATTAATTTTGACCATTGGTTGCTGTGTTAATTCTTGTACTAGAACCCCCTTTGAAAAATCAAGGACTGTTCCTTTTTCTGATTGCTTTGAGGGCATATCAGCACTTGACAGCTGCCTCTAATTGGCCTCTGATTGGCCCTGGTATCACAGGGTGGGAGGGGCCTCCCAGGGGGGAGCAGGGGTCTCCTAGAGGGGAGGAGGGGTCTCCCAGAGGGGAGCAGGGGGAGGAGGGGTCTCCCAGAGGGGAGCAGGGTGGGGGGGTCTCCCAGAGGGGAGCAGGGGGAGGAGGGGTCTCCCAGAGGGGAGCAGGGTGGGTGGGTCTCCCAGAGGGGAGCAGGGTGGGGGGGTCTCCCAGAGGGGAGGAGGGGTCTCCCAGAGGGGAGCAGGGTGGGTGGGTCTCCCCGAGGGGAGCAGGGTGGGGGGGTCTCCCAGAGGGGAGCAGGGGGAGGAGGGGTCTCCCAGAGGGGAGCAGGGTGGGTGGGTCTCCCAGAGGGGAGCAGGGTGGGGGGGTCTCCCAGAGGGGAGCAGGGGGAGGAGGGGTCTCCCAGAGGGGAGCAGGGTGGGTGGGTCTCCCCGAGGGGAGCAGGGTGGGGGGGTCTCCCAGAGGGGAGCAGGGGGAGGAGGGGTCTCCCCGAGGGGAGCAGGGTGGGGTGGTCTCCCAGAGGGGAGCAGGGTGGGGGGGTCTCCCAGAGGGGAGCAGGGTGAGGAGGGGTCTCCCCGAGGGGAGCAGGGTGGGGGGGTCTCCCAGAGGGGAGCAGGGTGGGGGGGTCTCCCAGAGGGGAGCAGGGGGAGGAGGGGTCTCCCCGAGGGGAGCAGGGTGGGGGGGTCTCCCAGAGGGGAGGAGGGTGAGGAGGGGTCTCCCCGAGGGGAGCAGGGGGAGGAGGGGTCTCCCAGAGGGGAGCAGGGTGGGAGGGGAATCCCAGAGGGGAGCAGGGGGAGGAGGGGTCTCCCCGAGGGGAGCAGGGTGGGGGGGTCTCCCAGAGGGGAGGAGGGTGGGGGGGTCTCCCAGAGGGGAGGAGGGGTCTCCCCGAGGGGAGCAGGGTGGGGGGGTCTCCCAGAGGGGAGGAGGGGTCTCCCAGAGGGGAGGAGGGGTCTCCCGCATGTACATTCTCAATTTAACGCTGAAAAATAAAAAGTAGCTGAGCTACTTTGAGCTACTTTTTCCATGTAGCTGTAGCTTTACAAGCTACATCTCTCCAGGGGTAGCTATGTAGCTTGATCAAGCTACTGCCATGGTGAGCTACTTGTAGCTTTACAAGCTACGCTTTCAAAGTAACTTGCCCAACACTAAATTCACATCGGAAAATTAATATAACGGCGCGTGAGCCCGCCCGGCCCACGGCCCGTTAGGCAGTGACAAAGTCGGCCCGGGCCCGGCCCGGGCCGACTTTGTAAAACAAATGGTAAAACAAATTCATATTTTATTAGTATTATTCTAACAAGACTAAAGGGTCATTCAGCAACTGTAACGATAAAAATATAGTTTGGTAACTCATGGTCCACCAAAAGACAGACAGACACACAGCATGTTCTTTCTGCTTGTGCCGCTACATAAGTATAGCACAATAAGTTTGAACCCATAATCATGTTTAGCTTTGAAGATATTTGGCATAAATGGTCAGAGTCACAGGCACGGCGCGCGCAGTGCCTTTTAAATCCATTCTCCGCAGCTGTAAGAAATTGATAATTATTAGGCTTACCATACGTCCTCTTTTGCCCGGACAAGTCCTCTTTTGGGGGGCTGTCCGGGCACAGTGCGCTCAGTGCGTTATTTCCGAACGAGCCCTGTGTATCGCTACGCTCACAGACTATTCAGACCAATGTGTATTACAATGCACGTTCAATGGTTCGTAGTGGAAAAACACTACTGATAAACCCACATTCACATTGTGTTATTGACACAAGTCAATAACACACAGACGTCACACTAAAAAGTAGCTTACTTAATTATAGTTTTAAGTAGCTGCTGCACGTGCACTGTCAATCAGCGCAACGCGTTGTGAGCTTGCAGATCGGCTATCGCGGACTCACGCTGCATTATAAAACCCAGACGGACAATAATAAGAAGTAAGAACACTTACGTTATGTATCTGCAGTTTCTGCAATGTACAAATCCAACTTTGTTTAGTGTGGTACTGGTAATAATGCTCCCGCAGTATTTAATTTGTTTTTATTGCGGATCTCCTGAAATGAATTCTGTCAGAGAGCCGTAGCCTAGGCCTACTTACTTAGTACTCGGTGTGTGACTGTGTGTGTGTGTGTGTGTGTGTGTGTGTGTGTGTACAGCTGCGCTGCATAATAATTAGGAGAGAGAGAGGACGAGAGTTTAGGCGCGGAGCGAGAGAGATAGAATGTAAAACACGTTGTTTCAAAGTCTTTATAGTTTTGACCAGATTGTAGTGTGCTTGTGTGTGTGTGTGTGTGCGTGGACACTGTGGAGGGGTTATTGTCATTTGTCACGACGTCACTATGGAGCAGACAGCAGCATGCTGCCGCGCTGCTGAAGCAAGTCCAGTCTGCATGGGTGAAATTCACATCGGAAAATTAATATAACGGCGCGTGAGCCCGCCCGGCCCACGGCCCGTTAGGCAGTGACAAAGTCGGCCCGGGCCCGGCCCGGGCCGACTTTGTAAAACAAATGGTAAAACAAATTCATATTTTATTAGTATTATTCTAACAAGACTAAAGGGTCATTCAGCAACTGTAACGATAAAAATATAGTTTGGTAACTCATGGTCCACCAAAAGACAGACAGACACACAGCATGTTCTTTCTGCTTGTGCCGCTACATAAGTATAGCACAATAAGTTTGAACCCATAATCATGTTTAGCTTTGAAGATATTTGGCATAAATGGTCAGAGTCACAGGCACGGCGCGCGCAGTGCCTTTTAAATCCATTCTCCGCAGCTGTAAGAAATTGATAATTATTAGGCTTACCATACGTCCTCTTTTGCCCGGACAAGTCCTCTTTTGGGGGGCTGTCCGGGCACAGTGCGCTCAGTGCGTTATTTCCGAACGAGCCCTGTGTATCGCTACGCTCACAGACTATTCAGACCAATGTGTATTACAATGCACGTTCAATGGTTCGTAGTGGAAAAACACTACTGATAAACCCACATTCACATTGTGTTATTGACACAAGTCAATAACACACAGACGTCACACTAAAAAGTAGCTTACTTAATTATAGTTTTAAGTAGCTGCTGCACGTGCACTGTCAATCAGCGCAACGCGTTGTGAGCTTGCAGATCGGCTATCGCGGACTCACGCTGCATTATAAAACCCAGACGGACAATAATAAGAAGTAAGAACACTTACGTTATGTATCTGCAGTTTCTGCAATGTACAAATCCAACTTTGTTTAGTGTGGTACTGGTAATAATGCTCCCGCAGTATTTAATTTGTTTTTATTGCGGATCTCCTGAAATGAATTCTGTCAGAGAGCCGTAGCCTAGGCCTACTTACTTAGTACTCGGTGTGTGACTGTGTGTGTGTGTGTGTGTGTGTGTGTGTGTGTACAGCTGCGCTGCATAATAATTAGGAGAGAGAGAGGACGAGAGTTTAGGCGCGGAGCGAGAGAGATAGAATGTAAAACACGTTGTTTCAAAGTCTTTATAGTTTTGACCAGATTGTAGTGTGCTTGTGTGTGTGTGTGTGCGTGGACACTGTGGAGGGGTTATTGTCATTTGTCACGTCGTCACTATGGAGCAGACAGCAGCATGCTGCCGCGCTGCTGAAGCAAGTCCAGCCTGCATCGGTGAAATTCACATCGGAAAATTAATATAACGGCGCGTGAGCCCGCCCGGCCCACGGCCCGTTGGGCAGTGACAAAGTCGGCCCGGGCCCGGCCCGGGCCGACTTTGTAAAACAAATGGTAAAACAAATTCATATTTTATTAGTATTATTCTAACAAGACTAAAGGGTCATTCAGCAACTGTAACGATAAAAATATAGTTTGGTAACTCATGGTCCACCAAAAGACAGACAGACACACAGCATGTTCTTTCTGCTTGTGCCGCTACATAAGTATAGCACAATAAGTATGAACCCATAATCATGTTTAGCTTTGAAGATATTTGGCATAAATGGTCAGAGTCACAGGCACGGCGCGCGCAGTGCCTTTTAAATCCATTCTCCGCAGCTGTAAGAAATTGATAATTATTAGGCTTACCATACGTCCTCTTTTGCCCGGACAAGTCCTCTTTTGGGGGGCTGTCCGGGCACAGTGCGCTCAGTGCGTTATTTCCGAACGAGCCCTGTGTATCGCTACGCTCACAGACTATTCAGACCAATGTGTATTACAATGCACGTTCAATGGTTCGTAGTGGAAAAACACTGTGAGAGGTGGACTTCCAGCCCGAACCCCGGAATGTGTATTATTCATAACTCTAGTCTGCATGCGCTGCGCGCTGACAGCACTTGTCCCGACCGCAGGCTGCAGATAGACTGTTGTGCTCTCTGTGAGGAAAGCTTGAAATGCCAAAGAACTATCTCATCATCATTGACATGCAGAAAAAGTAGGCTACTGTTTTCTTAGCTTTGTGACTGACCAATGAGAAGCAGATTGTATTGTCTGCAAAGGAATTATGCGTCTGTCACAAATAAAAGCTATGTCCTGCAAGCCCATGTCATGTCAACAACACAGACAAGGCAGCTGTGCGCAAGGTGAGTCCTGCAAATTAAATTTACCCAATATTATTTTGTACAACCTAGCAAAGCATAATATAATGGTTTGGAGAATAGGCTCTCTCTTTTTACAAGAGATAAGCCATTGCATACAGTTTCTTAAACTTTTTAATTTCAAGGACCCCCATAACTCTGAGAGTAAAACCAAATGGACCCATAAGAGTCCCATTTTATTCCATTTGTACAGTATCAGAGTTAAAAGTTATAAAAGGGTCCATTTGGTTCCATTTGTACAGAGTTACAGACCTGTAAGGGTCCATGATTTGGTGCCCAGATATGACATGTCGGTACCGGTGAGGCGGCAAAGTTTAGTTGTGATTTTTTTATTCCTATACATCCCTAGATTAGGTTTAGATATTATAGACCTTGCTGACTGGCAGCTTTTTAGTGGTTATCACCTCAAACCCCCCTTTTTGGTATATGGCTCTGGCGAAATTGTGTAAAATTGTCATCTCTCGGATGCATGCAAGGTGCAACATCCAGTTCCCTTCTCTAGAAGCAACATGATATCTGTCATATCATATCTGTGATATCTGTCATATCCAGGTAGGACATCCAGAAAGCTGAAAGACCTTGTTGGTTCCGGAGAGAGTCCAGGTAGACCTGGAATAGCTGTAGGGTGAGGGTGAATGAATCCTTTTCAAGAAGCTCTGTGAGTGATGCCTGACAGATATCACCTTGGAAGCTATCAATGCTCCTCAGTGCTTCTTCCATGTGTGACATCTCTGTTGGATGTTTCTCCTTTATCCACAGAAGGAAGCCTTTCCAGGCAAGCCTCATCAATGCTTCATAGACAAGCTTGTGCAACCTGACAGCTCGATTGTATTTTCTGCCTTCCATCACACCAGTTACTGACCCTTCCGCAACAACTCCAGACTCCACACAGAGGTCCCTCAACCCTGCATCTTGGAATCGTTTGCCCAGAATGGAAAGCAGATTGCAAATAGTGTGGAACACCCCCATCCTGATGATAATGTTTTGAAACTTCTCATGCTTCCACATTACTTCTGCTGCCTTGGCATACAGTGCTTGGTCAAACACACAGACGATCGTCGTTAACTGCAGGGACTCCATGATACCCAACGTTTGGTTTAGCATCTCATACACCGTTGACAGTGCTGTAGCAGGAGCATTTATAGTTGGCAGGTAGCCTACAGTGTCTTGGACCACTGTGACATTGTTGCGGACCTGAATATTGAAACCAGTCCAGCTGCTCACAGACTGAGCTTCTGGGACAGACATTCGAGCAAGCAGCCAAACAAGGTTCTTTGCCTTTGCATCCTGGACTTGTGCTGTAGTGTCAGCATCTACACTTGGGGTTTTTGGTGGCCCCACTCTCTGTCCAGAATTGTACGTAGGTAGCAGCAATGTTTTGGGGCTGATACTCCTCTTCTTTGACTTGGTGACTGTAGGCATGATCCTTTGAGGTGCATGTCCAATGACTTTTGCCTGGACAGCTATGCCATTGACTCGGTGAGAGGTTCCTGCTCCACTACATGTTTCCTCTAGCCGGTCTATGTTGTCATAAGCCAGGGTGGTGAAAACATTTTGGTAAATGTTTGCCGTTAGTGGTAGGTCATCTCTTGACAGTTCCATCTTCTGCAGACACAGTGCTGTGTCAATCTCTTCAAACTGTGAATAGGACACTACACTATGTCCAAGCCGGTTCAGAGTGTGCACCAATTCCGTGTTTCCTGTCAAGGACTTCACAGCAAAGGGCAGAAGTACATGTTTTGGTGGCTTGATTCTGCCACATGTGACTGCAAAGACCAAGTCACTACCAAAGGAGGTGACAAGTCGTTTTACTCTTATATTGCGCCACCGAGTGGCGCGACACGAGCTTGTAGGTCTGCTATTTTTGAAAAATCGAAGAACGACTGACATTTTTAGAATCTGATCTCAGGTCAGAATGGGTTAATCAGACCAGTGTGTGTCCAGTAGATACCTCGTATGAATCTGATCTCAGGTCAGAATGGGTTAAATAAGTACATAACTAATATAGAGCATATTTGATCAAATTTAGGAGTCAAACTCTTTTGACAAATTAATTTAATTCAAACAGAACCGCGCACGCACGACACATGCACATGTGCACATGCACGCGCACATGCACGCGCACATGTGTCCTATTTTTGGTAATTCAGAATATGGTATGCCTATAATTATCAAACTGAAAGAGCGCGTTTCATAAGGGCGTATTACATTATTTTTTTATTGAAGTATTTATTAACTGTTTACAGAATTACAGTACATTTCAAGCACAACTCAATACAAAAACTGTTAACTGTGAGTGGACGACCCAATAAAAGCATTACACTTGTTTACAAGAGGGTCCACCTTGTTCAATTCATCAAAACATTTGGAGACGTACAAATATACACTTCTATTTAATATAATTTATAAGAACAGAACAGGAAGTAAAAAGGGAAATATACAGTGAGGGGGAAAAGTGGTGGTTGAGTGGGGAAGGGTAGATTACATTAATGATGATAAAAAAAATGGTAAATGATGGTTATCCTGACAAAACTAATAGGAGAATAATCTTTCAGTTGACAAAAGCACTTTGAGTTGCTCTGCTGATGCTACCTTCTCTCCCCTCCTCCTGTCTGTGTGTAAAGAGGTTTCATCTGAATATGAGGAGAGGAGATCCAGTCTGGTCCAGGAGGAACCACAACCTCCACAGATTAAAGAGGAACAACAGGAGAGGAGATCCAGTCTGGTCCTGGACGAACCACAACCTCCACAGGTTAAAGAGGAACAGGAAGAGGAGACTGGTGAGTCAACTTTGACATTACTATGTAGGAAGATGTGGTGCGATACTCTCTCAGGCATTTACCATTTTCCGCAAAACCTTTAACTTGAACGTGTGCCAGGACAAAAATCATGTTGGGTCGGGAGCTGTCGTACGCTTTGTCCTCACCTGTTTTTCTGTCGTACACAAACGGAGCAGCATTGTCTGAACTGCTCACATGCTGTCACAGGCATCTAAGCATATGTATTCACTCCTAAAATGTTAACACATCGATTGCGCAAAACGCTTTAAAGCGCTTTATTAATCTCGAACGCCGTCTGCGCATAACGTACTAATGCGTTTTATTGTTTTTTTTTATGATTAATGTGCTTCATATTTATACGCGCCCGGACAACAAAGAAAGTAACACCGATCGTCTCTAGGAAGGTCCGGTATGTGATCCGGGAGTTAAAAGCCCCCCCCTCCTGAAAAGAGGTCTGGTCTATGCGGCATGCCGTATCCATTACGACGTACTGGAGGCGGCCTCGCCGGCATGCACGGCATAGACCAACGCAGATGTCAAGGGGATCTAAAATGGAGGTACCCATGCTAGTGTGTGTGTGAATACACTCGATTCCCCTCCCCTCCTGTTTCTACATGGTTTCTCCCGAGGCAGCAATGTAGGCCCCCCCTCTTCGTTTCGGATCGTCGCATTTCAGTTTCAGTCCCCCCCCCACTCACTTACCCACTGTGGCTGTGCCTCGAACTGCCTTTCACCGCTGCTTCGTCCTCTCATTCTCGGAAAGAAATAGCCCTCTGCCCGACGTTACTAGGAGAGATCACCGCCGTGGAACCCCCCCCAGGCCCGCGTTGTGATCGCTTTGCATCTCTCTCATTCTCGGAAAAAGGATATAACGCCTCCAACTGCAACCGTTGCTTCGTCCTCTCATTCACTCGGAAAAAAATAGCCCTCTGCCCGACGTTACTAGGAGAGATCACCGCCGTGGAACCCCCCCCAGGCCCGCGTTGCGATCGCTTTCCACCTCGTCCTCTCATTCTCGAAAAAAGAGAGCCCTCTGCCCGTATATAAGAATAATCTGCAACGGTCGCCATGTCATAATGATACGCGAAACGAATGACGTATTATGAGAGAGATGATCAACTGGCCGCTTTATATGTCTTGACCACCCATGTTTGGGCAAATAAGCCCGTATAGAAGAGATCACAGCCGGGTTTAGCGATTCTCGACTCGACACCGTGGATCACCATTAGCCATAGAGCCTTCGCCAGGCAACACTATCCGTACTCCGTAGTGTGGTTGTAACCGACTTTTTATTCATTATAATTGCAGTGATAAGACCGCAATGAAGGCGTCTGGGACGTAATCGACCCGTTTGTAATGTACAGTATAACGAATACACATTGATTAGAGTCTCTCTCTCTCCTCCTTTCCACCGCTTATCTCTCCTGAGGTTCTTTGCCCCAGAACATGTCCAGACATGTCTGTCAACAACGACTAACGTGTCTCACCGTTACACAATACACTACCGTTCTGAAACGATCGGAAGGTAGACTGGTACACTGATCAAGACATGTGTTGCCCCCCCTGTTACTGAGACAATTTCAGATATGTCTATAGCAGCGGTTCCCAAAGTGGGGTCCGCGGACCCCTAGGGGTACGCGACGCATAGCCAGGGCGTACCCCAAGCCCCCTCAAAAAAAGAGGGGGCTAGTGAATCATGGTGTGTGTGTGATATGAAATGTCCAGTACCTCCCCAGTGCCTCCCCAAGTGCCACCCCAGTGTCTGCCCTGCAGTGTCTGCCCAGTGCCTCCCCAGTGTCCGCCATGGTGCCTCCCCAGTGTCTGCCCAGTGGCTCCCCAGTGCCTCCCCAGTGTCCCCTCAGTGCTGCCCCAGTGCCTCCCCAGTGTCCCCCTGAGTGCCTCCCCAGTGTCCCCCCAGTGCCTCCCCAGTGTCCCCCTGAGTGCCTTCCCAGTGTCTCCCCAGTGCCTCCCCAATGTCTCCCCAGTGGCTGCAGTTTCTCCCCAGTGCCTCCCCAGTGCCTTCCCAGTGCCTCCCCAGTGTCCCCTCAGTGCTTCCCCAGTGCCTCCCCAGTGTCCCCCTGAGTGCCTCCCCAGTGTCCCCCTGAGTGCCTGCCCAGTGTCTCCCCAGTGTCTCCCCAGTGTCCCCTCAGTGCCTTCCCAGTGCCTCCCCAGTGTCCCCTCAGTGCCTTCCCAGTGCCTCCCCAGTGTCCCCTCAGTGACTTCCCAGTGCCTCCCCAGTGTCCCCCTGAGTGCCTCCCCAGTGTCTCCCCAGTGTCCCCTCAGTGCCTTCCCAGTGCCTCCCCAGTGTCCCCTCAGACCCTTCCCAGTGCCTCCCCAGTGTCCCCCTGAGTGCCTCCCCAGTGCCCAGCCGAGTGCCTCCCCAGTGCCTCCCCAGTGTCCCCCTGAGTGCCTCCCCATGCTCCCCAGTGTCTCCCCAGTATCTCCCCAGTGCCTCCCCAGTGTCCCCTCAGTGCCTCCCCATGCTCCCCAGTGCCTTCCCAGTGCCTCCCCAGTGTCCCCTCAGTGCCTTCCCAGTGACTCCTCAATGTCCCCTCAGTGCCTCCCCAGTGTCCCCCTGAGTGCCTCCCCAGTGTCTCCCCAGTGCCTCCCCAGTGCCTCCCTGAGTGCCTCCCCAGTGTCCCCCTGAGTGCCTCCCCAGTGTCCCCCTGAGTGCCTCCCGAGTGCCTCCCCAGTGTCTCCCCAGTGCCTCCCCAGTGCCTGCCCAGTGTCCCCCAGTGTCCCCCCAGTGTCTCCAATAGCAATACAAGAGCAATAATACAAATTAATTAATTATTGAATCAAATTAATTAATTCATCAAAATGTTCGACGCAAGAAGGCCCCCCTGCGGCCTGCGCCCAGCACCATGCCAAAGCTTTTTCCTGCAGGAAACACTGCGTGTGGTTGTAAATATATTGTTATCTGTGTTGCGAGGATGAGGGGGTACCTGGAAAAATATCTACCCCAAAAGGGGTACCTGGTCCAAAAAAGTTTGGGAACCCCTGGTCTATAGTATGTACATGTCGCTATAGGCCTTGTCTAAAATACTATTTTTCAGAGAGGATTTCAGAGAATGAAGGACCTGAAGAACTATTATTCACAAAATAAGGCATATAGCGACATGTACATACTATATACCGTATGAAACAGAAGACTCTCTGCTTTCATAAGAAAAACTAATACTGTAATAATAATAAAAATCACACCCCTGTGAAGTGAGCAGTGCAATGTTGTGAAGTGAGCAGTGCAACATTGCACTGCTCACCTTACAGGGGTGTGATTTTTATTATTATTACAGTATTCGTTTTTTCTTATGAAAGCAGAGAGTCTTCTATTTAGTTGTCAGGTCCATACCTTGTCTAAAATACTATTTTTCAGAGAGGATTTCAGAGAATGCATGGACGTGAAGAACTATTATTCACAAAATAAGGCCTATAGCGACATGTACATACTATATACCGTATGAAACATAAGACTCTCTGCTTTCATAAGAAAAATACTTCTACTAAAAATCACACCCCTGTGAAGTGAGCAGTGCAATGTTGCACAACATTGCACTGCTCACTTCACAGGGGTGTGGTTTTTATTATTATTACAGTAGAAGTATTTTTCTTATGAAAGCATAGAGTATTCTGTTTCATACGGTATATAGTATGTACATGTCGCTATAGGCCTTTATGCGGTGTGATTCTCTCTATAAGAGGCCCCTCGCTGTGGGCCCCGAAAAAGTTCAGAAGTCCCAATGTTAATCGCTTAGCACCACCAATCAAAACCCAAATTGAAACCCTTAGCACTCAATGTGTTAATATAAAACTATGTATATGCATGTAAAAAAAAAGAAAAAGGTAGATTTCCAACTTTACAAGCAAATAAAATCACGCAATAACTAAAAACAATATAACATGTTTACAATGTATTAGTTTGTGCTTAACCTATTTTGGGCGGGAACCCCTTTTGGTGTTAGCATTATGTTATACTTTAGCTATTGAAAAATAGCAGATCTACAAGCTCTGTAGATTTGCTATCTGCTACTGAGCTTGTAGATCTGCTATTTTTGAAAAATCAAAGAACGACTGACATAGAAACATAGCTTTTTCAGAAAACTGTCAGGATGTAGAAGACATTTTTAGAATCTGATCCCAGGTCAAAATGGGTTAATCAAACAATGCTTTACTGGCCTTGTTATGCGATTTGGGAGCGCATGAGCGTGACATCAGATGCCTATATAATCACTGATATTATTTAAAAAATATTTAGGCATAAATGGACTGCACGCCTTTATTTCCAAGTGACAATGACAAGCATACAGCTTGCCTATTTGTCAGGAGGTCGGGACCGCGGCGTGCGTCGCCAGCACATACCAGCACACATGCAAGCCTTCATCCGTATGTTTATGATTCGTCCATCAATGATCAAATCACTCCATAAACGTTGATTATGACTGCCTTGACGACATTTTAGTAGCCTATCTCTCTTGCAGGCATCACTCACCCACAACACTTATCACAGCAGTGCGCAGTCTCACTGATCGCCTTCGCCGTGCACTGCTCACAAATGGGTAAAATTAATATAGGCCTAGCCTACAAACGTATTCCATTCATGGCGATGCGATGTGTCATGTAGCCTTGAGGTGGGTGCGTGCGTGCATGTGTGCGTGGACATGACAGCAAGGCAAGCGAGGTGAGAGGGAAACAGACAGGGTAGGCCTACAGCTTCATTTAATTCATGCAGGTGTTCGTTCTATTTCATAGGGCGTGCCAGATAGATTTCAGCTGTCACATTTATTAACGTCGGAACGAAATTAAGGGAGTTTCAGCTGTTTGCGATCACTTTATAAATGCCGTGGCGACGTGAGTGTACTACAAAACCAACAATCGAATTTGGGTCAGATTTTACACTCAATTGATGTATATTATGTCTGTTTATGAGTCTGGCGTAGAGGATTTCATCCTGTGCAGGAAATCTTTTCAATATATTTCAATAAATATGTCCAAAGACGTGGAGTGAGATATTGACCTCTAGTTATCCATGTAAAAGTTCTGGCAGAAAACGCTTGTTTATTCAAACATCTCTCATATATTTCCACGGGCCTGTACACAAACGACATTTTCTCAGGGCGAGGGGTCCGGAATGACAGCTGGACTTCCAAATAGCCTGTTGCTAAGTCCCACCCAAGCTCGTTCTTGGCCAATACCACGTTAGAAACGGTTACTAGGTTAGGATCCTGGTCAAGCTTTCAATGCTGGTCAAAATGGTTTTGCAGTGTATATTTGCTGTACAGCATGTGTGGTTTTGTTTTCTTACCTTATGAGCAAACTAGTCCATTCCATGAATTATTTTGCTCCGTTGTGCAGTTTAATAGTAGCCTACATACAAAATAAATAGGCTCTCATTGACTTCCATTGTAACGGGGAAACAACTCTCAAACTCACTCTTTTAGAACACTAAGCTGATTATGACCGTTTATGACAGGAAAACTCATGCGGTTTTATTTTTAATAAAAAATAAAAAACATGTTTTTGTTTTGACTTCGGTGTTGCCACATTGTGTGAGAGATATAAGCCAACCCACCTCCAAAAACAAGCCAACTCTTAAAGCCAAATCAAGAAAAACAAGCCAAAACAAACAACAACAAATAATATGACCATATATAACTCTAATAAAAATATTTTATGCATTTATCATTATAAATACTATGTAGGCCTATGTCTATGATAATTAATGTTTTGGTAATGTATTACAGTACTAATTATTAGCCTTAAGCCAAAAGTAGCGGGAAATAAGCAGACCTGGCAACCCTGACAAGTTTGCCTACAAAACAATCTGATTGGTCCAAATCTGTACACACACTCCTGAAGTATAGCCTCGGTCCCAGACTTACCATCCAGACCGTTGGATGTAAACAAAATAATGTATCTGATCTCACTGTATGCAAGGCAGGCATATTTCTCTGGCATTATTAATGATAACAAGAAAAATGCCAGAGTCCTATTCTCTACCATTGATCGACTTTTAAACCCCCCCCAGTCCTACAAGCAGTCATTCCCGGCCTCTAAAGCTAAGTGTAATGAGTTTGCATGCTTTTTTGACAACAACATTTTTAACATTAGAGCTGATATTATGAATGGTGCTGCTGTCAGTGCAAACCTTCAAACAGCAGCTAATGGTCCCAGGGTAGATCTCTCCAGGGGGAGCCTATTATCGTTCTGCGCAATTGAGGAAGACGAACTCCGCAAAACTATATCCCAGATGACATCATCCTCCTGTTCATTAGATACAATTCCCACCACCTTTCTCAAAGAGGTCTTAGACAGTGTGATTGGAGATATCCTAAAAATTGTAAACAGCTCTCTACAATCAGGTGTCTTCCCAGACTCACTGAAGACTGCTGTAGTTAAGCCCCTTCTCAAGAAACACAATCTTGATCCCTCTGTTTTGGGTAACTATCGACCCATTTCAAATCTACCCTTTCTGGGCAAGGTTTTAGAAAAATGCATCTTTCATCAATTGGATGTGTTTCTACAGAACAATAATGTGCACAACAAATTCCAATCTGGCTTTAGGAAAGGTCACAGCACAGAAACAGCACTTGTAAAAGTAATGAATGATATTAGGGTGTCTGCTGACAAGAAACATGTATCCGTTCTCTTACTTCTAGATCTAACGGCTGCATTTGACACGATTGATCACTCAATTTTAATACAGCGTCTGGAGCACTGGATAGGCCTGTCTGGTACGGCCCTGTCCTGGTTGTCCTCCTACCTATCAAACAGAAGTTACTTTGTCAATCTAGCCGAGTTTGACTCAGACAAACACGACATCAGTTCTGGTATTCCACAGGGCTCGATTCTTGGCCCTCTGCTTTTCTCCTGCCATTGGGCGAACTCATTGCCAATCACGGAGTCAATTTTCATTTCTATGCTGATGATACCCAATTATATCTTTCTGTGGCTCCAGATGATCCCTGTGCTTTAGACCCGCTGCTTACCTGTCTGTCTAGCATCAAATGTTGGATGAGTGAGAACTTTCTCAAGCTAAATGAGGATAAGACAGAAGTTCTCATAATCGGTTCTAGTGAGCAGAAAGAATCAATATTAAGCAGACTTGGAAACCTGACTGTAGAAAGTAACAGTACAGTAAAGAACCTGGGGGTTATCGATTCCGAATTGAATTTTAATTCACACATTAATCATGTTACCAAGATTGCCTTTTTTCACCTTAGAAATATTGCACGAATCAGAGCCTATGTGTCCTTGGACGATGCAAAAACGCTAATCCACGCCTTTGTTTTTTCTCGGCTGCAATGCACTTTTTTCAGGACTGCCTAAGAAAACAACTGACAGATTACAACTTGTCCAAAATGCAGCAGCCAGAGTTTTAACTAGAACTAAGATGAGAGAACATATTACTCCAGTTTTGGCATCACTGCACTGGCTTCCGGTTGTTTTTAGGATTGATTTTAAAATTATTTTACTTGTCTATAAAGCTCTCAATGGTCTCGCACCTTCCTACCTACATGACTGCCTGCCTAAATATGTCCCAAACCGCCCGCTAAGGTCTTCCACTGCTGGCCTGCTCGCTTTGCCTAAAAAAAATGGCAACAAAAAAATATGGGGAAGCAGCTTTTTGCTTCTACGGGCCGTCGGCATGGAACAAGCTCCCTCTGTACCTTCGTCAGGCAGCCTCTGTAGACATTTTTAAAGCTCAGCTCAAGACCCACTTCTACAACATTGCTTTTAATTGATCTTTTAGTTGTTTTTATTTTAGTTTTTGTTATTCATGTCCTCACTGTATATTGCATTACTGTCGTTGCCTTGCTTTTCTTTTATTCTCCATTGTTCTGTAAAGCACTTTGAGCTGCATTTCATGTCATGAAAGGTGCTATACAAATAAAGTTTTATTATTATTATTATTATTATTATTATTATTGTTATTATTATTATTATCTCGTCCACTTGTCGCAAACACAATTTTGGACGTGTTTGAGGGAGACGCTTTAGGAGAAATGTCTGGGACTGCAGCTGGGTGCATCTCAAACAGCATGGCGACTTGTTTACAAACGATCGAGGAACACCAGAACCGCTTCATTGTATATCTCCAACCAATATAGTTACTTTATAAATCTATCAAAAGACGAAAATAAAACGGCATGAGTTTTGCTGATGTCATAAACTGTCAGAATTCAGCTTTTGTTGTGTTCGCTTATGTGCTAACTGACTGATTTTTAGAGCTGTTTCCCTTACAATGGAAGTCAATGAGAGCCTATTTTTATAGATACTATTAAACTGGAGCGAAATAATTCATGGAATGGACTAGTTTGCTCATAACAGGTAAGAAAACAAACCCTCTTTCTGAGGTCCACACATGCTGTACAGCAAATATATTTATTGACACTGCTTAACCATTTTGACCAGCATTGCAAGCTTGACCAGGATCCAAACCTAGTAACCGTTGCTAACGTGGTATTGGCCAACAACGGGCTTGGGTGGGACTTAGCGACAGGCTAATTATGACAGTCACTCGCAGGGCAGAGTTTTCTGCTGCAGCCTAGGCTCCAGAGTCACAGGCACGACGCGCACAGTGCGTTGCATTCTCTGCAGCTGTTAGAAATGAATTAATATCAAACCAAAAGAGCGTGTTTCATAAGGGTGCCTCATTTTACATGTGTAGGTTACATTAATGATGATAAAAAAAGACATCGGCCACATCAGTGAAATAATGTCCGATATCGGGCATCGGCGCCTAAAATGACGGATACATCGGTGAGACCGATGTCAGGCTCTATTCACAACGCCTTGCTCTCACAGAGTGTCAGGCGTGACACTTATTTTTTTGAAACGAGGGTTATCCTGAAAAAACAAATAGGAGAATAAATGTCATCTTTGAGTTGCTCTGCTGATGCTACCTTCTCTCCCCTCCTCCTGTCTGTGTGTAAAGAGGTTTCATCTGAATATGAGGAGAGGAGATCCAGTCTGGTCCAGGAGGAACCACAACCTCCACAACATCAGCAGAGGAGATCCAGTCTGGTCCAGGAGGAACCACAACCTCCACAGATTAAAGAAGAACAGGAAGAGGAGACTGGTGAGTCGACTTTAACATTACTACGTAGGAAGATGTGGTGCGATACTCTCTCAGATAAAACACAATGATGTTTTTATTAGTATTATTCTCAGAATCCACTACTCCTGAATGAAGTGTCTGGTGCTGGTAGTCTGGTCCAATGCACAGGTCCTGGCTGTACTCGTGGTGAGAGCAGGAGTGGACCTGGTGAGACGTAGGAGGGGCCCGGACTGGAGGCAACCCACAGAGCCTAGTCCCTCCACCTGGTCTTTCCCTAGTGGGTCTGGTCGAGGGTAGCCTCTGAAACCCAGACGTTTTTATTTCCAGGGAGAAAAAAAAGCTTGGGGCAGAGTCCACATCAATTCGGCATACAGTAGCGCAAACGTCGGTCTCTCTCTGCTGATTTCTGATCGTCTGCACCTTTGTTAAATTGATGCACACACGTACACACACACACACACACTCCTCTGTCGCTCTAATTAATTAGTCTCATGTCCTGCAGTCTAGTTTCTCCCGGCGGATACTGCCGGGAGCTGCCTATGCCATAGAAAGCATAGCTGAGTTCCAGTCTAGATCGAGGGTAGCTACTGGGACGTAAGTCGGGACTTACTCGGCTCACTCGGCTCGGTCACCCGAGTGAGGGGTATGATGTTCGCGAGATGACCTTGGGATACATCACTGAGGATACCAGGTGCATCTATGTGATGTATTTTCGTTCTTTCATTCTAACGAGACTAAAGGGTCATTCAGCAACTAACGATAAATATATAGTTTGGTAACTCATGTTCCCCCAAAAGACAGACAGACACACAGCATGTTGGTGCTCGTGCCGCTACGAAAGTATAGCACAACAGGTCTGAACCCATAATCATGTATAGCGGTTAAGGTTTTTGGCATAAATGGTCATCAGCACCAGACACTTCATTCAGGAGTGGTGGATTCTTGAGCCACAATGGTGCTGCAGGCTCCACCTGGACAACGGTGGTTCTGCAGACTCCACCTGGGCAACGGTGGTGCTGCAGGCTCCACCTGGACAACGGTGGTACTGCAAGCTCCACCTGGACAACGGTGGTACTGCAGACTCCACCTGGACAACGGGGTCCACCTGGACAACGGTGGTGCTGCAGGCTCCACCTGCGCAACGGTGTTGCTGCAGGCTCCACCTGGGCAACGGTGGTGCTGCAGGCTCCACCTGGGCAACGGTGTTGCTGCAGGCTCCACCTGGGCAACGGTGTTGCTGCAGGCTCCACCTGGGCAACGGTGGTGCTGCAGGCTCCACCTGGGCAACGGTGGTGCTGCAGGCTCCACCTGCGCAACGCTGTTGCTGCTGGCTCCACCTGGGCAACGGTGGTGCTGCAGGCTCCACCTGGGCAACGGTGGTGCTGCAGGCTCCACCTGGGCAACGGTGGTGCTGGAGGCTCCACCTGTGCAACGGTGTTGCTGCAGGCTCCACCTGGGCAACGGTGGTGCTGCAGGCTCCACCTGGGCAACGGTGGTGCTGCAGGCTCCACCTGGGCAACGGTGGTAATGCAGACTGTCTGTATCGGTCTGTATTGGTTAGATCCTAAAGTTATATATCGATTCAACTGCAGTAACTGCAACTGAGCAACGGTGGTGCTGCAGACTCCGCTTGCAGTCTGAATGGCCCTCCTAAAGGCCTCACCGTGGGGTTGTTCGGCTTCCTCCTCACGGAAGACACAGGCTGGGGCGCCAACCCATACTACTCCTGGGTGCCGTCTACATTCCGGCTGTCACGCGTCTCTCCGGTGGTCACCAGACTACTCCTGGTTGTTCAGTAAACCCTTTAGTACTGCGACAATGGCCCCCAGAAGTCGGCATACCCCTACCGGAGTTAGGACCAAACACAACATAGTTTTTCCTCATCTCTAAGGCCTCCCATACATGAAATGGATTCTTGTATAAAAATATTTTACTGCAAAAGTGGTGAAATTGTTATTTAAAGTTATACACTTCAAACTAAAAATAAAGCCTGTCCGTCTGGTGGTTGAGGCACTTAAAGGCATGTAGATTCACAATGGAAGCTCTGAGAGGTTCAAAACTTGGCATACTTGAAGCCAGAACATACCTCTACATTCTAGAAAAGACTGAATGTCAATATCTGAATGTCAATATGAGATATAGTCATTTGAACACATACTTACAGTAGGCGGAATTGTACATCTATGTAGATGTCTTCTCTACTTTGTAGTGACTCTGGAATGGATTGTCATAGCAACACATATGATGGCTTGTAGGAAAGGTGAGGTTCTACTGAATCCAGCAATACCAATTGTGTAAATGTAGCTTGCATAATCGTGGAGTTATGCCACAAAACGTATATGGTGTCCCAAACGGGGGGAAATAAAACGAATGAAATCTACAGTATCACATTAGTTTTATTTTTACTTCACTTATCAAGGGTGGGAAAACATAAACAAATCACTTGAGTAGAAGTCCCTAAAATGTATGAAATGTCTCAAACTTGAGAAATGAGAAATTGTGAACAAATAGATGCCGCTTCAATAGAGAAATATGCAAGCCTAGATTGGAACTACTAACTATTATTATGTTGCAGCACATGCCCTGGATCAAGCTCAAATCTCAATATTATCCTCCTAAATATAGATAATCAAGTTATTAATGTCTGTTATTTGAGTTATTTGGTTACAGTCAAGTTATACTACAGTATGTGGCTCCACCTGCATCTTATTGCCTACAGTATGTGGCTTTCTTCATAAAATGACCGGTAAAATCATTTCACATATTTTGGAATGTGAAAAGATGAGATGAACCTTGTCAAATCAAGTAGCTATTTAGCTGACTGGAGTGGAGAGTGACCTAGCATTTAGTTCTCTTTAGTGTAACAGAGCCTACTGCCTGTCCAGTCTACACTGACCATAGCAGAACCCTGCCCTGACACTGTTTCACCAGAATGGAAAATAGACTTAATTAGTATCACTTGTAATATGGTTACTGCACATATACTATAGCCTAAAAATAGTGCGCGTAATGCACAACATAGATACTGTACAAATTCTGAAGTGTGTCTTTAAAATTTTACCAAAATGGAATATTGGATCCAAATCTTTGTATCATCTTTACTAAACAGTTGGAAAAAAGCACGAAACAAGACCCATAATGTATAAAGCCCACGGCAGAAGACCTTCAACACATACTAACTGTTGTTCAACAGAGAGATGATGTTCATAAAACCCTGGCAAACCCAAATTCAATACTCTCCTCTCCTCATCATATACTGTATCATGTTGAGAAAACTACTCCAGTAAGACCAGAGTGAGAGCATGCCGTCTCGTCAAGAAGACTGAATAGGGTACAACATTGTTGAATAGGATACAACACTGTTTAACATACAAATATATTGTTTCATTTGTGGGAAGGCCAGCACAATTGATTGATTGATTGATTGATTGATGGATTTAATAGTTTATTAGACATAAATGTAAAAACAGCAACAGAGTACAGTCATACAATCAGTCCAAAAGGGATAGCACAAAAAAGTCATTGCGGTCTTGTGCAATCAGTTCATAGACAAAACCAGGACTACTGGTCAGAGTACCAGAGACAGGGCCTTCACATGGTCACTGGTCAGAGTACCAGAGACAGGGCCTTCACATGGTCACTGGTCAGAGTAGCAGAGACAGGGCCTTCACATGGTCACTGGTCAGAGTACCAGAGACAGGGCCTTCACATGGTCACTGGTCAGAGTACCAGAGACAGGGCCTTCACATGGTCACTGGTCAGAGTACCAGAGACAGGGCCTTCACATGGTCACTGGTCAGAGTACCAGAGACAGGGCCTTCACATGGTCACTGGTCAGAGTACCAGAGACAGGGCCTTCACATGGTCACTGGTCAGAGTACCAGAGACAGGGCCTTCACATGGTCACTGGTCAGAGTACCAGAGACAGGGCCTTCACATGCAGCATCAGAAAGATTGATGAAGTTGTACATCGGCTGCTCTCGTACCCAGATCTCTTTGCATATGATGACAAATATCATAAATGCTACCTAAAACACTAAATATCTAAACGAAATATAGCAGCTATAAAACAAAGAATTAGAACAGCAGACCAGTATCTATGTCAAAGGTTTTATTAATCTCACTGAAGTAGTTAACATCTTTCTTTAAATAAATGAAAGTGATGACAAGTCATCACTTTCAATAAATAAGAGTTATGACATACTGAAGACACTGGTCCATGGTTTTCTTCATCGATATATCTGCAGGTTTATGTAGTAGTTCTGGATTTTCTTGGAGATTTGCATCTTCTCTCATTGTGCCCATTTCCCATGGGCACACTTTTAGAGCATGCAACATCAGACTTTCCATGTTCTACAAATTATAATGCTGTATGTTTCCAGGGTTTGTATTTAGACAATATCATCTTCTTCCTCAGAGTCAGTGTCTTCTGTATGTCATCATAACAGTCAAGGAGTTTATATACCGTAAATGGAAATTGGTGCATTTACAGTATATAGAGCTTTTATCCAAAGCACTTTACATGTGCATTACATTCACACATTCAGTCACACACCGATGGCAGAGGAAACCATACAAGACACCGACCTGCACATCGGGATCAATTAGGGGTTCAGAGTCTAACTCTGGGGGAGCCCTGGATCGAACTGAGAATATGGTATGATATAGTACTACCGGTATATTGTTAGTTCACACTGAATTTTGTCTTGCGAACCTCACGGTTCTCCATCCAGCCGCTCTATTGGCCACTCTATCCCTGAGGCACTGCCGCCTCGGCATATTACCGGTATTATACTGTATATTGTATATTTGTCATCATACACAAACAGATCTGGGTACGAGAGGAGCAGATGATGTACAACTTCATCAACCTTTCTGATGCTGCATGAAGGACCTTAAGTCTCTGGTACACATACCAGTACCAGCCATAATGGCTGTCAGATGTTCTGGTCTTGTACTGGTCTTCACACAAATTAAAAATATCTTTGTATGTTAAACAATGTTGTATCAACCCTATTCAGTCTTCTTGATGAGACTGGTGCAGGCATGCTCTCACTCAACATTTGCAACTTGCTCATTACTGCAGCATATTGTCTGTATATAGAGCCACGGTTTTATGAACATCATCATCTCTCTGTTGAGCAACATTTAGTAAGATCATTTTAATTTTGAGTATCTGCCGATACCGATTTTTCCCCATCTGAAAATTATATTTTTATGCAACTCCTCCAATATCACAATAGTACAATATCCCAAATCACGGACAATATACAGTCTAATATCATGATATGGATATCATATTGATACTAGGGATGTCCCAATCACATTTTTGTGCTCCTGATCTGATCATTTAAAAATGTCATGATCGGCCCCGATTTCCGATACACTTCACATTATAAGATCACATATGATGCACATAGGTGGAGCCAAATACTGTAGTATAAATTGACTGTAACCAAATAACTCAAATAACAGAAATTAATAACTTGATTATTTATATTTATGAGGATAATATTGAGATTTGAGCTTGATGAGGGAACAGGCTTTCGCCTTTGCTGCCCCAACCCTGTGGAATGCCCTCCCTAAGGCACTCAGAGATGCCCCTACCCTTCAAACCTTCAAATCCACCCTCAAAACCCACCTCTTCAAAATTGCCTTCCCTTTTCACGGTCTTTTAATGTCCTTTTTCTATTAAAGTTGTTTTTAATTTGTTGTTACCTCTGTAAGCCCCCCCCCCCCATGTAAAGCGTCTTTGGGTACTCAGAAAAGCGCTATATAAGTTTGAGATATTATATTATTATTATTTAACATCCAGGTCATGTGCTGCAACAATAATAGTTAGTAGTTCCACTGTAGGCTTGCATATTTCTCTATTGAAGCGGCATCTATTTCTTCACAATTTCTCATTTCTCAAGTTTGAGACATTTCATACATTTTAGGGACTTCTACTCAAGTGATTTGTTTATGTTTTCCCACCCTTGATAAGTGAAGTAAAAATAAAACTAATGTGATACTGTAGATTTCATTAGTTTTATTTCCCCCCGTTTGGGACACCATATACGTTTTGTGGCATAACTCCACGATTATGCAAGCTACATTTACACAATTGGTATTGCTGGATTCAGTAGAACCTCACCTTTCCTACAAGCCATCATATGTGTTGCTATGACAATCCATTCCAGAGTCACTACAAAGTAGAGAAGACATCTACATAGATGTACAATTCCGCCTACTGTAAGTATGTGTTCAAATGACTATATCTCATATTGACATTCAGATATTGACATTCAGTCTTTTCTAGAATGTAGAGGTATGTTCTGGCTTCAAGTATGCCAAGTTTTGAACCTCTCAGAGCTTCCATTGTGAATCTACATGCCTTTAAGTGCCTCAACCACCAGACGGACAGGCTTTATTTTTAGTTTGAGGTGTATAACTTTAAATAACAATTTCACCACTTTTGCAGTAAAATATTTTTATACAAGAATCCATTTCATGTATGGGAGGCCTTAGAGATGAGGAAAAACTATGTTGTGTTTGGTCCTAACTCCGGTAGGGGTATCTCGAAAACTAAAGCACTTTTTGACTGTTTGTTGCAGGACTACTTATTGAATGATAAGTACAAGTTGTTTCTACTGTTGATTTCCACAGAGCACCACAGGGAGAGGTCTACCGTATCTAGAGAGATGGCCTCCAAAAGACATTCAACGTTGTCAGAGGAACAGCCAGAGATGAACCAGAGACGTGGACTGTTTGATGCGAAGATGCAACCTGTAGTAATGTTGTACCGTATAGGTATGTGCTGTTTTGTTTACTTACTTACATAAAGGGATATTTCACTTTCAAAATAATTGTGGGTAATGTTATCGTCTACTCTGGCTTTTTGTGAACACACTGGACAGTTTTTAATTTGCTCGATTCAGTATTTAGATATTTTATATTCATTTTTATCAGAACAACCCATTGTAACTTCAAACACCATTTTAACCATCGTAGATACACAGAGAACACCCATCCCTGGTTCTAGTGACTAATATTGTCCTTCCTTATAGAGGGACAGCCATAGCTGAATGGGTAGAGAGCCCGTCTAGGAAACGGAATGTACAACAGTGATGTTGTTAGGTCTGCAATGGGTCCCAGGACCCACGGGTGGGAGTCTTAATAAAAAAAAAATATTTTTTAGAAATTGTAATTGTTTGATATTTATACAAATCATGCATCAACTAAAGATTAAGACCTGGAGTCACCACAATTTACAATTTACAATTTAGGCATTTAGCAGACGCTCTTAATCCAGAGCGACTTACATTTAAGCAAGAACAAAAAGCATGGGAATACATCACATAAAAGCATTTATCATGAAACATGCGTAAGCTAAGAAGGTAACAGTGGAATATCTATATAATGAAACTATACATACACTATACATATAAACTATACATATTTACTACTATGCTATACATATGTACTATGGCGTGCTATGACTATATACAATACAATTATAGTGCTGTCTACATAACATGCTATAAGTCTGTGTCAAATGCTATCTAAGCCAACAGAAATGCTATCTAAGGGGTTAGTGTAAGTGCTATGGGCCATGATGGAGTCTGAAAAGGTGGGTTTTCAGACTGCGGCGGGAGATTGGGAGTGATGCTGCAGTTCTGACTGTAATGGGAAGTGCGTTCCACAGTTTTGGAGCCAGAAGGGAGAAGAGTTTGGGACGTGTGGAGCGTTGTCCCGGCGTTTTTAGTGAGGGTACTTCCAGTTTCCCTGCGTTGGCTGATCTGAGTGCGCGGGAGGGTTTGTAGGGTTCAATCATACTTGCAAGATATGGGGGAGCCATACCTTTGGTTGCTTTGAATGCCAGCATCAGAGTTTTGTATTCTGTGCGGGCAGCGACCGGGAGCCAGTGGAGGGAGCGGAGCAGGGGGGAGACATGTGAGAATTTTGGCTGGTTGAAGACCAAGCGAGCTGCTGCGTTTTGGATCAGCTGGAGAGGCTTAAGTGCACATGCTGGTAGGCCAGTAAACCACCACTACACATGTTACGAAACCCTTCTGTTAGCAGAGTCTAGAGGCTAGAGTAACACAACCTAGTTTGAATGGGATACCAAGCATTAAAAAGGTGCAAATAAATGGAGACAAACACAGGGTTCGAGGCAAAAAATACCTTAAGAATCTTTTAGTGTTTTTAAAGCAGAATTAATATACAATATTTACAAATGGTTCAGATAGTTCAAAACAAAAGTATGCCACTGCCAGGGGACACGGATGTTGCCAAAATAATAAACTAAGCAGCTAAGGTGAACACAATGCTGTCTAACTAACCGACAAGAAAACAAAAGCCTGACTGCCTAGCTACACTGTCCAATGAGGATAAATACAAAAGTGGCAACCATCCCTTACCTAGTGTGGTTTAACATAGGTTCTGCCTACGTGTGGTCTATGTATAGAGGCCCCCATCTTACCTATCCCAAGGCAGGGCATATGCGCTAGACATTGGTACGTAGCAGAACAATAGGAGCAAGTTTGTGGTCTAGCAAACAATGACTGCTGTTGTTGAAGAGAGAGATCCTGCAATGAGCCCAACACAGCCCTTTTATAGGGCACAGGTGTGTGTGATTGGTCGAAGGAGGAGCCAGGGAATCAACGGCTGGCCAATGAGGGCTGCTGGATTCACACTGGTGGTTATGGATCTGTAGAGAATGAGAGAGGCAGAGGGGAGAGGGAAGGAGGGACAGGGGAGGAATACAGAGACCCTACAGAGAACCCTACCTACGTGGCACGTAACACGCCCACCAACAAGAACAAACTTACCCTAAGTTTGTTCATATCTACAGTATACAGTAGCGTGATCCACAAGAACAAGAGAAAAAATAAAAATATATACTGTACTCTTAGGCGCGGGACAACGCATCGGCCATGACATTGTCCAAGCCTTTCTTATGCTTTATTTCTATGTGGTAGTTTTGGATGATGAGGGCCCACCTCATCAAGCGCTGATTCTGGTTATACATTCTGTGGAGGAATGTTAGTGGGTTATGGTCGGTGTATACAATAACAGGTACAGAGCTTGATCCAACATAAACTTCAAAATGCTGCAAGGCCAGCAGTAAGGCCAGTGCTTCCTTCTCAATGGTGGAATAGTTAAGCTGTGGCTTAGTAAATTTTCTAGAGAAGAAACAGACGGGGTGATCAATTCCATCAGCACCTTCTTGAATCAATACAGCCCCAGCCCCCAAGGCACTTGCATCCACCTCTACTTTGAATGGCAGAGCAAAGTCTGGGGCAGCAAGCACAGGAGCACTGCATAGCAATGCTTTGGCCTTCTCAAAGGCCTGCTGACACTCTGAGCACCAGATAAACTGTCTGGTGTCACTGAGCAAGCTAGTCAGAGGAGCCATGACAGAGGAAGAATTACGACAGAACGAGCGGTAGTAGCCAGCCATTCCAACAAAACGACGCAACTCGCGTTTGGTGGTTGGGGCTGGATAATCAACAATAGCCATAACCTTAGCATGCACAGGCCGCACTTTCCCCAAGCCAACCTCCTTGCCTAGATAAGTAACTGTTGCTTTTCCAAATTCACATTTGGCCAGGTTTACAGTCAACGTAGCCGCTGTCAACCTGTCGAACACCATCCTGAGTATGCGGATGTGTTCAGACCAAGTGTCCGTATAAATTACCAAATCATCCAAGTAAGCATTACAGTGGGGAACACCAGACAACACAGTGTTAACTAACCTTTGAAATGTGGCTGGAGCATTTCGCATCCCAAAAGCTAACACATTGTATTGAAGAAAATCATCAGGGGTTGCAAACGCAGATATCTCAGAGGCACGGGCTGTTAGGGGGACCTGCCAGTAACCTTTCAGCAGATCCAGTTTGCTCACAAACCGGGCTGAACCAACATTATCAATACAATCTTCCATCCGTGGGAGTGGATAGGAATCGGGTACAGTGACTGAATTAACCTTGCGGAAGTCAGTGCAAAACCTAGGAGTGCCATCAGATTTTGGCACCAACAAACAGGGTGAACACCAAGGGCTGGAGCTCGGTCTAGCCAAATCATTATCCAACAGGTACTGTACTTCCTTTTTCATCGCTGCCCGCTTGGCTGCATTGGCACGGTACGGATGCTGCCGGATGGGGGCAGGATTAGTCACAACGATATCGTGCTCTATCACTGAGGTACTACTAGGGGTGTCATTGAAAAGCATTGGGTATTCTAAAATCAACTGGGTAATAACAGCACGTTGCTCTACAGGCAAGTGGGCCAGATGAGAAGACAGGTCGGCCAACATTTCAGAATTAGCTAGTCTGGCACCCTGCTGAGGAACATACCTAAGTTTCAGACCATCCTCATCTGGAGCAGTGTTGAACACAGCAGACACTGAAGCTACAGTGGCCATAGGTGCAACAGTACTCTCAGATGGATCTGGGACTCGAGCATGGTACAGCTTGAGCATATTGATGTGACAAACACGGGTGTTACGTCTGCGGTCAGGAGTGTTGATAACATAATCTGTGTCACTCAACTTCTGCACCACAGAGTAAGGACCTGAGAAGCGAGCGGACAATGCAGATCCTGGAATAGGCAGTAATACCAACACTTGATCTCCTACACAAAAGGAGCGTGCCACAGCTCTCCTATCATAGTGCTTCTTCATGACACTCTGAGAGGTGACAAGTGCTTCTTTAGCTATGGAACAAGCCTTCTGTAGGCGCTCTCTAAACTGGCTCACATACTTCAATATGTTTGTGGACTTAGAGAACTTTTCAGGAGACAGGATTTGCTCCTTCAGAACCTGGAGTGGTCCTCTCACTGTGTGACCGAAAACCAACTCCGAGGGACTGAAGCGCAGTGACTCCTGAACCGCTTCTCTAAGTGCAAACAAGGCAAAAGGCACACCCTCATCCCAGCTATTACCTTCACCCAGACAATACTTTCTCAATACTGACTTGAATGTCTGATGCCAACGTTCTAGGGCTCCTTGTGACTCAGGATGGTAGGCTGATGAGACTCTGTGCTCAATTCCTAGGGACCCTAGAACCTGTTTGAACACACGGGACATGAAATTAGTACCTTGGTCACTTTGGACCACCTTAGCAAATCCATAAGTAGAGAAAAACTTTGTCATGGCCTTCACCACTGCTTTTGCAGTAATTACTCGAAGAGGAATAGCCTCCGGGTAACGGGTGGCAGAACACATTAGAGTAAGCAGATACTGATTACCATTACGGGTCTTGGGTAGTGGTCCCACACAATCAACGATGACATGACTGAAAGGCTCGCCCATCACTGAAATAGGACAGAGAGGAGCTGCGGGGATGGTCTGGTTAGGTTTTCCTGTGACCTGACAGTGATGACAGGTTTTGCAAAACTGGGCAACAGAGGTTCTTAACTTAGGCCAAAATAAATGTTTCAACACCCTGTTGTAAGTTTTAGTAATTCCTAGATGACCAGACCAAGGGGTCTCGTGAGCCAACAGCAGCACCTGGTGGCGAAAGGGGGCAGGCACAACGACCTGAGTCACTACACCCCAATCCATGCCAGCTGCAGCAGGCAATGACCATTTTCGCATTAGCAAATCATCCTCCACAAAATACGCTATTTGCTTATCCTTTGCAGCCGCAGGGTTAATAGCCAACTCAAAGCAATGAGCTAACGTGGGGTCGGTTTTCTGGCCAGCCATTATCTGCTGACGAGTAACTGGAAGCTTAATTGAAGGCATATGGGCTGACAGTGCTTTTACCTTTGCCGGGCTAGTTGAATGCTGGGGAGGAGTATCAGTAGACAGTGGAGTGGACAAGAAAGAGTCTGACAAATCAACAGACTCACCTTCCTTGCGTTTTTGAGCTCGGGTAAGCACACAGGCAGGAAAGATATCTGGGCGGACATCTGAGCCACATGGCATATCCTGTGCCTCAGGGTGTTCAATAACCTCCAACACTGGACAAACCTTGGCACCTGCAATGTCGTTTCCCATAATCAGGTCTATACCTGAAACAGGCAAAGCAGGGCGCACAGCTACCTTAAAACAGCCAGAAACCAGTTTTGTGTCAATATGCACATTGTGCAGTGGAACCTTTATGAAACTCATATCAATTCCCTGGGCGATGCTGTATGCACCAGAGAACGTCGCCTCTGAGAGAGGCAGAACGTCGGTTAGCAGGAAGGACTGAGCTGCCCCAGTGTCTCTCAAAATCCTAATTGGCTTCCTGCTACTGGGTTCTCCAACCAAGGACACCATGCCCTCAAACGTGAAGGGCTTGAAGCCATCGATACAAGTAGGAACAGAGCTGTTTGCAGTCTGCTGCTCAGGCACTGTCCCAACAAAACCAATCGGTTTTGCATTGCCGGGTTTGGGGGACCCAGAGTTCTTTATTTTCAACTGAAAACAATCTTTCTGGACATGGCCCTTGGTGTGGCAATAATAGCATTCCCTCTCCTCCTTAGAACCTACAGGAGAGGTGGAATTACCTGGGCGCGCACCAGACGCACCAGAACCCTTACCACGAGGTGTCCCAAACACTTCCTTATGGGTCAACATATACTCATCAGCAAAGACAGCTGCTTCACTGAGTTGAGAGACTTTCTTCTCGTTCAAGTGAACGACACAGCGTTCTGGGGCACACTTCTTAAACTCCTCTAAGAGGATTAGCTCTCGAATGGATACGAAATCGGTGATCTTGCTAGCAGCACACCACTTATCGAACAATTCTCCCTTCTCTCTAGCAAACTCCACAAAAGTTTGAGTGGAACCTTTCCTGTAGTTTCTAAATTGCTGCCTATAGGCCTCAGGCACGAGCTCGTAGGCACGGAGTACGGCAGACTTACACAAATCATAATCAAGACTATCAACAAGAGGCAATGAAGCAATTACATGTTGCGCTTTACCGGTTAGCTTGCACTGCAGCAGGGTGGACCAGTTCTCTCTTGGCCAATTAAGAACGGTCGCAAGGCGTTCAAAAGTATGGAAAAAAGCATCCACTTCCGTTTCCCGGAAGGGAGGAAGTTCTATGTGCCGAAATAAATCATATTTACCAGGTGGCGTTGTCGAGGCAGTGGAGTACATTGGACCATGAGTGGCAGTAGTAGAGGCAGGGGCCACCGCAGTGGATGGTGGCACAAAGGCGGAGCTTGTGGACGGTGCCACAGTTTGGGGCGAGGCCTCCAGCTCCAACCTACGCAGCCTGATGGCTGTCTCTAGCTGGAATTCCAGCTCCAGCTTGCGGATGGCAAACTTCATGCTCAACTTTCTGAGCTCTTTCTGCAGCTTTCCTGAGTTCGCTTTTCTCCTCCCGCTCTCTATCGAGGCGGGCCAAGCGCAACTTTAGCTTAGCGCCATCCAAGGACCCCGTTAAGGTCGGAGAGAAAGCCATGGGGCTTTCCTTCTGCGAGGCTGGCGGCGACCCCTCCCCTGCCAACGTTTCAGGTGGTGGCGGAGAACTGCCCAGGACCCTCTGGTCCACTAGCCCCTCCAACACTACTGGCTTCAACTCCCTTTTAAGGGCACCACTGTTAACCACTATATGAAAATGTTTGGCTACCGAAATCAAGTCGGCCTTGCGACACAATTTGAATGACGTACGGGAAGGATTTGCAACGAACTGGTTCAAATCAAAACCTGACGCCATGGTGCACACTGCACACAAGCAGAATACCACCTCTCCTGCAGTGCAAAACCGTCCAGTAACACCAGTATCCTAATTACTAACTAGAGTACAAAGTATTTGCAAAAAACTTTTTCCACAAAATACTTTTTCCACAAAATACTTCAAAATATTTTTTTCCACAAAATACTTTTCACAAAATACTTTTCACAAAATACTTTTCACAAAATACTTTTCACAAAATACTTCAAAATACTTTTTCAACAAAATACAAAGTGCCAATATATTTGCACCCTCAAATGCTCAGTTATCCCGGACGAGCCCCCAATTTTATGTTACGAAACCCTTCTGTTAGCAGAGTCTAGAGGCTAGAGTAACACAACATAGTTTGAATGGGATACCAAGCATTAAAAAGGTGCAAATAAATGGAGACAAACACAGGGTTCGAGGCAAAAATTACCTTAAGAATCTTTTAGTGTTTTTAAAGCAGAATTAATATACAATATTTACAAATGGTTCAGATAGTTCAAAACAAAAGTATGCCACTGCCAGGGGACACGGATGTTGCCAAAATAATAAACTAAGCAGCTAAGGTGAACACAATGCTGTCTAACTAACTGACAAGAAAACAAAAGCCTGACTGCCTAGCTACACTGTCCAATGAGGATAAATACAAAAGTGGCAACCATCCCTTACCTAGTGTGGTTTAACATAGGTTCTGCCTACGTGTGGTCTATGTATAGAGGCCCCCATCTTACCTATCCCAAGGCAGGGCATATGCGCTAGACATTGGTACGTAGCAGAACAATAGGAGCAAGTTTGTGGTCTAGCAAACAATGACTGCTGTTGTTGAAGAGAGAGATCCTGCAATGAGCCCAACACAGCCCTTTTATAGGGCACAGGTGTGTGTGATTGGTCGAAGGCGGAGCCAGGGAATCAACGGCTGGCCAATGAGGGCTGCTGGATTCACACTGGTGGTTATGGATCTGTAGAGAATGAGAGAGGCAGAGGGGAGAGGGAAGGAGGGACAGGGGAGGAATACAGAGACCCTACAGAGAACCCTACCTACGTGGCACGTAACAACACACTATATGTATGACACACTCAAACATCATTGTATTATTGGAACATGTTTGTTGGAACTTTCTTTCCAACAACCAGTTTGAGTTTGTGTCAATTGTTTACAGTTTTCTTTTCTTTTTTTCTTGTAGTGTCATTTTGTCATAACCTTCTGTTGAACATTATTCAATACAAACACAAGATGTCTTATAAAATCTTTACATCGACAAGTAAGTAAATGCTCTTGTCCAAATGACAAGTGGCTCAAAAATGTAATGTCAAGCCCTGAAAACGGTCTTTGTTTGGAAATGGAGAAGATGATGTTCCTCCAAAAATGCAAAGTTCAAACATTAAATGTTTTTCTCTCTTTGTGTCTTTTTTCTAGCCGTCTCACACCTCCCTTTGTTTAAAGAGGAGGTTTTTACTGAACAACAGGAGAGGAGCTCCAGTCTGGTCCAGGAGGAACCACAACCACCACAAATTAAAGAAGAACAAGAGGAGATACTTCAAAGACCAGTGGAATGTGAAATAGTGAAAAGTGAATATGTTCATGATGATGAAAACGGAGAGACAGAGCCTGTAGCCGGCACCTCAACTCAACACATGAAAACACAAGCTGATGTAGAGGACTGTGGAACATCACAACCAACTAGTGACGACCAGCTCCTCTCTTCACACTGTTCAGAATCTGACACTGAAGACAGTGATGAGTGGCAGGAGCCCGGTGAAGGTCAGTCAACTTTAAACACACTGAAATCACACAAGACAAATGTGGAAGGACAAAGATTGTCTTTGAGCAGCAAGCTGTCCAAGAACCTGAAATCATCAAAAGAAAATCACTCCATGAGGACCCACACAGGGAAGAAACACTTTAGTTGTACAGACTGTGGCAAATGTTTTAATCAGACGTATAGTCTGACGATGCACACAAGGATTCATACAGGGGAAAAGCCCTTCACTTGTACAGTTTGTGGTAAAGGCTTTATTCAGAGTGGTGAACTAAAAACACACATGATGACTCATAAAGGGGAAAAGCCCTTTACTTGTAACGTGTGTGGTAAAGGCTTTACTCAAAGTAGTCATCTAAAAACACACATGAGGACCCATACAGGGGAAAAGCCCTTTACTTGTAACATCTGTGGTAAAGGTTTTATTCGGAGTAGTGAACTAAAAACACACATGATGACTCATACAGGGGAAAAGCCCTTCACTTGTACAGTTTGTGGTAAAGGCTTTATTCTGAAAGATCATTTAAAAAAACACATGAGGATTCATACAGGGGAAAAGCCCTTTACTTGTAACGTGTGTGGTAAAGGCTTTACTCAAAGTAGTCATCTAAAAACACACATGAGGACCCATACAGGGGAAAAGCCCTTTACTTGTAACATCTGTGGTAAAGGTTTTATTCGGAGTAGTGAACTAAAAACACACATGATGACTCATACAGGGGAAAAGCCCTTCACTTGTACAGTTTGTGGTAAAGGCTTTATTCTGAAAGATCATCTAAAAAAACACATGAGGATTCATACAGGGGAAAAGCCCTTCACTTGTAATGTCTGTGGTAAAGGCTTTGCTCAGAGGTATCATCTAAAATCACACATGAAGACTCATACAGGGGAAAAGCCCTTTACTTGTAACGTCTGTGGTAAAGGCTGTGCACAGAGTAGTGAACTAAAATCACACATGAGGACTCATACAGGGGAAAGACCCTTTACTTGTAACGTCTGTGGTAAAGGCTGTGCACAGAGTAGTGAACTAAAATCACACATGAGGACTCATACAGGGGAAAAGCCCTTTACTTGTAACGTCTGTGGTAAAGGCTTTGCTCATAGTTTTAATCTAAAATCACACATGAGGACTCATACAGGGGAAAAGCCCTTTACTTGTAACATGTGTGCTAAAGGCTTTGCTCACAGTGGTAATTTAAAATCACACATGAGGACTCATACAGGGGAAAAGCCCATAGATGAATGAGGACTCATACAGGGGAGGAACCCTTTAGTTCCTGTTAGTGGCAAATGCTTGGGTCAAAATGCACATCTGAGGATAATGAGGAGGAATCATACAGGGAAGAAGTGGTTAGTTGTAATAGTAATAAATCCAAATTTTCCCCATTTGAGTTGACACATGATATAACATACAATCGAATGATCATTCATTCTATTCCAGGATGACAATGACAAGTGGTAGATACTAAAGTCATGGAATCACATAATCTGACACTATCAACATGACCACCACAATTTAGTTTCATAAGTATCTTTTGTATGTAAAACCTATATACACATGGCACAAAAAGTTGTTGTTTTTGGTAGATTATTTCTCTATTGTAACTCTGTTTAATTATACCGTCGGATGTTTCAGACATTAACCCATCTTGGGGCGGGAACCCCGTTTGGTGTTTTAAGCATTATATTATACTTTAGCCATTGAAAAATAGCAGATCTATGAGCTTGTAGATCTGCTTTTTTGTTTTTAATCGTGAAAATGTGGCGCAAATCTTTGATTATATATATTCTTTCAGAGTGAACGTTTTTAACTCAAATCTTTGCTTTGGCCAATTACATATAATCTTGGGGGTCCTTGACGTGAAAATGTTTGAAACATAGGGTTTTTCAGATTACTGTCAGGATTTAGAAAACATTTAGGTTCCCAGGTCAACATGGGTTAACCTTTTATACGTTTCGGGAAGCTGTGGGTGATGAAAAATAAGGTCGCGAATAAAAAAAAATTGTCTTAGTTTTAGTCGACAAAAACAACACTGCCGGTACCACTATTTTATCGTAGGGGTGGCACGATTATGACCGTTAGCCCACCTCTGATTATCTGCAGGGTCATATCTGCCGATACCGATTCTGACTGATTCCGATATTAGTTTTAGTCGACAAAAACAACACTGCCGGTACCACTATTTTATCGTAGGGGTGGCACGATTATGACCGTTAGCCCACCTCTGATTATCTGCAGGGTCATATCTGCCGATACCGATTCTGACTGATTCCGATATTTTACAGAGTAACCACAATGGAAACAAGCCTATAGGGCCCTATAGGGGCTTGGCCCAAAGCCTGTTAATAAAGTATTCAATCAATCAATAAATAGCCTATACTCTTTTCCTGTGTCTGTTTTCACAACTGAATGACTACTGAATGAGATGTGTGCACGAGAGGGGGTGGTTTAACGTGCGATGCTGCAGGAACGAGGCCGAGTTCCGAAAATGGAACCACATATTTCCAGATGGGGGCCCGCGGCCAAATACAGATAATTCTGGGGGTTCTTGACATGAAAAAGGTTTGAGAACCACTGACATAGAAACACAGGTTTCTGAAAACTGTAAGAATTTAGAAGACATTTGTAGAATCTAGTGTCAGTCAGGTCTCTATGGGTTAAGTAAAAGTATAAATAATGCAATGTAGACGTACTGCGTTACAGGTAGAAGTATCGTATTCAAAGTGTGATCGAGTAAAAGTACAACCGTATTGGCATCAAAATGTACTTGAAGTACTAAAAGTAAAAGTACTCATATTGCAGAATGGCCCATGTATGGAATGTGTACAAAATAGCCGATCTACAAGCTCACAATGCGTTGCATCGCGACGTATTGTGAGCTGGTAGATCGGCTATTTGCTATTGGCCGAAATGCACAAAAGATTCTACACATGAGCTTATATAGACAAAAATATCACACCCATGTGAAGTGAGGGGCGCTAATATAATAAAGTCTAACTCATGTTGATTAGGTGATGTAATGGTGATGTAAAACAAACATTATGACGTACATTTTCCTTTTATTGTCAATGGCGTTTACAAAACAAACATTGAACTAAAGACAAACATTAAACCGTTGTGTCCCTATAGGAGGGGCTAGTGCCAAAATGTCCTCTCAGTACAGGGTTGTGTAGCATGGAATGGCCTTCCTCTGCGTATAAGGGATTGTGCTACATTTCCATCTTTTAAATTCAATCTGAAAAAATGGTTGCTTGAAAACCAAAGCTGCAAGCATTCATGATTATTTTAGGTGTATTCATGTTTTTTATGCTGTGTTCCCTATGTAATGTTATGTAAATGGATTCCACTGTTTGCCTGTCTGTTTTCCATTTTGTGTTTCCTGTGAGGACTGCGGATGAACATTAGCAACTGTGCTATATCCGGCGTAATTACGTCCATGTGACGTCCATTAATATGCATTGTCCTGTCCAAATAAACAACTAAAGTAAAAGTAAAACATTGGGAGTACATTTTTTTTGCGAAAAAATTAAGGTTTTATGAGTCAATGCAAATTGCAGTTTTATGAAAATTCTTCTTCTGCCCCTAATACATCCATGCAGAGTCAAGTGTTTATGAAACGTTGCAGTATATGGTGTAGAGGGTCATGCCAAATAACGCTCAAACAAGTATTGTCCAGAAGCACTTCAAAACCTATGGATGGACAGTGGGCTTGGTTTTCTGGACCCACTGAAAAATCTACCATTTCTTCCCATAGAGATTTACAAAAGAAATATTGATATAAATTATTTTAAGCCTATAGAATCCAACCATTTAACACTAGGAAGTCTGAGCAGCCGTTCTGACCGAATTTGAGATTTCAACATTTATTTTCTTAGCCCATGGAGTCCAGGGAAAGTTCCCCTTGCATGACTTTGTCTAAATATTCGATTGAAATCATCTCTGTTTTTTTCCCCATTTGAAACGTTTTGTAAATATGTTTTTAGGCATATATCTCTTACTCAGTCTGACTATATCGGCACAATCGACCGCTGTCCCCCTTTCTCCCCCACTCGTCTGTCACCTCCGACAGCTGGAGATGGCATTGTTCAAGCCTGCATTCCATGTCCAACGAATTAAATCATATACGTTTGGCTGGTTAATTAACTTGGAATTTGTTTATTATTTTGATAAGATAATAGGAATATGAATACAATGATTATTATCATTGTTATTATTATTATTATTATTATTATTATTGAATGCTCGGTTAGACTCGACCGACATTTACTTTCCATGAAGCGAGAATGCTTGCCGATGCGCGATACAAAATAAAAAGTGTTTGAAATAATTACAACCAGATAGACCTCCCGAACCTCTAAAGGTTTTGTCAGTCAAAAGAACCGTTCTTTCTGCAAGCGACGTGGACCTGATCTGCAAGTGTGCCTGCCCTGCACGCAAGGCAATTCTTTTTTTTCCTCCTCCTCCCTCTCTCAAATGCTGCTGCTATTGCTAGTGTTCAAGGCTTACGTCCGGTCTAAAGCCCACCCACTGTATGCGCTGATTTCTATACACAATACATACACGATCCGTATCCTCTCCTCACCGGATGTTGAATTAACAGTACTAACGGCCGTATTTGAAAAGACGTATCCAATCTTTTACACAATAAACCGATTTCCCGACATTTCCTTTTCACTTGATACCGTTTCGTAGATAGGGCCTACATAACCGATCTATATACCAAATGAAAGACCAAATGTCGTAGTTTACATGGTATTTTGAGTTTTTTTTAAATGAGCAAAAAATGAGCGAGTTATGATTGAAAGAAAAGAGGGGTGGAGGAAAAAAAAAGAACACAGTAGAACAACTACACACAACACAGCTAACTAGGCGATTATTTGGCACAATCAATCAAATATATATTAATTACATCGATAACACGCGTAGCCTATAATGTTTCCCCCTCTATATAAAAATGACAATATATAACTTTATATATATTTATATAACTTTTTCGTTTGCATGGCCGGTTTGACCCGACGCGATTCTTTGGCACAATCAATCAAATATAATAGTAGGCTACTAAGCCCGTTTTCAGCTAAATGCGGAAATGTCCAGGCTAAATAACTTATCGACGGGAGTCGTGTTAATATTTATTTACTCGTCATTGTCATGTTCACTCCAAATAAACAAGTATTATGCACTTATGATGCGGAGAGCCATCTTATAAAATATTTTGGTTGCGACATTGAGGGGGCAGAAAACAGCCCGGTCACGTGGTTCATGTACTTGCAAGTTGGGACAAAGAAATGCAATGTTTTTTATTAATTAAACTGATAACATCATAACGTGGCTAATAATTGTTTATTTGGAATGTACTTTGGCTGGTAATTTAGGTAAATATAACGCGACTCACTTGTATAAGTAATTTACCGCGGACATGCCGCATTTACAATACATTGGCTTTTAATGTTGTTAGCTTATAATATTAGCACATGTAAGCTAACACACAAGAAAAGACGTGATCTTGGCTCTTTTGGAAGGAAAAAAAGAACAACAAAAGGCAGCAACGCGACACTCTTCCATGGCTATGTTGCAATATATGCCTATATAATCCGTGAAGTGTACATTTTCATTGGGTGTATAATAATGTATTTATAAGAGAGGGAAGAAAAAAAAAGAAAAGTGCGTGTGTGTAGGCAACAATGACGTCTCCAGCTGAAGAGGTGTGAACGAGTGGTGCGGGGGAGAAAGGGGGAGAGCGGTCGATTGGGCCGGAATAGTCAGACTGAGTAGTAGTGAATTTTTTTCAGACTTCCTAGTGTTAAGATAATGGTGAATCACGACCATATATGTAACACCTTTGATTCTGAAAAACCTTTCCATTTTGAACAATGTGACAAGAGCTTCTCCCAGATGCTACGCTGACAAGACACCAGCGTCTACACACCGGAGAAAGACCTTATTGCTGTAAACAGTGTTACAAGAGTTTCATTGATATAGGTTGTTTGCGGAAACACCTACGTATTCACAGTGGAGAAAAACCTTACCACTGCAAACATTGTGACAAGAGTTTCATTGACATATGTTGTTTACGGACACACCTGCGTATCCACACTGGAGAAAAACCTTACCACTGCAAACATTGTGACAAGAGTTTCAGTCAGTCAGGTACTCTGCAGGCACACCAGCGTCGTCTCCACCAGTGTTGATTTCGTCGACTAAGACGAAAAATGTTCGTTGACTACCTTTTTTCACTGATGAAAACTAAATGGAAACTAAAGGAAAACTAAGCTATGATGACTAAAACTAAGACTAAATAACCAATATATATCCAGTATAAGTCATTTTACAATTAGTTGCATGCTGAAAATAGACAAGCTCAAGCGCAACGCATTGTGGGCTTGTAGATCGGCTATTTTCAGCAAGTGTAAAAAACAATATTAACGACGGCACGCGGAAAAAAAATTGTTCGACTAAATCAACTGTAGATTTAGTCGACTAAAACTAGACTAACACTAAGACATTCCAGGTGACTAAAATGTGACTCAAACTAAATAAACTAAGAGAACTAAAATCTAAATGTGCTGCCAAAAACAACACTGTTCTCCACCACACCTGGGGGAAACCTAACCACCATAAACGGTGTGATAAGAAATAGCTGTCCACAAAAATA
>NC_139717.1:46295718-46305718 GCF_964188405.1 Protomyctophum parallelum | reverse complement strand
AGGCTGTCTTAATGGTTTATTTTAATGTATGACGTGTATTATTCTGGTATGTGGTGGTCTGCTTTGTGAATTTTTGCATGGTTCATGGTGTCTTAATGTTTTATCTTAACGTATGACTTGTATTATTTTGGTATCTGGCGGTGTGTTTTGCGAATTTTGCATGGTTCAGGGTGGCTTAATGGTTTTATCTTAATGTATGACTTGTATTATTCTGGTATGTGTGGGGTGGTTTGTGGATTTTGCATGGTTCAGTCTGCCTTAATGTTTTGTTTAATGTATGACATGTATTATTTTGGTATGTGCCGGTGTGTTTTGTGAATTTTGCATGGTTCATGGTGTCTTAATGGTTTATTTTAATGTATGACGTGTATTATTTTGGTATGTGGTGGTATGCTTGGTGAATTTTGCATGGTTCAGGTTGTCTTAATGTTTTATCTTAGGGTATGACTTGTATTATTTTTGGTATCTGGCGCTGTGTTTTGTGAATTTTGCATGGTTCAGGCTGTCTTAATGGTTTATTTTAATGTATGACGTGTATTATTCTGGTATGTGGTGGTCTGCTTTGTGAATTTTGCATGGTTCAGGGTGGCTTAATGGTTTTATTTTAATGTATGACTTGTATTATTTTGGTATGTGGGTGTGTGGTTGGGGAATTTTTGCATGGTTCATGGGGTCTTAATGTTTTATCTTAGTGTATGATTTGCATTATTTTTGGTATGGGGGTGTGTGGTTTGTGAATTTTGCATGGTTCAGGGTGACTTAATGGTTTTATCTTAATGTATGACTTGTATTATTCTGGTATGTGTGGGGTGGTTTGTGGATTTTACATGGTTCAGTCTGCCTGAATGTTTTGTTTAATGTATGACTTGTATTATTTTGGTATGTGCCGGTGTGTTTTGTGAATTTTGCATGGTTCATGATGTCTTATTGGTTTATTTTAATGTATGACGTGTATTATTTTGGTATGTGGTGGTATGCTTGGTGAATTTTGCATGGTTCAGGTTGTCTTAATGTTTTATCTTAGGGTATGACTTGTATTATTTTTGGTATCTGGTGCTGTGTTTTGTGAATTTTGCATGGTTCAGGCTGTCTTAATGGTTTATTTTAATGTATGATGTGTATTATGCTGGTATGTGGTGGTCTGCTTTGTGAATTTTGCATGGTTCAGGGTGGCTTAATGGTTTTATTTTAATTTATGACTTGTATTATTTTGGTATGTGGGGGGGTGGTTGGGGAATTTTTGCATGGTTCATGGGGTCGTAATGTTTTATCTTAGGGTATGACATGTATTATTTTTGGTATCTGGCGCTGTGTTTTGTGAATTTTGCATGGTTCAGGCTGTCTTAATGGTTTATTTTAATGTATGACGTGTATTATTTTGGTATGTGGTGGTCTGCTTTGTGAATTTTGCATGGTTCAGGTTGTCTTAATGGTTTATCTTAGGGTATGACTTGTATTATATTTGGTATCTGGCGATGTGTTTTGCAAATTTTTGCATGGTTCATGGTGTCTTAATGTTTTATCTTAGGGTATGACTTGTATTATTTTTGGTATGTGCCGGTGTGTTTTGTGTGGTTCATGGGGTCTTAATGTTTTATCTAAAGGCTCATACATAGTCTGGATTTACGGTGGTGGGGTGACCACCGAACTACAACATGACGTCACGAGCCGCGGTGAAGAGCAAACCACCGCCACCGCTCCAGCCCTTCTCTCTGTTTTTACTCACCACCGCTCAACGTTATTTCAGCTCCGGTGGTCAGCTCACCACCGGAGCGGTGGTCACCTCACCACCGAAAATCCAGACTATGAATAGGCCTTTAGTGTATGATTTGCATTATTTTTGGTATGGGGGTGTGTGGTTTGTGAATGTTGCATGGTTCATGGTGTCTTAATGTTTTGTTTTAATGTATGACTTGTATTATTTTGGTATATGGGTGTGTGGTTGGCGAATTTTTGCATGGTTCATGGTGTCTTAATGTTTTATCTTAACGTATGACTTGTATTATTTTGGTATGTGGTGGTCTGTTTTGTGAATTTTGCATGGTTCAGTCTGCCTTAATGTTTTGTTTAATGTATGACATGTATTATTTTGGTATGTGCCGGTGTGTTTTGTGAATTTTGCATGGTTCATGGTGTCTTAATGGTTTATTTTAATGTATGACGTGTATTATTTTGGTATGTGGTGGTATGCTTGGTGAATTTTGCATGGTTCAGGTTGTCTTAATGTTTTATCTTAGGGTATGACTTGTATTATTTTTGGTATCTGGCGCTGTGTTTTGTGAATTTTGCATGGTTCAGGCTGTCTTAATGGTTTATTTTAATGTATGACGTGTATTATTCTGGTATGTGGTGGTCTGCTTTGTGAATTTTGCATGGTTCAGGGTGGCTTAATGGTTTTATTTTAATGTATGACTTGTATTATTTTGGTATGTGGGTGTGTGGTTGGGGAATTTTTGCATGGTTCATGGGGTCTTAATGTTTTATCTTAGTGTATGATTTGCATTATTTTTGGTATGGGGGTGTGTGGTTTGTGAATTTTGCATGGTTCAGGGTGACTTAATGGTTTTATCTTAATGTATGACTTGTATTATTCTGGTATGTGTGGGGTGGTTTGTGGATTTTACATGGTTCAGTCTGCCTGAATGTTTTGTTTAATGTATGACTTGTATTATTTTGGTATGTGCCGGTGTGTTTTGTGAATTTTGCATGGTTCATGATGTCTTATTGGTTTATTTTAATGTATGACGTGTATTATTTTGGTATGTGGTGGTATGCTTGGTGAATTTTGCATGGTTCAGGTTGTCTTAATGTTTTATCTTAGGGTATGACTTGTATTATTTTTGGTATCTGGTGCTGTGTTTTGTGAATTTTGCATGGTTCAGGCTGTCTTAATGGTTTATTTTAATGTATGATGTGTATTATGCTGGTATGTGGTGGTCTGCTTTGTGAATTTTGCATGGTTCAGGGTGGCTTAATGGTTTTATTTTAATTTATGACTTGTATTATTTTGGTATGTGGGGGGGTGGTTGGGGAATTTTTGCATGGTTCATGGGGTCGTAATGTTTTATCTTAGGGTATGACATGTATTATTTTTGGTATCTGGCGCTGTGTTTTGTGAATTTTGCATGGTTCAGGCTGTCTTAATGGTTTATTTTAATGTATGACGTGTATTATTTTGGTATGTGGTGGTCTGCTTTGTGAATTTTGCATGGTTCAGGTTGTCTTAATGGTTTATCTTAGGGTATGACTTGTATTATATTTGGTATCTGGCGATGTGTTTTGCGAATTTTTGCATGGTTCATGGTGTCTTAATGTTTTATCTTAGGGTATGACTTGTATTATTTTTGGTATGTGCCGGTGTGTTTTGTGTGGTTCATGGGGTCTTAATGTTTTATCTAAAGGCTCATACATAGTCTGGATTTACGGTGGTGGGGTGACCACCGAACTACAACATGACGTCACGAGCCGCGGTGAAGAGCAAACCACCGCCACCGCTCCAGCCCTTCTCTCTGTTTTTACTCACCACCGCTCAACGTTATTTCAGCTCCGGTGGTCAGCTCACCACCGGAGCGGTGGTCACCTCACCACCGAAAATCCAGACTATGAATAGGCCTTTAGTGTATGATTTGCATTATTTTTGGTATGGGGGTGTGTGGTTTGTGAATGTTGCATGGTTCATGGTGTCTTAATGTTTTGTTTTAATGTATGACTTGTATTATTTTGGTATATGGGTGTGTGGTTGGCGAATTTTTGCATGGTTCATGGTGTCTTAATGTTTTATCTTAACGTATGACTTGTATTATTTTGGTATGTGGTGGTCTGTTTTGTGAATTTTGCATGGTTCAGTCTGCCTTAATGTTTTGTTTAATGTATGACATGTATTATTTTGGTATGTGCCGGTGTGTTTTGTGAATTTTGCATGGTTCATGGTGTCTTAATGGTTTATTTTAATGTATGACGTGTATTATTTTGGTATGTGGTGGTATGCTTGGTGAATTTTGCATGGTTCAGGTTGTCTTAATGTTTTATCTTAGGGTATGACTTGTATTATTTTTGGTATCTGGCGCTGTGTTTTGTGAATTTTGCATGGTTCAGGCTGTCTTAATGGTTTATTTTAATGTATGACGTGTATTATTCTGGTATGTGGTGCTCTGCTTTGTGAATTTTGCATGGTTCAGGGTGGCTTAATGGTTTTATTTTAATGTATGACTTGTATTATTTTGGTATGTGGGTGTGTGGTTGGGGAATTTTTGCATGGTTCATGGGGTCTTAATGTTTTATCTTAGTGTATGATTTGCATTATTTTTGGTATGGGGGTGTGTGGTTTGTGAATTTTGCATGGTTCAGGGTGACTTAATGGTTTTATCTTAATGTATGACTTGTATTATTCTGGTATGTGTGGGGTGGTTTGTGGATTTTACATGGTTCAGTCTGCCTGAATGTTTTGTTTAATGTATGACTTGTATTATTTTGGTATGTGCCGGTGTGTTTTGTGAATTTTGCATGGTTCATGATGTCTTATTGGTTTATTTTAATGTATGACGTGTATTATTTTGGTATGTGGTGGTATGCTTGGTGAATTTTGCATGGTTCAGGTTGTCTTAATGTTTTATCTTAGGGTATGACTTGTATTATTTTTGGTATCTGGTGCTGTGTTTTGTGAATTTTGCATGGTTCAGGCTGTCTTAATGGTTTATTTTAATGTATGATGTGTATTATGCTGGTATGTGGTGGTCTGCTTTGTGAATTTTGCATGGTTCAGGGTGGCTTAATGGTTTTATTTTAATTTATGACTTGTATTATTTTGGTATGTGGGGGGGTGGTTGGGGAATTTTTGCATGGTTCATGGGGTCGTAATGTTTTATCTTAGGGTATGACATGTATTATTTTTGGTATCTGGCGCTGTGTTTTGTGAATTTTGCATGGTTCAGGCTGTCTTAATGGTTTATTTTAATGTATGACGTGTATTATTTTGGTATGTGGTGGTCTGCTTTGTGAATTTTGCATGGTTCAGGTTGTCTTAATGGTTTATCTTAGGGTATGACTTGTATTATATTTGGTATCTGGCGATGTGTTTTGCGAATTTTTGCATGGTTCATGGTGTCTTAATGTTTTATCTTAGGGTATGACTTGTATTATTTTTGGTATGTGCCGGTGTGTTTTGTGTGGTTCATGGGGTCTTAATGTTTTATCTAAAGGCTCATACATAGTCTGGATTTACGGTGGTGGGGTGACCACCGAACTACAACATGACGTCACGAGCCGCGGTGAAGAGCAAACCACCGCCACCGCTCCAGCCCTTCTCTCTGTTTTTACTCACCACCGCTCAACGTTATTTCAGCTCCGGTGGTCAGCTCACCACCGGAGCGGTGGTCACCTCACCACCGAAAATCCAGACTATGAATAGGCCTTTAGTGTATGATTTGCATTATTTTTGGTATGGGGGTGTGTGGTTTGTGAATGTTGCATGGTTCATGGTGTCTTAATGTTTTGTTTTAATGTATGACTTGTATTATTTTGGTATATGGGTGTGTGGTTGGCGAATTTTTGCATGGTTCATGGTGTCTTAATGTTTTATCTTAACGTATGACTTGTATTATTTTGGTATGTGGTGGTCTGTTTTGTGAATTTTGCATGGTTCAGGCTGTCTTAATGGTTTATTTTAATGTATGATGTGTATTATTCTGGTATGTGGTGGTCTGCTTTGTGAATTTTGCATGGTTCAGGGTGACTTAATGGTTTTATCTTAATGTATGACTTGTATTATTCTGGTATGTGTGGGGTGGTTTGTGGATTTTGCATGGTTCAGTCTGCCTGAATGTTTTGTTTAATGTATGACTTGTATTATTTTGGTATGTGCCGGTGTGTTTTGTGAATTTTGCATGGTTCATGATGTCTTATTGGTTTATTTTAATGTATGACGTGTATTATTTTGGTATGTGGTGGTATGCTTGGTGAATTTTGCATGGTTCAGGTTGTCTTAATGTTTTATCTTAGGGTATGACTTGTATTATTTTTGGTATCTGGTGCTGTGTTTTGTGAATTTTGCATGGTTCAGGCTGTCTTAATGGTTTATTTTAATGTATGATGTGTATTATGCTGGTATGTGGTGGTCTGCTTTGTGAATTTTGCATGGTTCAGGGTGGCTTAATGGTTTTATTTTAATGTATGACTTGTATTATTTTGGTATGTGGGGGGGTGGTTGGGGAATTTTTGCATGGTTCATGGGGTCTTAATGTTTTATCTTAGGGTATGACATGTATTATTTTTGGTATCTGGCGCTGTGTTTTGTGAATTTTGCATGGTTCAGGCTGTCTTAATGGTTTATTTTAATGTATGACGTGTATTATTTTGGTATGTGGTGGTCTGCTTTGTGAATTTTGCATGGTTCAGGTTGTCTTAATGGTTTATCTTAGGGTATGACTTGTATTATTTTTGGTATCTGGCGATGTGTTTTGTGATTTTTTGCATGGTTCATGGTGTCTTAATGTTTTATCTTAGGGTATGACTTGTATTATTTTTGGTATGTGCCGGTGTGTTTTGTGTGGTTCAGGTTGTCTTAATGGTTTATTTTAATGTATGACGTGTATTATTTTGGTATGTGGTGGTCTGCTTTGTGAATTTTGCATGGTTCAGTTTGTCTTAATATCTTGTTTAATGTATGACTTGTATTATTTTTGGTATCTGGCGCTGTGTTTTGTGAATTTTTGCATGGTTCATGGTGTCTTAATGTTTTATCTTAGGGTATGACTTGTATTATTTTTGGTATGTGCCGGTGTGTTTTGTGAATTTGGCATGGTCCATGGTGTCTTAATGGTTTATTTTAATGTATGACGTGTATTATTTTGGTATGTGCTGGTGTGCTTGGTGAATTTTTGCATGGTTCAGGTTGTCTTAGTGTTTTATCTTAGGGTATGACATGTATTATTTTTGGTATCTGGCGCTGTGTTTTGTGAATTTTGCATGGTTCAGGGGGGGGGGGTCTTAATGGTTTGTTTAAGGTATGCCTTGTATTATTTTTGTATGTGGTGTTGTGCATGGTGAATTTGGTATGGTTCAGGGTGTCTTAAGGTTTTATTTTAATGTATGACTTGTATTATTTTGGTATGTGGTGGTGTCTTTTGTGAATTTTCCATGGTTCAGGCTGCCTTAAGGTTTTATTTTAATGTATGACGTGTAATATTTTGATATGTGGTGGTGTGTTTTGTGAATTTTGCATGGTTCAGGGGGGCTTAATGTTTTATTTTAATGTATGACTTGTATTATTTTGGTATGTGGTGGTCTGCTTTGTGAATTTGGCATGGTTCATGGTGTCTTAATGCTTTGTTTTAATGTATGACTTGTATTATTTTTGGTATGTGATGGTGTGGTTTGTGAATTTTGCATGGTTCACGGTGTCTTAATGTTTTGTTTAAGGTATGTATTGTATTATTTTGGTGTATTGTGGTGTGTTCGAGCAGGTTGACCATCTGTTTGACCAGCTGTTAATTACAGACGTCTCCATCAAAATGGGGAAGTGAAACCAACTCTGAAAGTGCCATCAAACAGAAGAAATCTGATTAAATCTGAGATTATTATTATTTTTATTTTTTTTACAATAGGCCAATTTGAAAACAATGCCATTTGTTTCTTATACCTTGAATGGCATTGTTTTCAAATTGGCCTATTGTAAAAAAAAATAATAATAATAATAATCTCAGATTTAATCAGATTTCTTCTGTTTGATGGCACTTTCAGATTGACAGTTGCGACTACTCCACTTGGTACTTCGTCTTTCGAGTTGGTTTCACTTCCCCAGACCACCACATACCAAAATAATACATTAAAAGTCATACATTAAAATAAAACATTAAGCCCCCCTGAACCATGCAAAATTCACAAAACACACCACCACATACCAAAATAATACACGTCATACATTAAAATAAAACCTTAAGGCAGCCTGAACCATGGAAAATTCACAAAAGACACCACCACATACCAAAATAATACAAGTCATACATTAAAATAAAACCTTAAGACACCCTGAACCATACCAAATTCACCATGCACAACACCACATACCAAAATAATACAAGGCATACCTTAAACAAACCATTAAGACCCCCCCCCCCCCTGAACCATGCAAAATTCACAAAACACAGCGCCAGATACCAAAAATAATACATGTCATACCCTAAGATAAAACACTAAGACAACCTGAACCATGCAAAAATTCACCAAGCACACCAGCACATACCAAAATAATACACGTCATACATTAAAATAAACCATTAAGACACCATGAACCATGCAAAATTCACAAAACACACCGGCACATACCAAAAATAATACAAGTCATACATTAAACAAGATATTAAGACAACCTGAACCATGCAAAATTCACAAAGCAGACCACCACATACCAAAATAATACACGTCATACATTAAAATAAACCATTAAGACAACCTGAACCACACAAAACACACCGGCACATACCAAAAATAATACAAGTCATACCCTAAGATAAAACATTAAGACACCATGAACCATGCAAAAATTCACAAAACACATCGCCAGATACCAAAAATAATACAAGTCATACCCTAAGATAAACCATTAAGACAACCTGAACCATGCAAAATTCACAAAGCAGACCATCACATACCAAAATAATACACGTCATACATTAAAATAAACCATTAAGACAGCCTGAACCATGCAAAATTCACAAAACACAGCGCCAGATACCAAAAATAATACATGTCATACCCTAAGATAAAACATGAAGACCCCATGAACCATGCAAAAATTCCCCAACCACCCCCCCACATACCAAAATAATACAAGTCATACATTAAAATAAAACCATTAAGCCACCCTGAACCATGCAAAATTCACAAAGCAGACCACCACATACCAGCATAATATACATCATACATTAAAATAAACCATTAAGACAGCCTGAACCATGCAAAATTCACAAAACACAGCACCAGATACCAAAAATAATACAAGTCATACCCTAAGATAAAACATTAAGACAACCTGAACCATGCAAAATTCACCAAGCATACCACCACATACCAAAATAATACACGTCATACATTAAACAAGATATTAAGACAACCTGAACCATGCAAAATTCACAAAGCAGACCACCACATACCAAAATAATACACGTCATACATTAAAATAAACCATTAAGACAACCTGAACCACACAAAACACACCGGCACATACCAAAAATAATACAAGTCATACCCTAAGATAAAACATTAAGACACCATGAACCATGCAAAAATTCACAAAACACATCGCCAGATACCAAAAATAATACAAGTCATACCCTAAGATAAACCATTAAGACAACCTGAACCATGCAAAATTCACAAAGCAGACCACCACATACCAAAATAATACACGTCATACATTAAAATAAACCATTAAGACAGCCTGAACCATGCAAAATTCACAAAACACAGCGCCAGATACCAAAAATAATACATGTCATACCCTAAGATAAAACATTAAGACCCCATGAACCATGCAAAAATTCCCCAACCACCCCCCCACATACCAAAATAATACAAGTCATACATTAAAATAAAACCATTAAGCCACCCTGAACCATGCAAAATTCACAAAGCAGACCACCACATACCAGCATAATATACATCATACATTAAAATAAACCATTAAGACAGCCTGAACCATGCAAAATTCACAAAACACAGCACCAGATACCAAAAATAATACAAGTCATACCCTAAGATAAAACATTAAGACAACCTGAACCATGCAAAATTCACCAAGCATACCACCACATACCAAAATAATACACGTCATACATTAAAATAAACCAATAAGACATCATGAACCATGCAAAATTCACAAAACACACCGGCACATACCAAAATAATACAAGTCATACATTAAACAAAACATTCAGGCAGACTGAACCATGTAAAATCCACAAACCACCCCACACATACCAGAATAATACAAGTCATACATTAA
>NC_139717.1:46223218-46290718 GCF_964188405.1 Protomyctophum parallelum | reverse complement strand
TTCAGAGTGAAGATCCAATGTGCCTCTTTCTGTAAGAGCAGTTTTACCATGTTACCACCTCTAGGTGGCAGGTCAACTTTCTCTATCCCAATAAATTTGAGTGTGGCTGCTGACCCATGTCCCCTTTCTTTGTAATGACGGGCAATAGCATAGTCCATATTCCCATGTCGGATGGCAGCTTTATGTTCAGCTATTCTTATTTTCAGATTGCGTTTCGTTTGACCAACGTATACCATCCCGCACGGGCATTTTAACATATATACAACATGAGTTGTGTTACAATTAATGAAGCCCTTTATTTTGTGTTCCTGACCAGTCTGTGGATGATAAAAGACCTTGGTGGTACTCGTATTTGAACAGTGAGTACATCTTCCACAAGGGTGGTTGCCACATAGTTCAGTGTTTAGCCAATTAGCCCCAGTGGCCTTGGGTGATTTGTACATACTAGTGACAACAAAATCCTTTATATTTTTGCCTCTCTTAAAACAAAACCTGGGTGGTGCTGTTGAAATGTTTTTTAGGTTGGGATCGCATCTCAAGATGTTCCAATGTTTGTGGATAATGTTTTTAATTGCATGAGATGATGTGCTGAATTCCGAAACCAATGTGACATTATTTTCTGAATTATCTTTGTTGACAGGTTGCAGGAGGGTTTCTCTTTGTACATCTTTAATTTTATTTTCTGCCGTTTGTATGGTCGATGTTTTGTAACCCCTCTCTCTGAACCTGTTATGCATTTCATTTGCCTTTATTTTGTAGTCAGCAGAATCGCTGCAAATCCGTTTGAGGCGCAAAAACTGTCCATATGGAATGTTTTCCACTAGGCCTCTGGGATGGTGGCTTTGTGCATGTAAAATACTGTTCCGGTCTGTGGGTTTACGAAAAATGGTAGTCTTAAGAAGGCCCTCTGGGTCTACTGAAATGCGTAGGTCTAAGAAGTCGATCTGGTCTTTACTGTGTTCCATTGTAAATTTTAAAGTAGGGTGTGTATCGTTAATATAGTCCTTGAACACAAATAACTCATTTTCTTCACCAGTAAATACCATTAGGATGTCATCTATAAACCTTTTCCAATATATTACTTTATTTAGGAGTAGAGAAGCTGCCTTGTTGTGAATAAAGCGAGATTCCCAATGACCCATAAACAAATTAGCATAATTGGGAGCAAATGCAGATCCCATAGCAGTACCCTGGGTTTGTATAAAGAACTTATTATCAAACATAAAGTAATTAGATTTTAAAACAAAGTTTGCAAAATTAAACAAACAGTCAGAAGAAATATCTTCTCGTGTACCTAAAAAATAAGACATTGCCGCCAGGCCGTCATCATGGGGTATATTAGTATATAGGCTTTCAACATCGAGAGTTACTAGGTAGGCCCCATGTGGGATAGTTATGTCTAATGATTTGATTACATCTCTGGTGTCCGCTACATATGAAGGTAGTGCTTTGACAGTGTCTTTGATGAAGAAATCAATGAATTGGCTCAATGGCTCTGATAGTGAATTATTCCCTGAGACGATGGGTCTACCTGGCGGGTTTGTCAAACCTTTGTGAATTTTGGGTAATAAATAAAACACAGGCGTAACTGGAAAAATAACCTTGAGAAACTCATATTGTTTTTGTGTTATACTCTTATCCCGGAGGGCAGTATCCAGAATCTCATCCCTGTCATTCATCAGTTGTTCGATAGGGTTTTGGGGGAGCCGTTTATAAAAAGATGTGTTACCAAGCTGTCGCATAGCTTCAGCAATATAATCTTTGGTATTTTGAACAACAATGGACCCGCCCTTATCAGCAGACTTAATAATGATTTTATCATTTTTATTAAGTTCTTCTAGAGCTTTACGCTCCAATGCTGTGATATTTTGGCGTTTAATTACTTTATCTGATGAAGTGACAAGTTTCTGGATATCTTGCTCAACCAATTTACTAAAGGTAACCAAAGTCGGATTCAAAGTGCTGGTAGGACAAAATGTAGATGCTTTCTTAAATTTATTCACAGGATTAATCGGTACAGTTTGGTCAACATTTCTGAAGTGATTTCTCAGGTGCAAAAGTCTGAAAAACTTGTAGCAGTCCACCTTTAGCTTAAATGCATTAACCTTATTCGTAGGTACAAAAGAAAGTCCTTTACTTAAGGCTGTTAGCTGAGCAGGGGAGAGTATACAGTCAGATATATTTATTACCGTCTGTCTCTGTGGCTCTGACTGCGGGTGACCACGGTGTGTGGAGTGGCGTTTCTTTTTCCCCCGCCTCGTCCTCTTCCCCTGGCTCCTCCTCGTTGGTGGTGGTGGTAGCTGCTGGTGGTGTTGTTGTGATGATGTCGTGGCGCATCTCTGGTATGATGTGCGTCTAAAAAACGCTCATCTTGGGAATAACAAGTGGAATCGCTCGATTGAGCGGGATCAGTTTCATCAGCTGGAGTGGCATGCTCTGGTGTCTTACGTGGCCCTCGTTTCTTCTTATGTTTCGTTGCGCCCGATCGGCGTTGCTTGTTTCCTCCCTCCTGGTGCCAGGCGTAGACAAATCCGTCTTTGTAGTCTTGGGCATGTAGTTCGAATTTGCTCCTTTTGAGCGCTTTCAGTTCAGTCTCAGATATATATATATATATATATATATATAAATATATATATATATATAATGTTTTGGCCTATGGTCCCTTTTTGTAGTTATCTTGTCTGTTTTCCAGAAATGCAATTTAGTTTTTAAGGGGCCACGCCCGAAGTCCCCGGCCCCTTAAAAACTAAATAGCATTTCTGGCTTAACCGTGCAGTCGGCTTTCGTGAAACTTGGCAATGGTAGACAGGTATGTGAAACGGTGAGAACGCAAGGCCCACGGCCATTGGCCAAAGGGTAACGCTATAGCACTCGATCGAAAATGCAAACTTTGAACAGGTTTGACCGTCAACAATAAAACTTGGATAGACATATGCGTGTCCTCATGTCGAACAACTTTCCTGTTCTGCCTTTTGACCTCTGACCCTGGCTAGCAGTAGATGGCAAACCGGAAGTCATTTTAGTGGACGGGAGCAGGACGGTAAACGGAACAGGACGGATGTTAAAATATTAAATCTTTTTACCGTGCCGTCCAGCAGGTTTTGCTGTTTGCCATCTAACGCTTGCCTGATTCCATGTGAATGGTGAATACATTATATCAGTGAAGATCACCCATTATTTTGAATTATACATACACAGCGCTCCAGGTCAAACCATGCAGTTGTTTTTCACGAAATGTGGCACTATGGCTATGTCACCCTGCTTAGAGACAAAGACCACAACCATTGGCCAAAGGGTGGCGCTATAGCACTCAATTGAAAAACAGGCATAGATCATGAACTGCCAGCTCATGAACCTAATTACTAGGTAATTACCGTCTATTACATAGGTACTAATTCAGACTCCCTGAGTCCCTGATGTTGGATTCCAGTCATCAGTAGGGTGACCAGATGTCCCGCTTTGCGGGATTGTCCCGCATTTCAGCGACTGTTCATGCGTCCCGCAAATTGAGACGTTGTCCCGCTTTGAGCGCATTCTGATTGACAGGCTCCAGTTTTTCATATGTGCGCTTAAAATCTTGCTTTTATCAACTGGCTGTGAGCAGCGGAGGTTGTCACCACAGAGTGTGTGACACAGGGGGCGGGCTGTGTGGGTGTGTGTGTGTGTAGGAATGGAGGGGGCGGGCTGTGTGTGTGTGGGTGTGTGTGTGTGTAGGAATGGAAACAGCCGGTCACAGCGTGGGATGAACGCCCACCCAAAAAAAAACAACGAAACAACGAAACAACGAAACAACGAAAACAACGAAACAGCAGCGGAATTAGCGAAACGAGAAACAACAAGAAACATGGAGGAGGATAATAGGGAAGAAACAAAGACCGCGAAGAAAAGGAAATGCTGCTATAACAAATATTGGGAAACTATTTTGATTGATTGATTGATTGATTATCCCATGCTGCTGTACTTTATACCTCATAATTTAAATGCTTAGTATGAGGTATAAAATACCTGTGTTCATAAAACAGAAAGATTGGGTATTGGGTAAGACTGACGTTATGTATCTTTCAGGACCTTTCACTGCTTCGTCTCAACCATTACTCTATGGCTCTGGTCTCAGACACCGCATTTTGACATTCCTTTTTTTAATGTTGCCACTATTGGAGCAGCAATAAACTACACAGGTTCATCCCGATGTTCTGGAGCATCTTTGTAATGTTAGTGTTTAGTAAAAAGCAGGTAAAAGAGTAACGTTTGAGGCAGACTAACATCAGTCACTCTGCCGTTCACTGTAGTAGAAGAGGTGCGCCTGGTGAGGGTTTAAACCCCGCAGCTATGTCGAGTCTGCCTACAGGAAATACGTAAGCTGCGACCATGAGACCTGCTCCTGGATTCGTCTATAGCTTGCCTACCTGTCTGCAGATTCAGCCACCATTTTATACCAGGTGCACGGGTCATACCAAGAACACTCACAGTAATTAGTAGCAATTAACTTAAACAAGGCAAACTAAGGCCATTACTTAAACCATATACAATGTACATTTCATATCTCAAGCACCACTTTACAAACACATTATATAGGCCTGGTATAATTAGAAAAGCTACAATATAAAACAGGAACAAACACCCCTCTCCTACAGCGCTTGGCACCTCCCAATCAACAGGAGGATTGCCAGCACAGGAGAGGACAGGTGGCCAACAATCATGTTTGAAACAATTCCAATGTCCAGGAATTCAGATATATCCTACTATAGAGACACACATATAAAACGCACCACTCCCCACAGTCACTTCCAAGCTGGCCAGCGATAATTAATTAGAAGAAACTGTGTATTCAGATGAGTGTGTGCGCATTATCCCTGTCTCTAGTAGGGCACGTGGTCTCGGGGGAGGGAGTGAATGACTGACACGCCCCACATGCTGATCACAAACTGGATATAAAAGTGCTTCTGTTTCTGCATTCCAACCATAGACTGTAAAGAAATATGGACAAAGCGTTCCCCGGATCTGATATGGACGTAAGATGAAGCCTGACAGTCCTTGAATTGTAATCGCCATCTTTCTATATCCGTTTGGGCCCAGCTGGCCCAGACAACGAGGCGGGACTTCCCCCCTTCTTCTTAGTTGGTTTTTATTTTGACTGAACGGGGGGTGGCTCCCGATCATAGACTGTAACGGTAGCCACGCCCCTCAGAACATACGTGACTTTATGGTCATTTTTTTAATAAATAGGACCATAAATTTCCAAAAAGAATATTATGACATGAGAAATGAGACTTCAAACTAGTGACTGGAAGCAGAAAGTATTCATGACCATGTTTATTAAGGTAATACAGTCTAGGTGAAGTTGGGCCCAAATACATGGACCTCTATGGAGCTATGGGTTTTGTTGGGCCCAATGACAGCGCCACAACAGGCCATTATAGGAAGTCCCGATTTCCTTAGTGGCTTCACAAAATATCTGTCTGACTGCCCCCCTGATTTCAACACAGGAAGGACGACGTACACAGCGTAGTCTACTGAAGGTTTCAGAATCCTCCTTTCCTCCTTGTTACTTCTCTTGAGAGATATCTCAACCACTCACTCTCAAAGCCACCATCTTCAAACATGATGCTGAGTGTGGGTCTACTTCTCTGTGCTGTGATGACTCTGACAGGAGCAACAACAGGTGTGTGTTTGTGTGTGCTATGTCGTCTATATGTGTGTGTGTGTGTGTGTGTGTGTGTGTGTGTGTGTGTGTGTGTGTGTGTGTGTGTGTTTGTGTGTGCTATGTCGTCTATGTGCGTGCGTGTGTGTGTGTGTGTGTGTGTGTGTGTGTGTGTGTGTGTGTGTGTGTGTGTGTCTGCGTGTGCGCATGCATGACAGACACACACAGACCATGTAGATTCTTCCCATTATAATAACATCTAGAGTTGCAAATCGTGGCTAGACAAGCCCCTGGTTTGACACATTCATGCTTTTTTCTTTTTTATCCCACAATTTTGCAACAATCGCATCTTAATCATTGGATCCAGTGAGCCAGTGAGCTAGGATACTTTACCTAAATATGTGTAATATAATATTGTATCCAGATTGTAAAGGTTGACCGGACGGCCAAGGCTCCAAGAATCAGACAACTGTCCAAGAATGCACTTTGTTGGTTTTTATTTACCCCAAAGTCTCCAAACATCAACCAGGCAGTGCAATATTCACAGTGATGGACTCTCCAAAATTTAAACACAAAAAAATATAACAGGCAAAAGGCTGAAAGAACAGCAACTTGAGGTGTGCCACCCTTCCATGAAGGGCCCCTGCAGCAGCTCTCTTCCTAGCTCAGCTGCTCCAAGGAAGCTTTGAGAAGGAAAGGCAATGGTCACCTCACTTTCATGGGAGCCAAACTCACACCGGAAGTGCAATGAATACATGCCAGTGAATGGAGCCGGCTGGACCAGCTCATGACAAACATGATTTCTGAACAATTGAGACCTTTGTCATATAATTGGTTCAGGAATATAAATGAAGACCTAACACAGGTTGTTTTCTAATCACTTAGACCAGTATTTATACTCTTCAATATTTTATAGAATTATTGGGCCTTTTTATGTTACAAATTGTGTAGGCTATTTTGCCCCTCATGTCACATAACTGTATAGGTGTATTACATCAAATAGTGTGTATTTTAGTTTTCAGGTGTATTCAATCAAATATATAGTATGTATTTTAGTTCTCAGGTGTATTAAATCAAATATATAGTATGTATTTTAGTTCTCAGGTGTATTAAATCAAATATATAGTGTGTATTTTAGTTCTCAGGGGCCACTGTATCGAATGGATTAAAATCTTCAGCAGATGTAACTTGAGTCCATACATAATGGAGGTCTGGTTCCCCCTACTGGTGATTGTGTGTTATTGTAGTTGCAACGCCAGTTTTGTGGAGGGTTTATTATGGTGACATCATCTGCCACAGTGACGTAGAGTCTGTGGGGGCCGGAGGGCCAGCGCCCCCATGAGGATTTTCGAGGAATTGCTATTTTAAGAGCCAATAATTATTCCTCTAAAAGTGTCAGCAGTCACCCTGGGCAAGACCGCAACATAAGACTATCAACGGAAGTACTGAAATTTTGGCGGAAGTAGGGTACTACGTCACGCGGTGCGGGTTTGTTTACAGTCCCCACCGAAACAAACCTGAACGTGTTACGATACTCAGTCGTCTCTTCAGAAACATGGATCTTTTTGACCAGCATTTCAACAAAGCTATTACAGAAGTGTGTAAAGTGCACAAGATTCAATCTTTTAAACCACTGCAACGGCTTTGTCTCAAGAACTTACTTCTCGACCGTGACGTTCTGGCTTGTTTACCAACAGGTAAACTATTTCCTTTTTCTACTGCTTTCTATGATGTAATATATTTTTATGATGCTCTTTTTATTCTGTATGTATGTTTTTACACTGGAGCTGTTGGACAAAACAAATTTCTATCTAAATCTTTCTCTCTATCTATCTAGGTTTCGGGAAAAGTTTGGTGATTCAAACATGGGCTACAGCATGCAGGATTCTATCTAAAGATTACGGTATTTCCAAATGGCCAGAAGATCCGATTGTTGTTGTACTTTGTCCGTTAATGTCCATTATCGAGGATCAGATACGATCCCTCTCAGATCTCGGTATATTAGCGGCCTGTGCTGGACAAAGCACAGAAGTGGACTACAACATCGCACAGGGTAAATTCTCCTTTGTGTTTGGATCACCGGAGACTCTCGTCGGCAATAAAACCTGGAGAAAAGTGCTTCAAAACTCAATATTCCAGCAGAGGTTGGTTGGAATTGCTGTAGACGAAGTACACACAGTGATCCAATGGTAAGTCAAACGATTAGAAATGTATTTTTTACAAGGTGTGAAAATAGTTAGTGTGTGTGTGTGTGTGTGTGTGTGTGTGTGTGTGTGTGTGTGTGTGTGTGTGTGTGTGTGTGTGTGTGTGTGTGTGTGTGTGTGTTAGTATTAATATTTCAGATTAACCCGTGTTGTGTATGTGTCATATTTCACATGCAAATACATTGATTAATGTCGCAACAATTTAGGTGTGATCAATTCAAAATACAAAATGGCATGTTAATCTGGTCACAAGGCTTATGGAAAGAATACTCTTTCCACCCCTCTGTACCGCATACTGATATAGTATCAGTATGCTCTGATGAAGGCTGCATAGCCGAAACGCGTCAGCGTAACTTACTTGGTGTTTGCCAATAAAGAAATGGAAATGTGAGTACCTTGTCCCCCGCTTGTTTAATTTTTGGATGTGCTACCTTTTTGGAATTTTTAATTCCTATTTTTTGAGTTATATAGTATGCCTTACATACAGAGGTACTTTACACTAAGATCACAGTTGTCATATTCATTATCACACATTCCCTGATAACATTTTGTTAGGTATATTTGTCTATCCCCTGTGCTTAATTCCACTATCTATAATATAATCACAGGTATTTAAATTATGTTGTAGATTTTTATATGAATACTGATTTGTAAACAACAAAATGTGAATATAGAATTTACAAATCACATGATTGCAGTATAAAAATCTACAACTAAATTGAATACCTGATTAATATTATCCATGTCAAAATTACCATAGTGCAACCACTACAAAGCAGACGGGTATAGACAAAAATATATTACCCAACCAAGCATTTTCAGGGAATTTTACAAATCATGTTTGTTCTATTAATGTTTATAATATTGTATAAGGTAAGTTATTTGGGATTTTTGCCTCCTGGCACTTTTCTGTTAGTGTGTTTTATTTGTGTTTATTTATTAGTAGCCAACGTTTCGGCCTTTCGGCCTTCTTCAGAGGAATAATGCTCTAGTCTAAATGATCAAATCAATGCTTAATAGTTCTCTCTTCCAACAGGGGTGAGGGAGGAAAACATTCTGCTCCATTCCGAAAGTGGTGTGGCCTGGTTGGGGAACTTCGCTCAATCATCCCAAAGTCTGTGCCAGTACTTGTGACTGCTACAGCATCACAAGAGACCAGGCAGGACATCATAAAACACATGGGACTGACCAACTGTGTTGAGATTGTCCAGTCTCCAGATCGACCCAACATCCGGTTGGCATCAAAGAAGGTCAAGGCTAAAGATCTCGTCAAGACATTCTCATGGCTGTGCAAAGAACTGGAGCTGAAAGCAACCAGCACAGAGAAGGTCTTGATCTATTGCTACAGCATTGCTGACTGCTCTCTGCTCTACACAGATGTGTTCAAACAGACACTTGGGAGTAAGTTCCGTCACCCAGAGGGCGCAGCAGACATGTCAGGCAATAGACTGGTTGACATGTTTCACTCCGACACGTCTAAAGATGTACAGGCCGACATTACCAACTCATTGAAAGACCCCTCATCAACTCTGAGAGTGGTTATCGCCACTTCTGCCTTGGGTATGGGTGTGGATTTCACAGGATTTAATATGGTCTTTAACTATGGTCCACCAAGGGACATAGAGGCTTACATGCAGGCCTTGGGTAGAGCTGGCAGGGATGGCTCAAATGCTCACTCATTAATACTGTACCATGGTCGGCAATTAGTTGGTGTGTCTAAGCAGATGAAAGAGTATTTGTCCGATACAAATACCTGCCGGCGGGCTAAATTGTTGCATCTCTTTGATGAAGAGAAATGCAAAGTCATTAAACCCAGTCATTCATGTTGTGATTTCTGTGCTTCCTCATGTGAATGCAATCCCACGTGTGATGGAAAACCAAGCCAGATTGAGAGGTTTGCAGGAGAGGAGCTAGATTGCAGAAAAATAACTGTTAGTGAGAGTCAAAAGCGAGCTTTGAGTGCCAAGTTAGAGGGTATGGTTGATGACTTGACACTACAGCGGTTTTGTGGTCTGTCTGTGTACAGCACTGTGGACCTAAAAGACGACACACAGGTTAATTTGGTCCAAGAGGTCATTCAGGAAAGTGATTGTCTGTTCACATTAGAGGACATTTTCAGCAATGTCTCTGCAGTAGGCACCATACAGCAGGCACAAACCATTTTAAAGGTTCTTGATGAAGTCTTTCAAGACATGGACAGTGAGGATACTAGCATGGAAGAGTTTGACCTCGATGTTGGAAACTTAACCATTTAGGATAAGACTGGGATTTGTAATTCCAGGGTTCTAAAACTTTTTAGGATTTATACACTTGAAAACTAGAAATGGGACATTCTGCACAATGAGTAATTATACTTTTTGGTACTTTAAACCCATTTAGACCTGAGTACGATTCTACAAATGCCTTCTAAATCCTGATAGTTTTCTGAAAAACCCATGTCAGTCATTCTCAAACATTTTCATGTAAAGGACCCAAAAATATATGTAATTGGCCACCGACCCCCATCTGAAAATATGTTGTTCCAGGGACCCCCCAGAAGCAAAGATTTGATATAAAAACGTTCGCTCTGAAAGAATATACATTGATGTATTGGAGTGATGTAGAGAATAAATGTCTTGAAAATATATTGTTGGTGTGCGACCGTTCATGTTACAATGTTTTTTAATTTAATGGGTAGAATGTTTTCAGGAAAATGATAATAATTTGACTGTGTACCCACATTTGATACTTTACAGTTTACAGGAAGCTGATAACACAGGATTTGACATTCTGAATGTGCTACAGTAAGAGTACTACTGTAATACAGACGAAAAACAGTTTAAGTCCACACTAATTATCCATAATGTATAAATGATGGATTAAGGGGTCAGGAAAACGAGGCCTTTTCGTGGAGGTCAGAATAACATTTGGACTTAAAACCGTTTTTCATCTGTAGTACTTTATTATTATTATTATAACTCAATACCAAAGTGTAGGCCTAATAAACACATGTCACAGGACATTTGTTCAAGTGCTGATGTGCACTTCACTTGTATCACCAAATGTGATACCAAATGTATTCCAATGGAATCGAGACATTCAGGATGCATCTTAGCCTTTTTCATCTGCAAAGAGAAACACTTGTGCTCGAAAAGGTGAACCTTTTTTTCCTATATTAATTACTTGGATGGATAGCAGGGGTTCACTTCTGTGCAGACTGATCGGTACATAATATTATGCCTGCAGAACATGGGTAGGGTCACAATTTACTACAGCTCTATGAGTCTATACAGTGATGATTCTTTAATTTCAAAGAATTACACAGACTTTATTAGCAGACAAGGCATCATTTATAATGGAATGTTTGAGTCATTCAGCACCACGGACAGCTCAACTCATATTGTGGCTGGTATTGTCAGTGTACAATAAACAGAGCTACAGTATACCTGTCATATCCACCTACCCAGTAAACTCCACAGATTTTTAACCGTGAGAGTGCATGGACCCATAAAGGTAATTGTTTATACTCTCAGAATATCAATTAACACTGCATTTGACTGTGTACTTACAGACATCAAAGTTCTCTCATTGATCTATCCAGGAAGCTATCCAGGAAGCATGGAGCCAGCTATAGACCACAATATAATATCCCTCATTAACTGTAGCTGTGTCTATGTTTATAATCTGAGCTACCCGGGTGTCTGCAATTGGCTATACTATCAGACAATTATTTTCTGTATAACTAAATAAATCCAACTTGATGGATTTTAAATGTTCAATGAGTAGTAAGGGATGTAATCTCATCCCTAAACTGTAGACATTACCTACATTATCTTATAATACAAAATAGAACAAATTCATCAATATCAATCAAACTATATCCTTCATACATTTTTATTTATTTACTTGGGGCCAAATAAAACACTGAATACATGCCTGCCTTAAGTACAATTTCACTTTCTTCATGAGACAAATTGGACATTTAAGATTAATCTGCAGTGAAATTGAAACGGCAATCCCTGTTAATACCATTTCTTATCATTCATCATTGATACAGTCAGGCAGCCAACTGTTAGAACAGGTAATGTAGAATTGCTGTTAATTCTAATGCACAAATTCAAAACATTTTGCATCTATAGTAATGACTTTAACAAGTGGAATAATTTCACACAACAGCACACATTGCATTCAGTTCCATGCGTTAATCAAATAATTATGTTACACAAGGTTACATATAGAAAACAACATACGATAGTGTTCAAATGTGAGGATCTACTCTGGGCCGCCGTCAGCCCACCAACTATATTTGGCATTTACCTACAGTGTACCATCTCCTCAAGTCTCAATCATACTCTGCCTCGTGTCATGAGGCCCTCACCACTGCCCTGAATACAAATACTGTAAAGGCCATGGGATAATGTGTGACACAAATGGCCATGCATAAATAAGAGGTAATTCAATTCAATTCAAGAGTATTACAGCTTAAGAAAGTCTTTGTTGTCATGTGAACCATTATTTCCAGCGCTAAGCAGTGAGCACAACTTTCACCAACTCATGTCAGTCAGTAAAACATGGGAAAGTCATTGACTAATGTACATGAGCTCCTACATACATCATGTAGAACTCAGGCCTGACTCTATACTCCAGCAATAACTCAGCGACATCTGGCCATGTGACCAGAGAGGTGGTGGGAACGAGCAAACCTGTGAAGGCATATGGGACAGGCGTATGGCTTCTCTCCCGTGTGAGTTAACATATGGGTCTTTAAATGTCCGGACAAATGGAAGCTCTTTCCACACGAGCCGTGTGGAAAGAGTATCATATATATCTGGACATGGGATATATATATAAATATGACATATATATAAATTCTTTATATGTCAGAATATGACAGGTCTGATCTGCCTGTAAACTGGATAAAGGGAAAACAAACTCAAGGACCCCCAAATATATATGTAATTGGCCGCCGACCACCATCTCAAAATATGTTGTTCCAAGGACCTCACCAGAAGCAAAGATTTGACTCTGAAAGAATATATATATTCAAAGATTTGCATCACATTTTCACGATATTTTTTTTTTAGCAGACCTGCAAGTTCATAGTGCGGCACTTAGTGCTTGAGCTTGTAGATCTGCTATTTTTCAATAGCTAAAGCATAACATAATGCTTAAAACACCAAAAGGGGTTCCCACCCAGAATGGGCTAAGAGGGCCATTCAAGCCACAAGTGGAGCCTGTGAGGATACGTCCCAGGTGCTGTGGATGAAAAGGATATTTACAGGATATTTACAAGTGAAGATTGGGAACCACACACCAATGTGTCATCATGATTCATGGCATAAATTAACTGCATGAACAACTGAGAGAGACTATTTGTTTGCCATGAGATTCCTGTTCATCTTCATAATTTTGTCACTGATCCATTTCCCTAAAACATTTGGAACAAGTTTGTTTAAAGGATTAGCGCTTTGGTCCTTAAAGTGGGGGTAAACCCTGCCCGGCTTCTGTCTAAACACTTGTAGTTTGTGCATCACACCGACCATCGCCCTGATGTCATCACCTCGGCTGGCAGATGTGTGTCTCCCTGACTCACATGGAATTTGACATTCCTCATCAAAGTTGTTCAAAATGTTCCTGGTCTCTCCCAAACTTTGGCTCATGGCCTGGGCAATGTTGAAATTGATATTTGCGCCGACCTGCGAAATGCTGTCTTTCGTGTAGCCAATGTAATGTTCACAGTTCATGTCCAGGGAAACATTGTTACCAGCACCACCTGTAACATTCACAGTCCTGTTCCATTTTAACCTGTGGGCCTCACTTGGACTGAGCAAAGCATGGAGGTCAAGCTGTAGTTTGAGAGCCTCTGTGCTGTACCGATGCCGGCCTGCTTGCTTGAAATGGAGCATCTTGAACTTCCACAGGCGGCAGGTCCTGTCCCCATCCCCCTCCTTCACAGAATCCTGGAAATCCCTTTCCAGCATGGCCATTTTTAAGAATGCAGTGTGGTAGTTGTGTACACCATCAGGTTGAGATGCAGTTTGAGATGCGGGTGGTTGTGGAGTGTGGTGGGAAAGGCGGAAACCATGTACCTCTTCTTCATGCTGCTTTACCTCGCTTTCATTTGGGAAGGGTGGATGGTTGCACTCATCTAAACTGCATTTGTAGTGTTGACTTGGTTGGCTTTCCTGTCTTGGAGTTATTACTGGGGGAATTGATGTTAAATGGTCATTCATAATATAAACACCCACTATATTAGCCAGTTGTGTGTTAAACCATTGCCTTTTTTTAATTGAAGAACTGAAATGAGTTGGTGGGGAGTTGTGTTTGGATATGTCTTCCATGCTGTCCATCCCAAAGTAGTCAAGCGTTGCAGTGATGATGAGGGCATCCGTGACATCCTTGATGAATACATCATTAGCTCTATAATGGTCTCCCAGTGCTGTTGCACTTACATCTCTCCTGTCCGTTAGGTTCCGCAGGTGACATAATGTACCAATCTCTGAATTGGAGGAGACATTATAAAACTCTTTATAGATCACATCATTGAAGTTCATGCTGCTATGAAAGTCAGCCACAGAAGGAAGAATGCCAATCTGTTTCTCATACTCTGTGTTGCTGTTCCCAATATCCTGTATTGCACGGTCAGAGTTCTGCTTTGTCAATAGGTCTCCTGTGACAATGACCTTCACAGCAGGCTTCAATGTCGCCTCCCCATCCTCAACAGGCACATATGGGACATACCTGTCATTGATGTGGCGTATAGCTCGGATCATGTCACTTGATTTTTTCTCATCCACATCCAATAAACCCAGCGGTGTTATAGGCGTTTTTATGGCCATTTCATCCGAATATTGATGAGGTAGGTGCCAATGGAGACTTTCACTGAAGTTCTCGAACACCGTGAAGTGGGATACAATCACTCTTCCAATCAGTTCCTGAAACTCAATTTTCAAATGATTCCGGTCCTCTTGGTTGGGAACAAGAGCATCAAGTGGTACATGGAGTACATCAGATCTGACTGGTTCATTCTGTGGCAGATGTGCTGCGCTAACCCTCTCTTTGTTTGCAACCATCAGCATCCAATGGAAGTCATGGCGTTGATGCTTCATTGACACTACGTGAGGTGTAACAGCACGATCCAGGTTGTCTACAGTCACTTGAAATGGAGCCAAATGTGGGATACCCTGGGGAACAAATGAGGTCACAGTTTAGACAAATAGCCACTTTTAAGTGTTTATGTACGACCAGATTGTACTGTGTACTTTGTACAATCTGTCAGTTACACTGACAGTATTCCATCAGTGTAACCTTTGTGTAAAAAACAATGCACCATATGCTGCATGGAGAATTTTAAGCCTTCACTGTACAGTACCTGTCCATCAGTTGTTGAAGACAGTGGCTGATGACAGTGTACTCCATTCAGAGGATCAATGTCAGCATTCACGTTATTGATGGATTCTGTTTCACCAGCATCCTCGCCAGATTCCATGTCATCAATCTATTTGTTTGTCATGAGACAGGGAAATTAGTCACACAATTAGTCACAGTAATCACAAATGCTAGTCATTTAAATGAGTTTGATCCAAATAACTATTACAGCCAATCATGACACTGTTATCGCATTCAGGATGGGAACCCCTTTTGGTGTTTTAAGCATTATGTTAAACTTTAGCAACTGAAAAAAGAAGAAGAGCTAGTCAGTTATGCTCAGGCAGGCATCATGCTGACAGCCCAGTGAGAGAGCTGCTAGGGCCCATTTCATGGGCATAGCCTAGTTCAGTTTTGTTATTTTTCCTTTGTCCTAAGTTTTACATTAAGTATTGCTGAGTTCCTTATTTTGTATTTTTGGCCAATATTATTTTAGCTGTTTGATATTTTTTCATTGTGAATATCTGCACTGGAGCTGGAGTTGGGAGAAATAAAATCCACAAAAAGCATCGCTGACTGTTTTTGGAGCCTTGGCCCTCGGGCAACTTCATACTATAATACCAACTTTCCCACCCGTCCACCTCGGAATATTAGTCACTGGTCTGGTCCTTGCATGAAATAGTTTGAGAACCACTGATACAGAAACATAGTTTTTCTGAAAACTGCCATGATTTAGAAGACATTTGTAGAATCAGGTGTCTAAATGGGTTAATGTGGCTCATGTTTTCTAAAATCAAAACCACATGTCATTCTTCTCCCCACATCTTGGCCTGTGGTTATCATTGACCCAATGTAACCAACCGAGGCTTCATATAGTGTGTGAACATGTTTTAATATTAAACTAAATTGAATGAAAAGAATACCTGGTGCTCTCCATCAGATTCACAGTCTATCAACACCAAAGATGATAGCCCCAGTTTGTGGAGGTCTTGCGTTAGGGTAGTAGCAGGCTGTTCCTGTAGACAGACAGAGAGCAAATACAGTTACAGCTAGTTAGTACATTGACCGAAGCCATACATGTATTGTGGCATCCAAGCCATTTATGGTTATTGGACATTGCAGAAAAGACATTGTGGTTAGGCAATTACCTTCTCCTCAGAATCACTGTGTAGCCCAAACATAGACTCTTCAGTTACACCAGTAGCACCATGGTCCTTTAAAACAAGAAAATATATAATTGAACATTGTTAAAAAGATAGCACACACACCTGAGCACATACTGTATTAGCTTGTTTAAATGTATATGTAATAGTTTGTGGTAATGACATTTTATGTAGTAGGCCTACTTGTTGGTAAATATTAACATTAGGGCTTAATCCAAATTAAGGCAGATCTTTATTATTTTACTTATAAAATGTACAAACCTGTTCATATAGGACATGGCACATCCAGTACCCCTTCCATTTCCTGACCTTCTCCACTGTGAAGAATTATATCTTCTTTCCACTGAAGTACAGAGCTGTCAAATACTTGACCCATGCATTTCAGGGTTTTTAGTGTGCTGTTGTGAGAAACACACATTCCCATTCTGGACAGTCTTTTGAAGCATCTTTTTGTAGCCCCTCCCTCACGCAGGATCAAAGAATTGATATACTGTGGTGCATTCATGTGTTGAACACGTGCGCGTATAAGGGTTGCTCCAGCCATCAACATAGCACACTTCTTGATTGTTTTGTTTGGAGTGTCTGATGATGTGAGGCCATCAAATGTGACTTTACTTGATTCCTCCAGGAATTTCAGAAACGTTGGCGCATGGTCTCTCCACTCTGACACGACAGTTGTCCATTTGAAGTTTTTCAAGTCTTCTAGGCTGGTTTGGCGCATGATGGACCCAAATCTGACACCGACTAGCCTTTTTAGTTCTTCCTTGACTTCTTTCAGCACCTCAGAAATCATCCTTTCTTTTAGACCAGGTATCTTCATTAGAGCTGGTGGAAGTTTGTGGTACTGGCCACTAACCAGTATTTCTGCCACTCTTTCTAATGGCCCAGTAAGGACTCTTCTTCGTAAAGATGTAGTATACTTCACAGAGACCTTAAATAAAGTAAAATATACCACAATCAACGGTGTACATCATAATGGTAAATGGTGCATTAATATAGCGCCTTTATCCAAGGCGCTTTACATTCACCCATTCATACACTGATGGCGGCGGACACCATGCAAGGCACCAACCAGCACATCAGGAGCAATTAGGAGTTCTGTGTCTTGCTCAAGGACACTTCGACACCAACTCTGGGGAGCCCAGGTTCGAACTGGCAACCTTGCGGTTACCATCCGGCCACTCTACCCCTGAGCCACCTCCGCCCCATCATGAAAAGGATGTAATACTTTAACTTCATGTAAGGGGCGTGAAACCCTACACTGATTGTGCATTTCTTCCTAGTTCCTTCCTAGTTCTGATTATAAACTGCAGTTGGATAACAAAAAAGACAGGCTGCAAGCAAAAAAGCCTTAGCTGAACCTAACCTCCCACAGGGCAGCACACCTAAACCTAACCTTAACCCATGTCTAACCAATGACTAGTCTAAACTAAGTATGCACCCCAGCTGGTAATAATAATAGGTTGGTGTTAACTTGCACAACTAAGTGTAAGACCCATTATTCATGTATTTAGCTGGAACTGTGTTACCAGCCTGACATGTATTTATCCATAACAGAAACAAAACTGCAAAATCAGCCGATGGTGTCATGACCAAAAAGTACTGAAATATAAAAGTGTGCCACATTTATAAATTTAATCTGCAATACTTACCCAACATTTCTTCCTGGGGAAAGTTGCCAAACATGTTGTTGTGTATGTGGCCTAGAACACAACTAATTACATAATAAAACCACGGAGAAGGGAGCTTGGGTTTATCGTACTTTACTGGTCATATTAGAACTGACACACATCAATCATAGGTATACAACGCGGCTGCGCAGGACCTAAGCGCACCTAACACAAGGCAGAGTGGTCTGCCACATAAAGTAGTCCCTGGAGAAGCAATACACTACACATGTCTTTCTGGGGAATATCCGAAAGGGGGAAGTTGCTGTCACATGTATTCCCATGTCCTGCAATGTGCAAAGAAACAAGCAAAACATAGGGGGAGAATCTGTGTTTATTATACTATAACAATTATGGGTTACACATGTATCAAACAGAAAATGTTCAAGTGACTTACCTTTAAATCCACTTACCTCACAACAGGATCACTGAATTGTAATACTTAATCTTAATCCAGTTCAATTCTGTATAAATTCAATTTTATGTCACTTCCATTTTGATCCTTCCTTCCCCTTTCTATAAGCTGACCTGAACTTTCAACGGTGAAAAGAGCACAGGGTGTGGTCCTGGAGACATCCTCTGCCCTTGATTTGAAACTGGGACATCACGTTGTTTGTGTGTGTCACCTATTTGACTTACAGCATGCTGAAAAGGTATATCAACCAGAAGAATACATGGTGGATGAAGTAGAGGCTGTTTATTGTAATAGAACTAAATCAAAGGATTCAACAACTTAAATTTACCTTACTGAATATTTTAAAATATCTTAGTTGTTCCTGTTAAGCCCAAACCACACCAATGGGTTGCCATGCAACTCCTTGCAACCAAACGTTTTGTGAGTAGACGCATGTAGTTGCAAGCAACTATTGAATTGAATCACTTGCGGTGACATGCACCAACATGGAACAGGACATATCACACCGCTGCGACAAACACAAACTAATGTTTTCTTGCATCTCAACGCATTGGTGTGGTTTGGGCTTTATTCTAACCTACTCTAACCTTAACTTTCCCTGAGGAAAAGGGGATAGGTTGTGCTCCTGCAGTCGTCATCTGTTTTTGACTTGATGGAGGGACAACACTCTGTTTCTTAAGTGTGTCTCCTATGCGACTGACAGCAAGCTGAAATGTCAATCGGAAGACAAGACACAGAGAGAGAATGGAGGGAGAAGAGTCCATGTTTATTATAATAGTGAATAGAAAGTTAATTGTTTCATTATTGTTGAAATATATTCACTTTCTGAAAGGTTAAGGTTACCATTTAGTATTTAAAGTATCTTACACTTGATCCCCTTATTCTATCCTAGCCCCAACTTGCAACACTAGATTTTTTTTTTTTAATGTTAAATCTATCCATTTATTAGACTGTATTAAATAACGTTAAACTCACCAACATTGCAGCTGTACAGAGAGCTTTGAAATATCCTCTATTTTAAATTGTGTTTCACGCATTATGTGCAATATCGAACCAGGTGGTAGGATGGACCGCTGAGTGATTTTCCACAAGCGCATAAACTTGAACCAAATAATATTCACCTAAACAGAATTACTTGACAGAAAGTAACTCATAACATGTCAACGGTGGATTTTTATGAAACAAACACTTTGCCGATATAGAGGATAATTCAAGCTTTCTGTACAATGTTGATGATGACAATGATGATGATTAAACGTTGTTTTATACAGTCACATAGGACCTTTCTGTTTGGATGTATGGGCTGTGAATGGTTGGTCATGCAACTCTAATTTCAACTAATAAAAGAAATGTGTTGCACTAATTCTAACCTACTCTAACCTGACCTTAACTTCCCCTGGGGAAAAGAGAACAAGTTCTGCTCCAGCAGTCATCCTCCATCTTGGGCATGATGAAGGAGGGACATTCTGTGTCACTTATTATACTGACAGCATGCTGAAATGTCAATCGGCGGATCAGAGAAAAACAAGGTGGATAGAGGAGAGGCTATTAGTATTTGTTTAGTAATAGTAAATGTAAATTAACACATCGATTGCGCAAAACGCTCTAAAGCGCTTTATTAATATCGAACGCCGTCTGCGCATGACGCTCTAAAGCGTTTTATTGGTTTTTTTTATGATTAATGTGCTTCATATTTATACGCGCCCGGACAACATAGAAAGTAACACCGATGTCTCTAGGAAGGTCCGTTATGTGATCCGGGAGTTAAAAGCCCCCCCCTCCTGAAAAGAGGTCTGGTCTATGCGGCATGCCGTATCCATTACGACGTACTGGAGGCGGCCTCGCCGGCATGCACGGCATAGACCAACGCAGATGTCAAGGGGATCTAAAATGGAGGTACCCATGCTAGTGTGTGTGTGAATACACTTGATTCCCCTCCCCTCCTGTTTCTACATGGTTTCTCCCGAGGCAGCAATGTAGGCCCCCCCTCTTCGTTTCGGATCGTCGCATTTCAGTTTCAGTCCCCCCCCTGGCCCCCACTCACTTACCCACTGTGGCTGTGCCTCGAACTGCCTTTCACCGCTGCTTCGTCCTCTCATTCTCGGAAAGAAATAGCCCTCTGCCCGACGTTACTAGGAGAGATCACCGCCGTGGAACCCCCCCCAGGCCCGCGTTGTGATCGCTTTGCATCTCTCTCATTCTCGGAAAAAGGATATAACGCCTCCAACTGCAACCGCCGCTTCGTCCTCTCATTCACTCGGAAAAAAATAGCCCTCTGCCCGACGTTACTAGGAGAGATCACCGCGTTGCGATCGCTTTCCACCTCGTCCTCTCATTCTCGAAAAAAGAGAGCCCTCTGCCCGTATATAAGAATAATCTGCAACGGTCGCCATGTCATAATGATACGCGAAACGAATGACGTATTATGAGAGAGATGATCAACTGGCCGCTTTATATGTCTTGACCACCCATGTTTGGGCAAATAAGCCCGTATAGCGATTCTCGACTCGACACCGTGGATCACCATTAGCCATAGAGCCTTCGCCAGGCAACACTATCCGTACTCCGTAGTGTGGTTGTAACCGACTTTTTATTCATTATAATTGCAGTGATAAGACCGCAATGAAGGCGTCTGCGACGTAATCGACCCGTTTGTAATGTACAGTATAATGAATACACATTGATTAGAGTCTCTCTCTCTCCTCCTTTCCACCGCTTATCTCTCCTGAGGTTCTTTGCCCCAGAACATGTCCAGACATGTCTGTCAACAACGACTAACGTGTCTCACCGTTACACAATACACTATCGTTCTGAAACGATCGGAAGGTAGACTGGTACACTGATCAAGACATGTGTTGCCCCCCCTGTTACTGAGACAATTTCAGATATGTCTATAGTATGTACATGTCGCTGGGAGGCGTACTATCATCCGACAGAGCATTGCTCCGAAGGAGCAATGCTCCGAGGTGCGCTGCGGGTCGGGAGAGGGTTGCGGTTAGGTTTAGGTGTCTGCCCCGGGGGAGGTTAGGGTTAGGGTGAGGGAGGAGGTAGGTTGTCGTTCGGACCAATGCTCCGTCGGATGAAAGGCATGCACTCCATGTCGCTATATGCCTTGTCTAAAATACTATTTTTCAGAGAGGATTTCAGAGAATGAAGGACCTGAAGAACTATTATTCACAAAATAAGGCCTATAGCGACATGTACATAATATATACCGTATGAAACAGAAGACTCTCTGCTTTCATAAGAAAAAAACTAATACTGTAATAATAATAAAAATCACACCCCTGTGAAGTGAGCAGTGCAATGTTGTGCAACAGTTTTTGAGATTTTATTTTGAAGTTAAGTTTTTTGAAGTTAAGTGTTTTTAAAGTTTTTTTTTTAAAGTTAAGTTTTTTTGTGTTTCTAAGTTTTTTTTTAAGTTAAGTTTTAAGTTAAGTGTTTTAAGTTTTTTTTTTGTGTTAAGTTTTTTCTTTTTCATTTTAAGTTAAGTTTTTTCTTTTTCATTTTAAGTTAAGTTTTTTTTAAAGTTAAGTTGTGTGTGTGTGTGTGTGTGTGTGTGTGAGTGCGTGTGTGCGTGGGTGTGTTTTGTGTGATACAGCTGCGCCCTCTGGTGGCGGGCGGGTGGTGTAACAGCGGGACAGACACACACACAGACACACAGACATGATCTGCAGGGTCTCATAGTAAGTGCTCATTGCATTCGCAATCACTGCGTTCGCAATTACAATTGCCTAAACAGCAATATCACTTATCCAAGTAATGCTGCATTACTGCATCTTCTCTACATGGTTTGTATATGGCCACCCGTCCATCCAGCTGCGTAGGAGCCCAGTGTGTCTTATCACATGCTCAAAACAGATATACAAGCTAACATGATGCATGTCCACAAGTAGTATTTACTATATAATCATAATATAATCATTTGAGTGCCCTCAAGGTCGTTGATACAAGCTGCTTCCACTGGTACGTTGCTCAAACGATCAGTCAGTCTTGTGTGCCTACTCAGAACATCTGGAAATGTGAGTGGTCTTGTTCCTCTTTGAAGGGCATGGTAGTCTAGTCTCCACAGAAGAATACAAAATGACTTGGTCTTTTGCTGTGACAATGTCTAGCGATGTCTTCTTTGTGTCACAACTGAGATCTATAATGTAATTGATCTTGATACCATATTACTTGTATATACTCAACACTGGTGACAACACTGAATTATATAAGAGGACTTCTGCTCTTAGCATTGAAACATTATTCCATTATTGATACAGCACCTTCACCTTACCAATAATGCAACCAAAAGTCTGTGACGGTCTTATGCTTGGTGACCACCATGCATATAAAGCTGCTTGTAGTATATAAAATTGCACAACTTTCAAATAAGAAATTCTAAATAGACTGCATATGTAGGAAACTATTCTGAAGTAAATGGCAGGTCAATTATAAATAGGCAAAGAAGGAAATTGTAATAAACAATTTATTAAAACAATAAAACAATAAATAAAAATAAATAAACAATAATTTGTTTTGGAATCCCTCGGCTGGCTCCCAGGTGTCCTCCCATTCCATGAATGCACACAACTGTTAAAATAATTTCTTATAGTTGTACAAGATTATTTATAGAAGCACATTTGAAAACTTCCAAAGCTGAACAAAACCCTGAGATCTTACCATGATGTGCAAGGGTGCCAGACTATGAGAGCCATCTCTCCAGTCTACAGACGGCTACACAAACAGACAGAAATAAGTGTTAGCCAGTTCAGCAGCCACTGGTAAATCCAGTACTATTCGACACAGTCAAATGAAACAGCTTACCTCTGTTTTCGTTGTGTCCTTGATGTGGTCCCATTTAAAAATCTTCGTTTTCTTACAAAGTTTGCAGCCTAAAAAGATGCAAAAATGGAAAACAGAAGGAGAAAAAAAAGGAATAAGATTTAGACAAAGACAAGGGTTTGATATCCTCCAGGTGAGTTTTATCTCATGAAACAAGATAAAGCAAATTATAGTCAGTTAGCAATCCATTGTTTTTCATGATCCCTTGAAATAAAAGGGATTCTGGAAAGCTCGATCTGAGCTATGCAATCTTTTTCATAGTTCATAGTTCTTTGAATGTGTCCATGCACACCAAAAGATAACTCACCAACTCACTCGAGTTGAAGAGCAAGGTGGTGTCTTTCAGTTTCCAGATCCTAATTTTTGGGATACGTGTGCAAATAAAACTTATATTTCCATTTGTGTTCATATTCATTTTCAGGGTGTACCAGTAGTCCAAACTATTGTTAATGAATGAAAAAAATTATGTTGCCCAACCCTGTCATGTATTGAAGTGCCTGTAAAGTATCTGAATCTTATTCAGAGCCTTTACATGTCTGTTTACTGTATAATTTAACAGCAGGCACAAAACAGACGAAAAAATGCAGCTGAAAATAATGAGAATAAGGCTAGGTACACACTGCAAGTCCGCATGTAGTCATTCGGTATGCAGTTCATACACTTGATTGAAATCGGCTGTCAAATTGTTGTGGCCGATCAGCCGATAAGGGATCACACCGCAAGATATTTCACTAGGACTATGATTAATCTCCAACATGTTTATCGCAGTCTGAATGGCTTAACAGGATAAATTATGTCAGCTGCCAGGTTTATTCTTAACTTTTAAAGCTCTTCATGGTGTGCCAGTGCTTAACCTGATTTCTAAAAGTGGTTACAGAGTTTGACAACCTGATGCCTTCAGGCAGACTTCAAATATCTGAAAAACCAACATACTCTGCTTCTTTTTCCTCTGCTGCTGTCCAGAGGAAGTGGGTCTAATATTAAACCACAATTATAACAGATAACCCTAATTTAAGGTGCTTGTCAGTCAAATGTAAGCGTTATTCATAGTCTGATTTATCTGTGACGCAGTGAAGAGCAAACCACCGCTCTCTCCAGCCCTTCTGTTTTTACTCACCACCGCTTCACATTATCACAGCTCCGGTGGTCACCTCACCACCGAAAATCCAGACTATGAATAGGCCTTTAGAATTAATTACAAAGCTTACTTTTTCCACTTTTAAAGCTGGTCTGGCACCCAACTAACCTCATAATTCAAGTATGTGCCAGTCTTAACCTGATGTCTTAGGTGACCAGAACTTTATCCTATCAATACAAAGACTGACAGTCTGCCTGAAGACAGGTTGTCAAACTGTCTAACTACAACAACAACATACCCTGCTTCTTTCGCTTGTATGCAGAAATTGGTCTGGGAGGGTCCGGTGGGAGCTCTGAAGAGACACCTGTTAGAAACAAAATTTGTGCAAACTTAAATTCCAGTGACCTATAATTATGTGAATTTATTTGTTATTATTTTCCAATGAGGGGAGGGGACTTTGTCTTGCACATGTAGTGTCAATACTTGAAATATATCCAACGGATACTCAATTCTTTAATCCCAGAAAGTGTTAGCAAATATTGTGACAAACATTGGTCACCTGCATGTCTGTATTCTGTCTGTATTCATAGTGAAAGACAAGGTTCCCTTTGAAAGTGGCGTTTATTCATGTTGAACATGACCCACATGTCCATTCAGAATAATGCACACTGCATCACCCTTATACAAGGTGACACATGGACATCACTGTGTTTTGTTTGGTAACTGGAGAAGTGGGCACCTCAATGGTAAATTGGTTATTTATTAAAAAATGTAAAAAATAAGCTTATATTCTGGAAAAACAAAGTGTTGCTATGAGACGGCGGTAGCTCCCGGCATGAAAGATACAGTATAACAAATTATAGGTTATACCAGGTGTAAATTGGTTAAAAGAACATAATACAATACATATCAACTTGCCAACCGTGAAAATGTTATGAATGCTAATGAGGCTAGATGGAGTTTGATCACTGCCAACCGTGAAAATGTTATGAATGCTAATGAGGCTAGATGGAGTTTGATCACTGTCAAGCTGTCATTGTGGCAACAGTCTGTTGGTCATGTTAAAGAGTTGGTTTGCTTCTTAGACCATACATGAGGGGTGCCGTGTCATTAGTCAGAAGGTTCATTGTTCCGAAATTACTATCCCTATCTCTAACCCTAACCTAAACCTAACCGCAAGCACGGGAGCAAACCTAAACCTAACCGCAAGCACGGGAGCAGTGCATGTTCGGACTAACGGGACTTCGGATCTATGGTCAGTTTCCACATGAGGACACTCAAGGTGGCAGACTTACAAACTCAGTAATCACTTTTAAATGTCTTTCATACAGTAGGTACTTAGACATACCCTTCTGTGCTCTGGTTGCAGAGGGTCTTGGTTAAGACAAGGTTAAGAAAAAAATATGTTAAGGCTCTCTTTATGCCAGACCAGCTTTAAAAGTTAATAGATACACAACTGACCTCATCATTCAATTATGTGCCAGTCTTAACCTGATGTTAACCACTTGAACCCCAGGGTCATTTTTGGAATTTTCGTCTGATATTACATGCCCAAACTAAATCAGTTATAACTCCACAACTACAGGGCCTAGTTGTACAATATTATTGTCTATGGATAGGTGACACTTTGAAAAATGTATAACAGGTGGAAGTTTAGTGGTAGCATCCATCAGAACAGAGTGACAGCAGATATAGCACAGCAGAAATTATTATTTTTTAGCTCCACCTATTTAAAAACATAAATAGAATGAGAATAACATCACTATACTAATTACCAGCAGGCCAATGATGCACAGATGTGTTCTACAACTTCTGAACTGCAGTTCCTCCAAATGTGGTGTCTTAGAACTGAAGTACAACAAGTATACAGCCATTTTAGACAGAGTTGTAGTAGACGGACTCTAAAGTTTAGCCATTTGGATAGCTAATGTACCCAAAGTGTGCCAAATTGATGTTTTGCCTATAAACAGGGGATCTTCATGTAAATTCCAATTGATTTCCATTACAGATGGACAATTACACACTCTGAAGTATTTTTCCTTCATATATAGTATATAAATTTGTATATTCTACCATTGTGCACTGCATAAATGGATGAAACAACACAATATCATAAAGTGTATATCTCCAAATGGACCATTCATTGCATCTGTGCTTTCACATACACTGCTGTATCCTAGTGCAAAATGCAAAATTGTGCAAAATTGTACTCAATACAATTATACTTTCAAATAATATATAGTCTCTGAGACTATGACAAAATAGTGCAAATCCCTTTCTCAGTCGGAACTAAACATTCAATATAGTTTCTGGAAGGGAGAAAACAGTGCAACAACCTGATAAAACACATTCTAGAACTTATAGTCCCTGAGAAGGTATAACTATAAAATAACAAGTTTTCTTTTTACAACGAAAATAGTGCAAATCTCAAAAAAGTGCATTGGAACTAGAGGTGAGTCAAGGTGAGATATATGGCCACTGGGTGAACTGGGGTGGAAAAATGAAACAAGTGCAATGAGGATTTCAACCCCCAGGCCCCAGTTGTGGGCAGCTTATTTTACCACTGCGGCCGAGCATCCTTGCACCCTCGCACACGCACACCACCGCAAGTATTCATGTCCCAGTACATCCCAGTACTCACTACTCACAAAGACTAACGTCAGCGCAGCGACACACCCCCGATGCCCATTACGTTGACTCATGTCAGACTGGCATTGGGGGCGTGTCGCTGCACTGACTTTAGTCTGTGTGAGTACTGGAATGTACATGAATGAATATTTGCGGTGGTGTGAGTGGGTGCGTGTGCGAGGGTGTCAATCGCTACACACTGTTACACATGTCTGTGTGACAAAGTTGATTCTGACTCTGAAAAAAGAAAAAAAGTACAATAAAGTTGATTCTGAAAAAGAAAATAAATCACCCTTGTGTGAAATGAGGGTCGCTCTTATCATCATACATCATATCATCACATTGCTCAGCCAATCAAATCATCACAAATGCCATTCCGGCTAATTACTTTTGGTGTCTTCACATTTCTGTCCTCACATTTGATCCTAAACATGTACTTTGTGTTTGTGTTCACACAAACAGACAAAGCAGGGCATATAGCACCCCTCAAACAGTACAATATAGTACGATAGTAGTAAAATAGTAGTAAAAAATAGTATCACAAATGCCATTCCGGCTAATTACTTTTGGTGTCTTCACATTTCTGTCCTCACATTTGATCCTAAACATGTACTTTGTTCAGCCAATCAAATCACCGCTATGGGGTAATCAGCCAATCAAATTGTGTTTGTGTTCACACAAACAGACAAAGCAGGGCATATAGTGCCCCTCAAAAAGTACAATAGTAGTAAAATAGTAGTAAAAAGTAGTAAAAAAATAATCCCAGCCTAATTCGGGTCTGAGGACGACCTAGAGAGATGGCGAAAAGGGGATTCACCCCACTGGGTGAGGTGGCTGGGGGTGCTGTTGATGGTACTCCCTGAAGCAATTCCTGTCTTTTTGCAGGCAGAGGTGCACACCACAGTTCAGACAGTAGACAGGGGTCCTGTTCTCTTTCTTTTCCTTTTTGTGGTAACACCACCAGCACCGTTTTGCTTTCTTGTTTTCACCCGAGTCTTTTAGGAACTCAGGCAAGCAGGCGGTTGTGGGGCGGGGAGGATCCAGTGAATGGCCAGCAGCAAGGATAAGCTCTCTTATGAGTGTTTCCCTGAAAGCCTTCTGTTTCATGGGGGTCTCATTCTTCATCTCCGACAGGTGTTTGGCAATGATGTAGGCGTTTACAATGGCGATGTCAACAAAGTGGTAGAACAATGTCTTGTACCATCGCATTGTTTTGTGAAGGACAGTGTAATATTGGATGAGGGCATCCGAATGATCAACACCCCCCATGCTGTGTCTGTAGTCAAATACAGGATCAGGGATGGTGATGTTCTTCATCTCAAAGGTACCCGCTGTCTTCACTTTCCGGGGCACTGTTCTGCCACTGTAAGCCTTGTGGATGTTGCTGCACATAGTCACCTCCTTTGTGTCCTTCCACTTGACAAACAATAGTTCCTCTTTCCTCAGCCATCTCAGATCTCCTCTCTCAGCCTTATTTGGAAGGTCATTCTCTGTGGTTTTGGGGAACCCGATTCTCATTTTCCGAATGGTCCCACAGGCCAGGGTTTTGTTCTGCTTCAACTTGTTGTACAGGAGAGGGCTTGTGTAAAAATTGTCTGTATTGTTCTGCTTCAACTTGTTGTACAGGAGAGGGCTTGTGTAAAAATTGTCTGTAAATAGGTGGTATCCCCTACCCAACAATCTAAAGTTCATTAGCTGCATTACTGAAGTATAACTCAATCCCTCTCCTGTTGACAAGGAATTCTTCCCCTCATACACAAAAAAGTTCCAAGTATACCCATTGGCAGAATCAGCCAGGACAAAGAGTTTGTATCCGTATGGGCTTGGCTTGTCCTTCATGTATTGCCTGAAGGAGATCCTGGCTCTGCTAGCCACCATCCTCTCATCAATACTGATCTTTTGAGTAGGCTGGTAGAAAGACTGGCAAGCAGTGACGATGTCTTGATACAGTATGCTTGATTTTTAAGAGCCGGTCGAAATCTGTTGTGCCTTTCTTTCTCTGGTTCTCCTCATCTTCTTCAGGGTCTGACATATGGAGTGTCCAGAATATGGTCTCAAAGCGGTTTCGGGACATGCAGCTGCGTGGGAAGTTGAAGTTGTAGGGGAAAGTAGTCCTCCACATATCCTTCCTCTCCTTGACTCCCACCAGCCCGTTGAAGATTATTATCGCCAGGAAGATGTAAAACTCTGGATTCCCAAGACTGTCCCATGAATATTTCATCCCTGCTCTCTTCCTTTTCTCTGAGTTGCTGTTGGTGTTTTGGATAAGCCTGCTAATGACAGATGTTGAAAAAAACAGCTGGAATAACTCCAGTACAAACCAGGGCTTGGAGGTGTCAATCCGTGGCCCTGGTGGGTTAGTTGGCTCAAAGTTGAATGCCTCAGGTTCGATGTCCATCTCCTCTTTAGTGTGCCACCTCTCCACATACTCCTCGCTATGAAAAGAAGCACAAACACAAAACATTTTCAATATAGTTTTGTTGAAGTCAATTGGTTGTGTGCTGGTTGCACGTGCCGGAAACAGCTGGTCTACAAGCTTGTAGATCAGCTATTTTCGTATAAACCATCCTTTATTCATGCGAGAGAAAATTGTGTGCAAGATACTGTACATATCCTACTAAAATTGCTTACAGGAACCTGCCAGTTCATCATACCTTGAGGAGGAGTCTGACATCTCAGCAGCAGAAGAGTCACTGCGGACAGGAGGCGCATCATAGTCATCCTCGCTATAAAAGAGAGACAAACAAATACATTTTCAATACGGTTATGTTGTACTCACTGTAATATATACTTGGTTGTGTGATGGTTGCACATGCCGAAAACAACTGATCTACAAGCTTGTAGATAAGCTATTTTCGTATAAACCATCCTTTATTCATGCGAGAGGAATTTGTGTGCAAAATATACTGTACATATCCTACTAAAATTGCTTACGGGAACCTGACAGTTCATCATACCTTGAGGAGGAGTCTGACATCTCAGCAGCAGAAGAGTCACTGTGGGCAGGCGGCGCATCATGGTCATCCTCGCTATAAGAGAAAAACAAATCAATTTTCAATACGGTTATGTTGTACTCACTGTAATATATACTTGGTTGTGTGATGGTTGGACAGTAAATCAGTTGTGTCCATCTAAATCACCTGTAGTTATATTAGAGAAAATAGGGCCTAAATTCACTTATTTACATGCCTACTAAAATTGCTTACAGATACATCACACACGTCATACCTTGAGGAGCTTGATGCCACTGGAGGTGCCACAGGGCGTGCTATCAGCCTGTTGCTTCTTCTACCACCACTGGATGGGGTTGACGGGGCTGATGCAGCTTTCTTTGGGCGTGTAGGCTTTGCTGTAGGCTTAGCTGTGCGCTTTGCTGGTAACCTTCGGGTTGATGGAGGAGCCGTTTCTGCAGCAGGAGAGTCACCAAGGGCAGGAGTTGTAAACTCATCCTCTCTATGAAGAGAGAAACAAAAATCAACCATTTCCAATGCAATACAATGCTGTTGAACTCACTGTAATTTATACTCTATAGGGAATAAAGTGCACTTACAGTATTTGCATGCCTACTAAAATTGCTTACATCATAAATCACACATGTAATACCTGCTGGGGTCAGGGCGTGCTTCCAGCCTGTTGCTTCTTCTTCTACCAGCACTGGATGTGGTTGATGGGTTTGACGTGGCTGGTGTAGCTTTCCTTGGGCGTGTCTTTGCTAGTAGCCTTTGGGTTGTTGGAGGAGCTGTTTCAGCAGGAGTTGTAAACTCATCCTCTCTATGAGAGAAACAAAAAAACATTTTCAATACAATGCTGCTATTTGTTTTTTTTCCCAAGTTTTCTGTGTTGTCTCCCCTGGCCCCCACACATGTAAAGCCTCTTTGAGTACTATGAGAAGTGCTAGTGCTAATACCAGATATTATAATAATAATTATTATTATTATTACAATTATGATGTATACATGTTGTGCACGGAAAACAGCTGACCTACAAGCCTGATTCCATAAATAGGCCTAAGAATGCACTTATTTACAAGCCTAATACAATTGCTTACAGGTCACTAAGACAAAAATTCTAAATAATGACATAAGCATGAACAATAACAATGAACAGTGCAAAACATTATTTTCATTTTATTTACAATTATTACTAATGTGAATATGGGCTGTAACAAATATCATCTTGAACCACAAACCAATATCAGTACTCTGTACTGTATGGTAAGGTAGGCTACTGTACTGGTACTGTACTAGTACTGTACTGTATGGTACTGTACTGGTACTGTAAGGCTACTGTACTGGTACTGTACTAGTACTGTACTGTATGGTAATGTACTGGTACTGTAAGGTAGGCTACTGTACTGGTACTACTGTATGGTACATAGGCTACTGTACTGTAGACTACTGCACTGGTACTGTATGGTAGGTTACTGTACTGTGCCACTGTGTACTATATGATACTGTACTACTGTATTTTACTGTTACACTGTACTGTACTGTCTGTAACATTATACTCTGTAGCCTACTGTAAGTCAAATCAAACAATTCACTAAATAGTAATGAATTAGAAAATGACCAGTTGAATATTGATTCACCCTCTAAAATTAGTGGTTGCATTTTACCAGGTCAGATGACATGTTTATTCCAGCATTTATCTACATGCATGTAGATCAAAATGTCAAAACAGTACTACAGACGCCATAACAGTTGCAGACTAAATTATAATTAGCCTGTCAACTAAACAATACATGATTACATTCAATGCAAACTGAATTGAAATACTTACTCAAAGACTGGATCGATTCCTGCCAAAAAATAATCATCATCGTCTTCATCATTGTCTGTTTCTGTGTCCTCAGAGTCAATCATTTCAACGTCAGAATATCTCTGACACTCTGCCAAAACGTAGTCAAAACTGACTTTATCGTTCTTCTTAGGATGGTTTGGCATGTTTGTAATTTTATAATAACTAAATACAATAATGTGTGCATAAAAACATTCAAAACATCGTATGTGTGCTGACACCGTTTCTGCTGTGTCAGCAAGGTAGCGTTTGTGTGTGCACTAGCATGCTGCAGCCTGCAGAGCTTACGCGCTACGTGCGCAAATCAAGGCATATGTGAATCAGCTGGGAACCTGTACGCACTGACCTATCTAGACCATGCTTTTAGCTATGATGACATACGACCCACCGATGGAAAGCTATGACTCAGCCCAAATACATAGTCGTCCAATGGGCTGGAAGTGCCAGCAGTCCCACAGCAGTGATTGGACATCACCCACGTCTATCCGTTTTTTTTTTCTGTGAAGGGGTCAAGACAGGAATTCCAAGTATGCAAATGACGCGTAAGGACTTGGCCTACAGAGTTCACGACCGTAAAGGGGTCTTTGTGTAGTTTGTCATGCAGTTCCACGTCAAAAAAGGACTGCATCTGTCGGAGATGGGTTTTTTTCCGAAACTTTGTTTGATTACTTTTTCGACGCTGGAGGGCACAGTTTACATCGTATCGAGGCAAGGTTGGTCTCATTTGAAAGAGCAGACTGTCCTCTTGCGTTTTGACACCAAGTTTGGCTAACGTACTGGAAAGTGATTCTACCCGAGTTTGAATGTTTGTGTTGTTCTTATATTCCTGGCGTATGCAAATATTGCACACTATTTTTAAAATACTTATACTAATGTATGGATGAAAAATACATTTGCAGCTAATTATATATGCTGTAGGTCCCCTGTAAAGGAATCAACATTGAAATTGTAATTTGGTTTAGTCTTTGTTGATTTATTGACCTCTGAACAAAGTGTAACTGGCTATGGGAAGCCGGCTTCCCATATGGGGTTCAAGTGGCCACTTGAACCATTCCATATTCAACACTATTCACCTTCACCCGCCGAGGCTGGATGCGCCGGGACTGGAGGCGCCGAGGCTGGAGGCGCTGAGGCTGGGGGCGCCGAGGCTGGGGGCGCCGAGGCTGGGGGCGCCAGGGCTGGAGGCGCCGAGGCTGGGGGCGCCGAGGCTGGGGGCGCTGGGACTAGAGGCACCAGGGCTGGAGGTGCGACAGCCTCGGCGCCTCCAGACCCGGCGTGTGCATCACCTCCTGTCCCAGGGTGGTCGCCTCCAGGCCCTGCGTGTGCATCGCCGGATATGGATTCCGGATTGGGGGGAGGAGGAGGAGGAGGAGGAGAGGAGAGGGAGGCAGATGCTTCTGCATGCTGGAACCGTTGAGAATCTGAAATACATATCAGCAATCAGCATATCATTTTGACACTTAATTTTGACTTACAAATGTGAGATTGACATGAACTTGTCAATCGGGTCACTGGTCACATTTGTATAGTGCAAAGAGAACAATGTAGTGTCTAACAACATGCCATCTAAAGGATATTCTGCATATTTTGTGATGAAAGAAAATCAAAAATCCTGAGGAAAAAGGAACACAAGGGTGATAATAATAATAATAATAATAAATTTTATTTATAACGCACTTTACATTTGAAACAAATCTCAAAGTGCTACAGGCAGAAAAATGTAAAATACAAATAAAAATAAGAATAAAACGGTTAAAAACAGTACACAGGGCAGCTTAAAAGTCCGACTGGGCAAATGCCTTACTAAAGAGGAAGGTCTTTAGTCCCTTTTTAAAAGCGTCCACGGACTGTGGTGCTCTCAGGTGGTCGGGGAGGGCGTTCCACAGCCGAGGGGCAGCTGAGCAGAAGGCCCGGTCCCCCATGGTGCGGAGTTTGGTTCTAGTGCATTTGAGTGTGTTAGATGTACCGGAGCGGAGGGAGCGGGTGGAGGCTGGGGGTTCAAGGAGTTCCTTTAAGTAGGGGGGGGCGTTGCTGTGGATGCATTGGTGGGTGAGGAGGCAGACCTTGTATTCAATCCTGAAGGAGACGGGGAGCCAGTGAAGGGAGTGGAGTATGGGAGTGATGTGGTCGTATTTTCACACTCTCACCAGGATCCTAGCAGCACTGTTCTGGATGTACTGGAGCCTCTGGATGCTCTTGCTAGGGATCCCGGTGAGAAGTGCGTTACAGTAGTCGAGCCTTGAGGAGACAAAGGCGTGGATGAGTTTTTCTGCATCAGGGAGGGTGAGTGTGGGGCGGAGTCTGGCTATGTTTCGGAGGTGGAAGAAGGAGGTTTTGCAGAGGTGTTTGATATGGGGGTCGAAGGTCAGGTGGGGGTCCATTTTTACACCCAGGTTGGTGACTACAGGTGAGAGTGGGAGGTCTTGGCTGGAGAAGGTGATGCTTGTTATTGGGGAGGATTTGACCTGGTGTGGGGTGCCGATGAGGATGGCCTCAGTCTTGGAGCTGTTGAGTTGTAGAAAATTGTTGGTCATCCACGCCTTTATCTCCTCAAGGCAGGTTGTTAATGTGGATGATGGTGATGATGGTGACGACAGGGGGGCAGAGGGGAGTGGGATAGTCCTGAGATAGAGTTGGGTGTCATCAGCGTAGCAATGGTAGGATATGCCATGCTGGCTGATGACACGACCAAGGGGGAGCATGTAGAGGGTGAAAAGGGTGGGGCCAAGGACGGAACCTTGGGGCACGCCACAGGTGACAGAATGTGACCGTGAGTAGACACCGCCTAGGGAGACACGCTCAGTTCTGTCAGTGAGGTATGAGGTGAACCAGTTGAGTGCAGTGTCGGTGAGTCCTATGGTGGAATGGAGACGGTTGAGGAGGATGGTGTGGTCGACTGTATCGAAGGCTGCGGACAAGTCCAGGAGGATGAGGAGGGAGGGGGAACCATTGTCAGCTGCCATCAGGAGATCATTTGTGACTCTGACCAGTGCTGTTTCTGTACTGTGAGCTGTGCGGAATCCTGACTGAAATTTCTCGAAAAGGTTATTGTGTTTGAGGTGTTGTTGGAGTTGAGCGGCAACCACTTTTTCCAGTACCTTGGAGAGGAAGGGCAGGTTGGAGATGGGCCTGTAATTGGAGAGTATGTCCGGGTCAAGGGTGGGTTTTTTTAGGAGAGGTGTAATGATGGCTGTCTTTAGGGAGGGTGGAACATGGCCGGCTTGGAGGGAGAGGTTGATGGCTGTGGTGATGAGGGGGCTTATGGCAGTTATATGGGTTTTTGATACAGGGAGCATGACATGCTAGGGGGTGAGGTGGAGTCTGAGAGGTCTGTGCTAGTGGCTTAGGTGGAGTGTGAAAGGGTGAGTTTTCAGGCTACGGAAAATTGAGCAAGTCTGCAGTTCTGACTGCAATTTGGAGTTTATTTCACAGTTTGAGTCTGGGGTGTGTGGATGGTTGTGCAGGGTGTTTTAGGGGTCAGTCAGCAGCATTCCTGTGTTAGGAATGCTAAGATCTAAGTGACCAGGAAGGTTAGTAGTGATGTCTTGAACTTAGGGGGGTGCCATCCCAGCTAACATTGCCCCGCTAGGTACCGCCTCCCGCTGTCGGGAGCCGGGCGCGCGGCGCCCGGGCGCGCGTGGAATTCCCCCCGCGGTCCTCACGTCAGTCACTGTCACTCAGTAGATTTTCATTCCTGATGCACAGATCTGTGCATTTACAGCCCTCGTGACGCTCTCCTGAGGCTTGCCCCCCCCGCCCCTCTCTCCCTCTCTCTCTCTCTCTCTCTCTTTCTCTCTCTCTCTCTCTCTCTCTCTCAGACAAGGATGTGCTGCGCATCGTATGTATAAATAAATCAATAATAATAATATTATATTTTGTAGCATTATTATTATTAAGATTATTTTTTAACTATTATTGAATATAATTAAGTGGATTATTCTTAATATTATATTCTTCTTATTATTATTATTAATTTCTCATCATCATTCAACACTTTAATGTGCCGGTTGGTGTTAGTGTACCCGGCATGCATTGCACTGCAGGCTGCCCGCCAGTTGTTGTTATTGTTGAGTCGACGGTTGGAGGCTCGGAGCTGAAGAGCGTCTGAGCAGAGTAGACGAGGAAGACAAAGTTGGCAATAAATGCTTATATTCACCGTTTTTCTCCGGAGAAATTCAGTTGAAAGGTCAGTGTATTTTTATATCTGATATATACTGTATACTGTGTAGTGTAATTGCACGTGTTAGAATAGTTTTGATCTTTATCTGTTTATCTGATTAGCTAGCTAGCTCCGTTGGAAAGAGAGAAAGCTACTGCAGCTTAAGCGTTATGGACGGTGTTTTATATTATTATTATATTATTATTATTATTATCTTTATTTTGCAAATGTAAAATATATCACATAGTAGGCTAATGTTTAAAACAGACTTTTTTTGTTATTATATTACAGGTGCAGATGCAGTGAATGAACATTGCCATGCAGGTACGTTCTGAGCCATTTCTTTTACTCTTCTCTCTGTTCTTGTCTCCTCTAAAGGAACTCAAGAAAACTGCCCTGTCTCTGCTCTGTCTGAACAGTTATTTGGTGTGAACCACTGAATTAAGTAATTACTTTTTGAAACAACTGAACGTTGTCTTTTCCTGTCTCTAAACTTCTCAGGACTGGACTGGAACCCTGTGTTCTCTACCGCCCTGACCTGGTTTCTACTCCACTTACATCATGGCAACAACAACAGCAGCTACATAACAAGGTTAAGCCATATATTTTGTGTAACTTCTGTATATATTGGCCCTTGGATCCTGCTGCTGTCTCTCTGGTACCACACAGTCCACACTGCATCATTACAGCATGAAACAGTCATTTTAGTCATCTGAAATGTTGTAGTTTTAGGTTGCATGCTACAATCTCTCTTGCCTCAAGTTTGCTGTTACATTTGAAAGAAATTTGACTTGAATTTGATTTCATTTTACAGACAAGGTGACATGCTGTACAGAGCTGAGACATCGTTCTTTAATTTAAGGTAATTGTTCATTTTCATTTTTACCAAGGACAGAAAATTGGCACCCAACAATGTGTACCATTTTTACCATCATAACATTTTGTAAATAAAGATTTGTCTATAATTTGTTTGTCTGAAAGCATTGAGTTATGTCAATTTGTTTTATTTGTTTTTACATTATAGGATGTTGGATTAGGAGAGGCAGGCAAACTTGTTGAAGCAGAAAAGCACAGAAAAGCCGGTTGAGGACGAGGACAATACAGAGGTGAGCTGTCAAGTGAAATGATTATGATGAGTACAGTGGCACTCTGTGCCACACTATGAGCTTGTAGATCTGCTATTTTTCAACAGCTAACAGCATTTAAAATAATGTTTAAAACCTATGAGGCGACACAGATGTGTCCTCAGGTCTAAATGGGTTAAGGCAGTGGTTCTCACAGCCATCAAAACGTTATCCCACATTTCACAGCAGTGATGGTAGGTAGGCCTATTTCAGAATGCCTGAATTTACACTTGGTTGCATGGTGAAAATAGTCGATCTACAAGCTCACGTGTTGTGAGCCCTATACAAATGCAATCCATATCAATTTTGTATTTGATTTTGTTCAAATTACAGATGAGGAGGTCACGTGGAGGAAGTGGATGATGGTGATGGATAAAGAGGAATCCAGTCTATACCCAGCCTGCATTGTACCGTGTGGGGGTCCCCGCAACATCCAGACCTCAAGGAACGCACCCAGCTTTCCGTGCTCGGAAATACAGACACGGGGACATACACAGACACATTGCTACGCTCAGAAACTCCTGACTCCACTCAGAAGAGAATTGGTGTTTTAAAGAATTAAGCACTTAAACTTGAGAACTGATATGTCTTCTAAATCCTCACAGATTTGAGTTAAAACGTTTGCTGCAAAAGAATATATATAGTTACAGATTTGTGCCACATTTTCACAATGTTTCAAAATTAGCAAATCTACAAGCTCGTTTTCAACAGCTTACAGCTTTTAAAATAATGGTTAAAGTGGCTAAAACCAGGGGATCTTGGACTTCAGTGACGGAAACCTGCGGTCTGAGAGCTGTACACTGTAAACCCCAATGAGTATGAAATACTCAAATCGTTTAGCGGAAGCATTTGCCTCAAATTCTTTGAGTTGGCAAACTAAAAAGTTAGAGTAACTCATTACTTGAAGTTTTTAAGTTAATTGTACTTCAATATTTGGATGACCAAACTCAAATCATTGATGTATTCAGAACTTAACCCTTTTAGTTATGAAACTCAAAAAATAGATGTATTCAGAACTTAACCTTTTCAGTCATGAAACTCAAAAATGAGATGTATTCTGAACTTAACCTTATTAGTTATGAAACTCAAAAAATAGATGTATTCAGAACTAAACCTTTTCAGTCATGAAACTCAAAAATGAGATGTATTCTGAACTTAACCTTATTAGTTATGAAACTCAAAAATTAGATGTATTCAGAACCTAACCTTATTAGTTATGAAACTCAAAAATGAGATGTATTTAGAACTGAACCTTTTTAGTTATGAAACTCAAATATTAGATGTATTCATAACTTATTTATTTTTACTAATAAACAAAAATATTATATGTACTTCAAACTTAAACCTTAGTTACTGGACATGTTTTTTTAGTTCTACATTATTAATTAAATATGTATTATGTCAACTCAAACAATATTGTTCTAAATTAAACCATAAATTATAATCACAACTCAAAAAACAGTATTTAACGTTCCATGAACATTTATTTATATGGAACAGAACAGTTGTTCCAACAATGGCAATATAGCTTTCCTCCTTGAAATTGTGCAAAAATAATAAATAACAGCAGCAATTTTTTCTCGTTTAAATAAAAAACAAATAAATGAAATGACTGGCAAAACAAATGAAACAATACAGTAATGCAAATTCTATCAAATATACAAATTTCAAGTGCGTGGCCCTATAGTGTTCCTATAGTTTTAAACCTGAGGCATATAGTGGAACAATTGAAAGCGCAAACAATTAAGAGTTGACCATACACATCTGCACACATGTAAAAGCGATAAAAGCTATAAAAATTTAAAATTGCCATTTTATCACTCCCCCCAAATGTAGTCATTATGCCAATTTCTTCCTCCCCAATCACATGTCACCTGCTACCAAGGAGCCCCCACCAGGGAAACCTACGTCATAATCTTCTGACAGGTGCCACCCCAGCCCGTAGGAGTAATTGCAGTGACAAATATAGCTTCCCTCCCCCGAACACGGGCCAATTGTGTTTGCAAGGATGCTCGAAAAAGCAGATGCACCGTGTTTGATTCTATCCCCCAGACTATGATTGTGCGCAGCTACACTGGTCAAAAACTGGACTAGTGTAGCAAACTGTAGGACCTTCAGGTAATTTGATGCAAATGTGTTTGGTTAACTCTTACAACTATTTTATAACACAGTACCATGTACTTTTTAACAGTTGAATACATCCATAAATGTCATGAGCAGATTGTAAACATACTAAACAACTGAAACTGTCACGAACAATGTTTTAGTAAATACCACTTAACATGAATATCCTTGGAAGACAGGAAAAATAAATGTTGAGAATCTTATCCAACTACAGTATGTGCTTTTCATACACTATGACCACAATGGCGTGAAGGAAGGCCCTGGACTGGAAAAATACTATTCACTCCTCAGAACCTATTATACTTTTCTTTTCTGGAGTTTTGTAAAACTATTCAGCATGACCCCATCGAACAGACTTGAACCTGGAACCTAAAATACTATTCACTCCTCAGAAACCTGCGTTATACTTTTCCTTTCTGGAGTTTTGTAAAACTATTCAGCATGACCGCATCTAAGAAACTTATCTTAGCCCTCCCATCAATGGGAACTTAAGAAGTCAATTCTGCCTAAATAAATTGCATGCAAGAGGTTTGGAATTGCCCTCTAAGAAGCTATGACTGTTAAACCCTCTATTCTAAGTGAGACAGACCAGAGTTGCACTTCCACACATAATCTCTTCATCAGAAATATCCGATCAACATTTATGAAACTCTTCATTTGTGGCCAAACACATTAACACAATGTAGAAACAAGTTAACCAAATTCACATAGGCAAGGACCCAGTATATTTAATTTGACGGGATGTGCAGACTATATAAAGCTGAAGTGACAAGGTTAGATCTTCTGTAGAGAGTAACTCATGTGACCAATGGATAGTTACCCTCAATGAAAGTTAGTGTTTTCCCTTGAAAGACGACAAGTCTGCACCTGCAGGTGTTGCACTTGGTTGTTTCCTTCTACACATAATCTCTTAATCAGAAAAAGCAGATGCTCGTTGCTTGTAGAGTGGCCATTTCTGCCCTCCACAATCTATATATTTTTAAACAAATCGTTCTTAAGGCTCTGCAGTCTGAGTGACAGTTTAGCACTGTCCAAACCCATCAAAACCTTCTGGAAAAAATCAAACGTGTTGGTCAGTCCTTTGGGATAATTAAGATGCAGTGCGTAGATCAGACCAAACAGAACAACGGCAGCATCTGGAAATTGGGGGAGACTGACCACTGCATCACCTTCAATGATGATGGTTACTTTCTTTGGGTTGTAGTGGATTGGCTGCTTGACATTTTCACCGACTGCTGCAGCCGTCAGGAGGCACACCGCACCAAAAGGCCCTAGATCATCATCTTCCTGAAGGAATGACAAAAATGCACATCACATACTAATCACATCACTGTAGAGTTCAGTAACCATCATTGCTATAGAGTGTTCAGTAACTGTTTAGCTCTTTAGAAGAAGAGAGTTTTATAGGATATTATATGTTTGATCAGAGAAAGCACACACAGGATAAACAAGTGCAATTGAAAGTGCTGATTTTCAAAAAGCAGACAATTTTGAACTGTTATACTAGAGAATTGAAGCTAATAAATTATTTGTTCTATATAGAATTTGTATCCGATATAAATTGTCTGTTACAAAAAGAGCTGGAGAGATGGCCAGATTGCCAAATGGCACCCAAATTAAGAGCTTCACTGAATTAGTCGCATCTGTTCTGCAAATAGAGAGTGTGTGTGTGTATGTGTGTAACAGCTCAACATAACATCACAATCCCTGGACTTCAACAAGACAAAGGCAATGTCAGTCCTGTAACCAAAGAGGTTCACCCAGCACCAGAGACCTTCACAGAGATGGTTAGATTGGCAATAGACGTCCTAGGCACCTCACAGCTTTATTTGATAAGGTCTGTGGACGTCTCTAGCATCCAACGTGTTAGGCAGCAAGTGTTTAGAGTTCATCGCTGAAAAAATGAAATACCATCGGCCCAAACAAGATGTTTTTAAGTTAATTTAGGTCTGTGAGGACTCACCGTGCATGTCTTGAAGACTGCAGAGGTATCCTCTCGCAGAAATACAGGAAGAGCATGGAGCACAGTGGTACGCCTTGTGTGGACATCGGATAATTCCTATGAAGATTAAAATATAAGTGTACATTTGTAGACATCATTTACAAATTAATCACGATTAGCCTGAAGAGCCTTAGGGACAATACCAGTTTCTATGCTAAATGATATTTACCTCTTCATCGTGGACTTTTAAGATTTCAGCCAAAGCCTCTGCAACTTTTCCACTTTGGAATGCTTTCTGACGAAACATGGCCATCAACCGTGGAGTGTGACGATCCAGCTCAGCATAGAATCTATTTGGCAGGTTCTGGTTTGTAAGGCGCTGGAATTCGGCATACACCTACATTAAACAAAAAACAAGCAAACAAAGTTCAGATGTTTGGTAGATTATTGTGTGGGGTATTGCCCTAGGAGTTTAGAAGAGCATGCAATGTTGCCTTTTACATCCCCTGCATGGGAAAAACAAATGGGGACAAGTTAACTTCCAACTGCTCAATGGTGTAGGATTGTGGTTGTACTGGTTACATCTCATGTGCGGATGTCTGTGTTAACTGTATGGGTGTGAAGCAGGGCATTGTTAAATCACACCCATGTGAACGAGCGGTGCAGGCTGTGTGTGTCCCGAATGCGAACCTAATTTTTTTACAGGGGTCAATGGGTGGTTATTCATACATACTCATACATGCATAGAGACATACACACAAAGTTGGTCATTGGATTCAATGGGCTGTATTTTGCGTGTCTTAAGTACCAGGTCTTATTACTTAACTTAAGACCTGGAGGCGTGATCAATGCCATTTGGCTATTCTGAGTGGCCAAAGAGCATTGACCACGCCTCCAGGTCTTAAGTTAAGTAATAAGACCTGGTACTTAAGACACGCAAAATACAGCCCAATGTGTCATACTCGTATATACAGTCATAGACACACACAAAGTTAGTCATTTAAAGGCACTTGTGCTTACTGAACCTACCTCAGACTGCATTCGGAGTGCAGGCCACTGGTCCATGATCTCCTTCACCGTTGGTTGGTTTTCCACTATGGTCTTTCACCGCAGGGCAAGTGTGGTCTGCATCATGTTACTAATGAGGGGTAGGTTTCTATCAGTCTTCTGAACTTCTTGAACAATGTTCAACCTCAAAACCTCGAGACTTGCCGGATCATGTCCTTGGGGAAAGTTGGGTAGATAGTTGGATTCTGCACGTCTGGCTTTTTTAATGGCTGTGTGCGGAGGTGCATTTCCAGGCTGCTTTAGACTTCTTCTTCCAGCATTTACAAGGAGCTCCAGACATCCTGCCTTCCTCAGCTTGCCCCTGTAATTGCCCATCTTAAATTTGAGTCTGCCTGCCCATTCTTCCCAACCACTGTGATTTCCTGCTTCTTTCAAACATGGATGTTTGGTCACGAGTGCCTCTGCTACCTGTTGTCGGTCACATTCTTCGTCGTAAGCCTTGTATTTATACATGGTTTTTGCAAGCACTTGCATGATGTCATGCTTTTGGTGCATTTTCAACTTCAGCAGTTTTCCACTTTTTTCATATTCGGTATTTCCTTCTTGAAGTACCAGTTCTACATCGCAAACTTGGGAATAGGAAATGGACCTGTTGGCCAGCCCTCTTGACGTTCTGTGGTCGTGGTCGAGACATCCGACAGTGTTTCAGTAGATGCAGTAGAAGTGGAATCTTTTTCCAGTAAGATGTGTACTACAGATTTTTGTGGCAACTCCTCTATTTGACTTAGTTCAGTTATTTTTCCATCAAAGTCTGGGTCTTCATATTCCAATCTGAAGTCAAAGTCTAATTCTAGTTGTTCTTTTAGGATCAGAATCAGTGCATCTACAGAGTCTGGCCGTGAGATGAGCTTTACTTTCCGTACACGGTTTGGCTCAACGACGCGTAGAATCATAGGTTGAGGGGCTGTGGCTGCCATTGCACTAATACATGACAAGAAATTTGAGAGGTTAAAAGAATATGTTGCTATTTACAAGTGTATCCACATTTACAGTGCAGTGCGTGTACCAGTTTAGAGTGATCAGTTCTTGAGAACCACTTTTCTGATCGACTTTACAGTCAACAATGCACTTCCTTGGCTTCTAATACAATCAAGTGTAAAGCTGATCAGACAAGCGTTTCACAAGGTGCATGTGCCTGTCCAGAGAGGAGTGCACTAATTGTCTTTAACATGAATGAACCTCTTTGGAGTTAACAGCACCAAGCCATCAATAGTGTATGCTGAAAATGTGACAGTGTCGTTGAGATCTGACAGCACATAGACGTTTTGGCTTGACCATGTGGCTGACAGCTCATATGAACGGAGATGCTCTAAATACCAGGTCTCAAAATCATTACAGAGAAAGTTTACCTTTTGATTTACAAGGTAGATCTGTGCAATTTTGCTGAATTTGGAAAGTCCCCCACTATGTCCAACAGACACAAACATTTCACTGCTGTAGTCTATGCCATCAATGGTCACCTTGGATGTGCTGTAGACTGTGACACTGTCTGTGTGTTGTCTAATATGTGCCTGGGCTACCTCTGGAAGAGTTGAAACCAATACAGAGTCAACTCTGGATGTTTGGACTTCAGGTCTGAAAAAGGATGGAGAACTAAGGTGATATGCCATCATGTTTTGGTGTCTGTTTGCCAACGTCTTCAAAACATGTTTAAAGTTCAGAGTGTCATGAACCACCTTCTTAAAAAAACGGTGTTTCCCTTCGAACCTCATAGTCCAAACGTGCACTAGGGGACCAAAGCACCTAACTAGGGCGGGATAGTGCTCCACATAGTGATGTTTAGGACGAAGCTTATACTCTGGGAAGACCTCTTGCAGTGTCTGTCTGTGATCACTAATTTTGCCCTGAAAATAGTCTAAGGAGTCTTTGGTAAATGATTGGCACAATGCCAATTCGACCACCTCTTTTAGCTCCATCAAAACTGACCAGGCACCATCACCTTCTGGTATTTTATTGCCTACAAACAATGGAAGTAGTCTGAGCATGGTGGCATTTTCATGCCCATTGCCTCCTATTGTGCCTCGAGTCATGAATGTTTTGGGAATTGGCTGAGGTCTGTCTACTTTATCAGTGTGTTGATAGGGGAACGATTTGATCTTTTCATTTAAATACTCTAACGTAAAGTACTTCAGCCGGATCATCTCTTTAATGCAAAGAGCAAGCTCAACAGGGACAGCACCTTCCAAAAGATCATGGAGAATATCTGGAGGAAAACCTGTTACAGGGTGAAAGTATTGCAGTGATTTGTGCAAGGCACAGTCACCTTTAACACCGAACTGGCTGCTCAGAATGTCACTTTCTGCAACATTTTGGACATGGAGGTCATGGGTGTCTTTGGTTCTCTCAATGAATTGTCCGTCTTTAACTTCAAATTTCTGAAACTCTTCATTTGTGGCCAAACAGAATCTGCAAACATACCCGGCCCTGAATGACTCCACAAAGCCACCCAAGCCATGGGCTGCCAAATTGTCAGAAGAAACACAAAAGATGGTGCCTTTGATATTCTGACCAAGTGATTCAATGAAGACACCATCCTGCTCTAAAATACGAAGATCATGCAACAATGGAGCAAGTACAGCTTCATAACCATACTCCTGGACGTCCTTCACTTTAACTAGCATGCCTAGTTGTATATTGTGCAACGTTGATCGGTATTTAGGGGGCAAATTGGCAAGGACCCAGTAGACTGCACAAATTTTGTGAATTTTACGGGATGTGCCGAGAGGATTGGCAAGTTCCAGATCATCAAGATAAAATTGAAGTGACAAGGTTAGATCTTCTGTTGAGAGTAACTCATTATCTTTGAAATAAGAGCCATCACGGTATGATACAAATTTGCCAAGCTCAGTGTTTGGTTCTCTGATCTTGTTGAGAATATCTGTGTTTTTAAACAACTCCTGAATCATGTCAAGGATTGGAATATACATAACAGTATGGCCAGGTTGCGCCAGCTGATATTCTTGAGGCTTTACCAATGGAAAGTTACGATCAATGAATGTTTTTCTTCGCTTGAAAGTCGACAAGTCTGCACCTGCAGATGTGGCACTAAAGAGTATGTTCGAGTCCATGACTGCGACAACAACTTCATCCAAGGTAGTAGCTGTAATATTGTGACCATATCGCTGCAAAACCTCATTAACAGCCTCCCTGACCACTGGCTTGGACAAAGAGAAGATTTCATTCAAGTGGTGCACTATTTCTTGGGTAGCTGTGTTTGACACATGAAGGATAGCCTGCATTTTTAGAAATAAAGAAGCTGCATTGTGCTTGAGCTGATCTTTCAGTCCGTCAGTATCACACAGAGTATCATCTTCCTCTGTATTCTGGTGACCTGGAGATTGTTCACTAGTGACCTCTAAACTAGTGTCCTCTGAACTACTACAAGCGACCTCTGAACTAGTGCCTCGTAGACCCTGTACATGTTCATGTCTGAGTATGTAGCTGCAAAAGTCTGCAGAAAGACTTGATCTGTGTTCTTTACTTTTATGACCATTGAAGGTACTTGCTACATTGGTGCTGTAGTTACAGTCCTTGTATGGGCACACCACTGTCTCGTGATTTTTTAAATGCCTTCTCAAATGATAGAGAACCTCAGATTCGGAAAAGGGCTGCTCAAATGTGCACAGAGGACACTTGAATGACACATGCTCCAGACTCTGACTTGTACTACTGCTAATTTCAGCAGTGTGGTTCCTAGATAAATGTGACCCCAGTGCACTAAGTGTCTTAAATGAGCACATGCAATGGCCATACAGGCATGGCAGTGGACTGACTCCTGAACATTGACTGTGCTGTAGCCTATAATGTGTAAATAACTGTGCTCGGCCAGTGAAGGACACTGAACACAACTTACACGGCCAAGTCATATTATGGGCAACGTCAGCGACCTGGAAACAGAAGACACGTTTTGGCACTTAGCAATGAGGATGGATATCCTCCACATAGCCAACATATACAGAAACTTTACACAAAATATATGGCTTAACCTTGGTATATATAGCTGCTACTATAGCATATTTTGGGTTATGTTGTACCGTGGCATGATGCAACTCCACACACACAAAATAATAGGTCTAAAACTAGAACAGTGTTAAGAGTGGAGATACTTACATGTAGTTCAATGTGGTGATTGAGCACTGAGCAGGGCCTTTAGTGTAACCGGGCTTGGGGGAGATATGGTACTACGAACACGAACCAACTGCAAAGACAATAATGGAAAATGGTTGCGCATGATGCAAATCCACACACAAAATAATAGGTCTAATGAGTTCAGGTGTTAAAGCAAAAAAAAAGCCAAGATGGAAAATTATTTTCAGACAATCAAGCACAACACACTTAGTTGCGCACTGGTGTTGCGTGCAGCAAATCGCAAATCGGAATGAAATCATTTCATGCAGCCAGAGACAGACATACTTGAGGCACTGGTGACAGGAGCAGGCTTTGCTTGTTCGGTAGGTGGCCAGTCAGACGGTGGAACAGAAGATCTGCGTGGAGCCTTTTCTCTGGAATGCCGTCTGGCCCTTGAGCAGCACCTACACATTCAAATGCCCCAACATACAAGATATCAGCACATACACACATTAAAATGTCCCAACATGCAATATACCCAGATGTATTTAACCCATTTTGGGCGGGAACCCCTTTTGGTGTTAGCATTGTTACGCTTTAGCTATTGAAAAATAGCAGACCTACAAGCTCATAGCGCGCCACGAGTGGCGCACTATGAGCTTTTAGGTCTGCTATTTTTGAAAAATCGAAGAACCACTGACATAAAAACATAGCTTTTTTTTTTTTTACTTCATGCCTTTGTTGTTTCCAGACCCTTGGCATAGCTTTGCTTTATCAAACTTGTCAGCATCATGCAAGGACCGGTTTCTGAACAGTTGAATTTATTCATATTCATTACAGAGAAACCCTGCTCACATACTGAAGACGTTTATTTTATTCAATATCATATTAAAACGACTCCATGCTGTGAGTTTGTCCAGACTAGTCTCTCTATACTTGATAAAACAATGAAGTATTCTGAGGCACAACTGAGAGACCTTTAAAACTGTGAACACAACGGCCTATGAACACAACTAATAAATAAATAAAACACTGGCCATCAATTAAAACAATGATTTTAAGTCCCCGGTAATAATTATTTTAGCTTAAAAGTTGAGGATGATTACATTTATTAAATTTTATTTCTAGGCTGGTTCAGAACAGTGCTTCTTAAATAAATAATCACAGCTTTAAATAACAAAAGATAAGTAGCTATGTTGTAAAATATTGTACACATGTCTGACATTTATTGGGGTCCCAGTCCAGAGATGAAAATCATATTGAAATGGCCCAGGACCCTCTCACCCTAGGGCCTATAGGCTAATTCAGATACATTTAATTTGGGGGTCCTTGAAATTAAAATGGTTGAGGATCACTGGGTTGAACTGTGAGTTAGTACAGAAAATACAATGGCAGCCTACATAACTTTTGAATGAGGGCTTGGTTTAGAAAAGCCTATATTTTGTGCTAAATTAATATATTGAACAACACAGATAACATTTTCCCATTCAGGCCTGTGTCTTCATTAAATTGTCTAAGGAAAAAACTAATACCTCATGAGACATGGCAAGAGCGCTCTTTTTCTGCTGCTTTCTTTCTGCGTTAAAATGTTGAGATTAGAAACGGCCATAATTCTTTCATTTCTCAACCTTTAAAAAAAATAAAAACATCTCCATAATCCTTGGGAGGTTTGCTTTCATACGCTGTATCACACCCAATTCAAGTCTTCTTCAATAAAATGCTACGAGCGAACTTCAGCAACACCGCCCTGACGCAGAAGCAGCACCCTCCACACACACAAACAGTCAAACGCACAAACACAAACACACAGCTGTGCCGACCACATTCCACATTGTAAGCTCAAATGCACAAGCATGCTCTTAAATGTCGACACACACGAACAAGATCCAAATATGATCAAAAAGTAATTAAAACTACTGCCGAATTTATGTTTAATACAGTAAATAAATCGCGCGCGCACACCCAGCCAGCCCCCTCCAGACAAACTAGTTTTAGGCGGGCAACACACAAACACACACACACACACACAAACACACAGCGGTGCCGACCACATTGTAAGCTCAAATGCACAAGCATGCTCTTAAATGTAGACACACACGAACAAGATCCAAATATGATCAAAAAGTAATTAAAACTACTGCCGAATTTATGTTTAATAGAGTAAATAAATTGCGCGCACACACCCAGCCAGCCAGCCCCATCCACAGCCAGTTTTAGGCGGGCAAACCACCTCACCAGTCGACACGGGAAACTACATGTTAATATGAACAAATTATCAAAACAATATATTGATTTCATGTATAATATACTTACAGTTGATGTGGTGACTCGGTGAGACAATTCTTGATCAATAAATTGAAGAAAATGAATTAGTTCGGCTCCGACCGCAGTGCGAGCAACCGGCGGCCATTACAAAAAGTTGAGAGAAAACTTTTGGGCCCGCCCACTTATGACGTCGGATGCAGTCACGTTCAAGGCAAGCGTGTTTGAGTAAATAGAACGATAGATGATAGAGCACGGATTAATTAAATACACTAAACTACTTCAGATTAATAGAAATTTAGCACATTATATTACTCAAAGGGGAACAAGTGCTCAACATACTCCATATGTTAAAGTTAAAATAACCCTTTCTCATGTTTCGAGTATTCAGTACTTATTATAAGTAGTAATAATTTGCATTGGGTCTTACAGTGTAGACGTTGGATAGGGTGCATCCTGGAACTTCTGCTGGGGGCCACCACCAGTCAGGCTTCATAAAGGAAGGAAACGGCCAGGCACAGCAGGCAGCCAGGCAGCTCATCAAACGGTGGTCCGTGGCTCAAATGCTGAATAACTTTGGCATGAAAAGGGTTCAAATGTATGCTGCACGATTTCTTGCTCAAAAGGTGAATCTCTGTTTATAGCTGTGTAACTGTTATTGCAACATTACTGGGCCTACATAACTAACCACACAGAATAGACTTGGTGTTTTATAGACATAAGAAATTAAACTTGAGAACTGATTCCACAAAATGTCTTCTAAATCCTTGCAGATTTGAGGTAAAACTTTCACTGGGTTTGGGCCACATTTTCACGATAAAAAAAAAAAAAGCAAATCCTTGTAGATCTGCCAACAATCTAACGGCTTTTAAAATGATGGTTAAAGTGTTTAAATGATATGACTGTTTTCTGAAAACCCTAGATGTTTCTGTATCATTGGTGTTCAAACGATTTACTCCAATCTGAAAATATGTTGTTCCAGGGACCGCGCTACGAGCTTGTAGGTCTGCTATTATCCTGAACATGTGCAAATCTTTGAATATATATTATTTCAGAGCAAACGTTTTTAACTCATCTTTGCTTCTGGGTAGTCCCTGGAACAACATATTTTCAGATAGGTGTCTGCGGCCAATTTCATAATATTTCTGGGGTCCTTGACATGACATAATTTGAGAACCACTGATATAGAAACATAGGTTTTTCAGAAAACTGTGGAATTGTGGACAGTCTTATCCAACAATGTTCTGGTGGTTTCAGGAAAGTTGGTGTTTTACTGTTTTATATATTTTAGGAGCCAGTGGTTCTCAAAATGTGGTCCTAAAGTGCATTCTCAGCAAAATGGCATAAAAATCAACCACTTGTATTCTAAACTTGTCTGTTTTAAAATATTTCCATGTTTTTTTATGTTTATGTGCCTTTATTTATGTTTAACATGGCTGTCTAAATGTTTTCATTGTAACTTTTTTTTTTCCTAATAAAGAAACAAAATGAAGTATACATTTGCTGCTTAATTATGTTTCTATAAATATGTGGGAGGGAGGTGAGCATGGGGGAGGATTGAGGGGTGAGGGTCGCAATATATATGGGGGGGGGGGGGGGGGGTGTCATAAGACAGCTTCACGCTGTCCTGCTGCTGCCGTCCGTAGCTGACGTTCGAGTCGCGGCAGAGAAGCGGGGCGCCGGCTACACGCGCGTCGGGGCGCGCGGCCCACGCTGATCATGAACGACTCACCCACGTCGCGTCACGCGCCCGGCGGAGGACACGATCCGCGGCGCGCGGGGACCGCCTCACGTCGGTGGCGCGCCATGACTTGCTAGCTGGGCATGCCTTTAGTTGCTTTGTAAGCCAGCATCAGTGTTCTAGTACTGGGTGAGGCCAGAAGCCAATGAAGGAAGTGTTAAGGGGATGTTAACATTTGGGGTGAGGGTGACCCGGTGACTGACATTTTATGAATCCTTTAGAGGGGGTTCAGTGAGCATTTCAACGATTTACAAGATAACAGTGTAAATCTACATTTTTGGTGTGACACAGTCGTACATGGGGCATACATTTTACAACACACTTCAGACAAAAGTGCAGCTAGGTAGATAGCATGCACTTGTCGCCCATTAACTTGTATAACACCTGATTTAGCAAAAACATATCCCAATTACAGCACACTACAAACTCCAAAGCATTACATTACATTACCTTACTTTTAACAGTGTGCTCATACAGCTTTGTCATCTTCTCAAGGAAGATTTTGAGCGGCCCGGACCCGTCAGGGCACAGATGTGTAATGGTCTCCGCCACAATTGTGTCTGACCCCTTCTTTTGCCTCGCAATTAGCAAAATGGAGTTATAGCCCAATACATGAAGCTTCCGAATCTGCATACAGAAATACACAAAATATTAACAGATACAATTGTACATTGACAGGCAAGGCAGCCTGTGTGATGAATGCCAAGGACACATATTGATAAGCCATTACCTTGCACAGAGCATCTTAACTGGTCAAAACTGTTCTGTAGAACATGAGTCTAGAATTGATGCGATACATATTTAAAAAAGTATTACATTAACCACTTGAAACCTAGCCTCCCGATTCTGGGGTGGGCTACATTCACCACAAATAACCAATCTCCAAGCTCACAACACATCGCAGCGCAACACGTGAGCTTCTAGATCAGCTACTTTTGGCAAATAGTTTGTGTAGAGAAGTGGTTTAAAAACAGTGGTCCATGGACCACCAGTGGTCCTTCAGGGGGTTCCAGGTGGTCCCCAGCTAAATGGACAGTTGTGTGTAACTCCTTAGTGTAAAATTAAACCGAATTCAACCTTATTTGGCTATTTAGGATGTAAGTGATAAAATGAAAATAGTATATTACATGAAACGTAAAGGATAATGTATTAAAGAAAAGTAAAAGTTTAATCTGCAACACAAAATTATGTAGTGGGCGTCCCTGCTTCATCTCTCTCTCAGCTAAGGGGTAATTTACCTTGAAGACCTCTGCTCAAGAATGCTCCTATAGAACGTCTGAGGTACCCGAGGAAAGATAATGTACTGCAGCATTCATTGGGCAACCTTTTATCAACACCACTAGTCTGTCATATAGAACATGCTCATTAAGAGACTACCTGACAATATACAGTTATACACCCACTCTAAAATAAATGAACCAAAAAAGGAAGCACATACCATTAGCTGGGCAGAGCCCACAACTCTGCTCTCATTGCCGTGTTTTTTTATTTTGGACCCATAGTCCTTGTTCTTCAATTGGCCTTCTTTGACTAAGAAAGCCTTCCTTTTAAGAAGGCTTAAAAAGCAGGTTCCACAGGCCTTTTTAGCTGCATTATTTTCTGCCCCACAGTGGGGACAGCTCCGCTTCTTGGGTTTGGTCATCGTCTAGGGAGAAAATGCATGAAACAAAAACATATTAGTTAGACACATACATGAGCTCAGTTCTGCTTAATTCATGCTCGTCGTATTATGGCATACTAGAACACTGTCCGCTAAACTCAGTCAACCCGGGCGTACAGCTGGCGCCTGGTGGAACTGCTCAGCCTGGTATTCCTAAAACGTAGCCCAAGTAAACGATGCTTAAACCTACCTTATGCCTAACCTTAACCTCAGTAAAACTATGTCTAACCTTATTTCTAACCTGAAGCTCAGTTAAACAGTGCCAAAATCTAACCCTATTCCTCAACTATGCCTACCCCATGCCAAAACTTATTTCTAACCTTATTTCCAGTAAAACAAATGCAGCAATACAACAACCACTCTGGTGTTGCTTACTAAAGAATTGCATACATTCTAAAGAACAATCTCACCAAGTCTGTGGGGGGAGAGAGAGAGAGAGAGAGAGAGAGAGAGAGAGAGAGAGAGAGAGAGAGAGAGAGAGAGAGAGACAGACACAGACACACACAATGAATTAATTCAAACTAATAATCTCCCTACGTTCATTCTGTAGCGTAGGGAGAGGGTACATATGGGGCTAGTGAATGATATGAGGTTATTATGAGCCTTTTCCTAGATTCAACTTTAGCTTGGAAATCTCTAAAATTCAACACTGTTGAATGTCTGTTCAACTAGGTAAGAGTGCAGGCCATGCACAATTGTACATTCATACACAATTCAGCATCTTAAAACCTATTTTCAATGTATCCCCAAAGTCGAGTCCACCACACCAAACGCAACTAGTTTCTTCCAATATGTTCACTTAACAGGCAGCATACATGTATTCATCATCTCTAATGTAAAAAACAGACGAAGTAAATGCACTAAATATCATCTTACCTCCAACGTAGTTCCAAGTAACTTCTTCTTTATTCTTTCTCCCTTCTTTCTTCCTACTTTCTTACTCCACGCGTTGCTCTGTAGTCTGTAATTAGTGTGGAAAGGGCTACCAGACTCTAGTTTATTGTGTTAGTATGAACCGCTTCCCAATTGGCTAATCAGTCAATTGGCAATATTGTCTCTCTCTCTCTCTCTCTCTCTCGTGTGTGTGTGTGTGTGTGTGTGTGTGTGTGTGTGTGTGTGTGTGTGTGTGTGTGTGTGTGTGTGTGTGTGTGTGTGTGTGTGTGTGTGTGTGTGTGTGTGTGTGTGTGTGTGTGTGTGTGTGTCACTCAATAACTCAATACCTCAATGTTACTGTTAATAGTATGCATTTATGATTATATGTCAAACATATTATCACACACACACACACACACACACACACACACACACACACACACACACACAGCCAGACAGCCAGCCAGACAGACAGACACACACTGACCAAAAAAGGTCATTTTGGGGCATAGAAAGTACCCATTCAAGGACGCCCACATTGTTGTGGTATACTGTATATCAATTTGGTGTCCATTGACATGAAAATGTTTGAGAACCACTGCTGTAAATACTGAGGAGGTGCCCACATTTTAGCATAACCTAGATATATGGTCCAGTTCTCAACCAAGGACCCCTGAGAGTCAAGGGACCAGGGTCCCTGGGTCCCAGCCCCACTGGCTCATTGGGTAATCCATCTGTCTAGTCTTGTGTTCGGATAGTGCTCTTGATATTTACATTGGTTGAATTGCAATAAGCCTAACTGTCGGACCTGCAGTTTGCTCCTTTGTGTGAGAATGGTTTAGCCCTGTCATAGCCCTACAAAATGACTTCCAGCTTGCTATGCATATTTCTGAAAAAGATTCCACGAAGGTGGCATGAGGGTCTGGACCCATGAGGATCTGTGCTCATAGCCTGCACCCTGCACCATGCAGCTCATCGGCGTTCACCAGAGAACACCACATTTTGCAGACCTAGACCATTGGCACCTTAAGCTTGTTCTTTTCACAGATCAGGTTTACATGACCAAATGTGACAGGCGTGAAAGAGTCTGGTGTGACTTGTTTGTCAAATTGGCAGTGTTGATTGATGGCCTGGGCAGTGGGCACGGTTGCACAGCTCCACATGTTATAGCGAGCAGTACCCTGACTGTTGTTGGGCACAACACAGGGCCAGGGAATTGCACCAGTGTAAGTTAGCACAATCACTACGGAGTTTCAGAGTAAATTCCTGGATGACAAAGACATTGATGCCTTTGACTGTCCCTCTTGTTCCCCTGACCTTTGGGTGCAGACAAGCAAATTACATTTGCATCTTACTTTAGTACATAGCATGCTCAAATAGAACAGATCAACAAGCTCTCAACACATTGCTAGATAAAAAAGGTTTTTCCTTCAAGTTCTACTGCTTGAAGGAACTTGCAGTCTTGAAAAGAAAAAAGGAATCGAAGCTCCGTCTTTGGTGAAAAAGTTTAATATAATCTGGATTGATGAGCAAGGCAAATAAAACAGGACCTACACGTTTTGACCAAAAGGTCTTTGTCAGTGTCTATCTCCAACACATTGCATTGCAAGATGTTGATAGCTTGTAGATCTGTTCTTTATGTGACAACATTTCACACTGGGCTCCTCTACACAGCTGGATGGATGGACAGCGCATAGACAAACCATGCAGAGAACAGAGAACTCTAACTCTAACTTATTTAATGCAGTAATACCGCATTACTTGGACAAGTAATATATAATAATACAGTTTGGGAAATTGTAATAAGTTACTGGAAAACTTAATGTATATTACATTGATATAATACTAATATTACTGGCCAACAATGACTATGTTGGTTTGTTTAGTGAGAAAACAATGTTGCAAATAATCAGGCAACCGCCCCATAATAATTTGGGTACCCCTGACCTGGGGGGCCTAACTCACAGGTTGATAACCAGTGTTATTGTACTTATGTACATTTATAAAACTAACTAATGTAAAGTTTATATCTGGATAATAGTCACACACAAATTATAATTCAATAATTGTAACTACATTTGAGTTAGCCTGACACTCAGTCTGAATTTTCATTTTGTTTCACTTCATGTCCAGGACATATATTATTTAATGGTAGCGATTCAGGTCTGGAGCCAGGCTACATCAGATTGAGTCTTAGATTTAGGAAAATCTACTGTAATAATAATGATCAGCTTTAATCCTGATTATAATCGCCCTGTTGATACTGTACATATATTCATTCATATAGTTCAGGTTGATACACTGTACCGTATGCTTACCCTGATATAGTAAGTTTATTGCACCATAAGATAGTATCATGTTTTTAGGAATATTTTATGAAAATGATGTAAGCAGTAGAGAGGAAACTATAAATTATGAAGGCCATGATTGTGCATTATCATATAATACTCTCTTGAAGTTGATAACAAATTCTTGCGAATGTGAACCAAACAAATGCATACATGGTATGCTGTGTGCATTTTCCAGAGATCTTTAAACGATCTTAAAAAGGTGTAAAATGCGTTGGAATTCTAGTCTTCATCTGGCAATATATCTAGCCGCAAATTCCCAGGCTTCTACCCCTACAATGTTGAGTGTGTCTGGCTAACGGTTCCTCAATTCTGCTTACTTCCCACGACTTTGAGCTGGAATACCATGTTCTCCTGCTCTTATGACTACAATGGTATAGCTGAGGATGAGTGGAACCACCTGGGGACATTTTGCATCTCCCCACCCCAGTTCACATCCTCCTGGAATGTGGAATGTCCATCTTCCGATCAGACCATGATGTGTCCCATAGGGGTTTCATTGTAGGCTACTGTTATTTATTTTTCATGACATTGTCCCTCTCCTACGCACCTGTCGTTTAGGAGTGCTACAGGAAAGGTGATGTCATCCAACCATTTCTCTCAACTGAGTTAACATAAGCTTTTAGTAAAAGTATTATGCATTTATACCTTTTGTGATCTTCATGGTAATTGTTTGGCTTCATATCTTGGCCAGAGTTGGAAACATTAAATTGTAAGACCAAATATAAAGGCAGTATGTGCAAAAATATCCTTGAATTAAATTTGTTTTTACTGTGATATTGCAAATATATATAAATAATGCATCAGAAATTACAAGCCATTGCACACTTTATTTCTCAGTACTCTCCATTCAAGATTTACAAGTAGTAGAGATCAAATAAGAAAACAAATACTGAATATTTAAAAATACTAGCCCTGCCTCGTTTCCTTTAACCCATTCAGGACGGGAACCCCTTTTGGTGTTTTAAGCATCGTTATACTTTAGCTATTGAAATGTAGCAGATCTACAAGCTCATAGCATGGCTACAAGCTTGTAGATCTGCTATTTTTGAAAAATCTTGAAAATGTAGCTCCGTGAGGAAAGCAAAACAAAATCCACAGAGTTCCAAGGAAAGGTAATTTGTCCCTGGTATAATCCCACCGGTAGGTCTGAGACCAGCCCACACAGCCCGTTGTCAGGCTGCGCCTCGCTCAACAGTCTGACAGTAGCTGGGTGTCCTACTCAACATCAGAGTCAGACGATCCGGACTCTGAACTATAGGCGCACTCAAGTTCTTCCAAAATGTCTACTGGTTCAACAAGACTGTCGTCGGTTGCGTTCATGACGTCTATGTAGAGCTTCCTCACGCGCCTCTTCAGATGTCTCAGATGCATCTCCTTTTTACGGATGAGGCACGCGAGACCCCTCCTTGCATCCTCTGGTAGATGCCCTAAACAAAGGAACAATGTGTCACTCACTATATAGGGATGAAACACATCTTTCACACCATAATCATAACCTCTTGAAACATGACATAAAAACCAAGAAGTAGAAGTGCACTTTTACTTTGCCATATACCTTCACTCTGATGGGGAGAAAGCTCTGACAATACACTGGCTCTGGCCTTGAGAACATCCCAGTGCTGCCTCATCTCTCTCACGAGGATAGACTTCTCTTCCTGAAGCCTGCAAACTGCCATGCACTGATTGAACACCTTATTCTTGGTGCTGAAATCAACAGACCCTGTAATACATAGATATGGAGGGTTGAGAACAGTGCACAAAGACTGTAGATGCTGTGGGAGGTCGGGTGGGAAACAGGACTCAGAGTGCAGTATCAGGGGTTAGACGCACGGTGGCGCCCCTGGGTTTATTTCAGTTCAGGTCAAACAAAGTCAGTTTCACATCAGAATTTTCATACAGACAATATTCTTTTCCAAGAAGTCCCGGGTCCGAGGCGGGAATTATCACTGCAGAGGATGAGAGGGGTGGTTAGCATGCAGTCAGAGTACAAGGTAAGTGTCTAGTTGGGGCCTGAGCCTCCGGTCTGGGCAATTCTACCAACTAGTCTTTTCTGTAACTTCCTTTCTTCTTCCTTTCCAGGTTCCGGAGGGACCAGGAGGCTCCCCCGGAGGTAGGTATCCCGGTAGGTAACTCTCTATCCACAGGGCTAAGAAGAGTACTTTTGAGTAGAAGTATTCGGATACATATCGGTGAGTAATCAGAGTAAAAGTACTTGGTAAGGGGACCGGGTGAGTATGGTAGCTAGGGCCCCTTAGGCTCGGCCAACAGGTAGGTACACAAGCATTTATACTCTGATTTCTCTCTATCTACAGGGTGGCCGTGTCGATATGACGACGGCAGTCAGGGGTTAACAGAAAACTGAGCACTCTATTTTCTAACGGTCTTCTTTCACCGGTGCAAGGCGGGCTCTTGCCAACTTAAAGTCTCTTCAAAGGGTGAACTAAACATAACACAGCCTGTCTTCGTTCACAGGTTTACCGTGACATTTTAACTAGAATATACAGCCTTGGATAAACGTCAACAAGATCCTCTTCGTTCACATTCTTCAGCGCTAGTGTGACACAGGTAACTATACGTCTTTTCTTCAGTTAACATCAACAAGGTGCTCTTCAGTTAACATCAACGAGGTGCTCTTCATTCACAGTTCTTCTTATCCTTAGCTTCTCAAGCGTCGGTAAGTGCCTCTTCTTAGTCAACGTGTGATAGTGAAATAACGTTTGTCTTACTGTGACCTTAACGTGCGGTGGTCTGCCGGTGGATACTAGGGTCCCGTCTTCTGCTACTCGTCCCCGATCCGAGTCAGGAGGGTCTCCCGGTATGCACCGCTTTCCAAGCGACACTTGGTTATGGGGGGCACACACTCCCGTGTGTGCTTTCAGCCCCACTCCTACAAGCCTGATGAGGTGAGAATACAAGCGTACATTGAGTGGTGGTACAAGCGATCAAACAATGTGTTTAGGTCATATGTCTGGATCCATAAAGGTGAGCAGTGAGGACTTACCATCCAACGCCAAGTGGACGGCATATGCTGCCTGCGCGTCTTGGTGTGTAGCAGCGAGTGATACTGCTAGACGTGAGGGTCGTTTATAAGGGTGCGGCTGACAGGTTGCGTCTGTCGTTAATTGCTAACACGGGCGGTGGCTGGATTAGGCGCAGCTGATTTAGGATTGCTCTAGGATAGTATACGGCGTCTATGACACGGCCGTGGGCGTGCCGCGACGGCGCTTGTCTGGTTGCCATAGAGACGCGCCCCTCCCACTGTGGCGAGACCTGACACACTCCACAATGCATATATCATTCATGTAATCATGTATCAGTATTCAATCATATACATAACAACTACATGGAAGAATACATACAGGACGTTAACCTCTTAACCCATTTAGACCTCTGGTTTTGTATCTCTATGGAAAAATGTGCTCTGAACAGCACTTCTGGGCCCAATGGGTTAGACCCAATTAATTGTTGAGCGTCCCTCAGGACTCTACTAGTAACTATCAGCTGTTTCCACTCTAAAATAGCCAATGGACAACCTTACAATGGGACAGACATGTCAATCTGCTATTTTCCACAAGTATTTTTTTCCCAGTATACAGACACTGGGGTTTAAGTGGCTAAATGCATACCACTTTGTGAAATTTGCCACGGCCAAGGATGCTCTCTGTCCAAGATAGTGTCGAAGCACACGGTTTGCTCAGGAACCAGGCTGTTCTCCTCCACCATGAGCTTCAAAGCGTCTTTCTCCTGCAGTAACTTCCGGCGGATTCTGTGACGTCCTTTGTTGCTGTCTGAGAAGAAAAACAAATTAGTGCTGGTTTCACACGCTTGGCTATGCCTACGAGCAGTTTTCTGGCATTGTGCCGATTTTGCCAGTAAACCACTCCATTCCCATTGAAAACCATTACATAAAAGGCTGACACAGACATAACTGAATGTTGTGTGAACCAAGCCTAATATAAGACAGAGAGGCTGTAACTCTTCCCCAAACACATTGTACACAGTCAGAGAGGCTGGGACTGTTGTCAGAATAGGCCTAAAATGTTAACTTACCATTTTTGTTATAGATGCGTTGCTTCCTGGTTTTGATGCTGCTCGTGAAGGCCTCAATCTTCCGACACAAAGTCTGCAGCGTGCCTTGATCTTGTGTTTGTCCTGAAACACAATGAATAACAGTGTGAATTTTAAAAATGAATAAATATTCAGATTTTTATATCAGACCATGTTCATCATGTTCTTACCATCTGCCCATTCTTTTAGATCTTGCACATACTCTTCAACATTGTGGTCTTGAAGTTGAAGTTCTGCCTTCAGGCTTTCCAGGTCTGCCAACTTGGTTTTTAAGACCTTAGATGTCTGAAATTACAAACAAAACCATTACAAAGACAGAAACTCATGTCATGATTTCTGTTTTACAATAATTGTATTTATTCTGCATTTGAGCCATGGACCACCATTTGATGACATTTAGTCTGTCAGCCCCAAGACTAAAGAACATTTTGTTATTGTTGGATAAGATTTTGTCCACAATGCCATGCTATATTGATGTGGTACTATAGGAGATAATGTTATTAAAATAACGTAAATGCAGATGTTTAACACAAAAAATAACTCAATTGTAAAAGGGGTCCCATATGGGGTCCATTTGGTTTCATTTTACACTCAATTTAGCTGGGGACCACCTGGAACCCCCTCAAGGACCACTGGTTGGTTATACATCATGCAAAGTGCACATGAATGCACGCATGTATACATGAAATAACAGTTTCTACCTTGTGGTATCTTTGGGAGAGTGACTTGGCCATGTTGTCACGTTTGTGATTGTTCCAGCTCATGGCCAAAAGGGTCAGCATGTCATTGCGGCCTGCAAGTACACAGAGAGGAGTTCTGCAACAATTCTTACAATCATGTTATTCACACTACACTATAAAAATGTACAATTATACAGCACCTTCTTTGGACATATGCTTCGTTGTTACGGCTATCCTGGAGAGAAATGCATTGCATTGTTCGACCTCTTCTCCAAGTGTCGAGCCAGCACTGTCCTGGTTTCCCCCGCCCCATTTCACCTGGACAGAGATAATACGAAACCTGAATATCAATTGCATTCATAAAAGCACATGCTTTTACCAAGACTCAATGGTGCCATTTAATTAAAAATAAAAAAGCCAAATGGACTGCCAACTAGCACAGGCAGTTAACCCTAGAACACCATCACTGTACAGCAATACATATCAACTTGAGGTACTCTTCTTTAATATTTCATCATGACTTTTCACAAAAAACTGAAACAAAAACATTGGGGGTGTATGGGATTTTTCTCTACCACTCTATCACTAAACACGGGTGAAATTCACCTGCCTGTAGAAAAAAACAGGGATGTGGGCAGAGAAACAAACCTACCTTCTATGATGTCACTGAGCATCATGAACCACTCCCCACCACAAATACCCCTTCCAGGGACCTACATGGTAAAAAAGATGAATAGATAAAAGATCTTACCATCTAGCGCGAGGCCTCGTGCGGCAGCACCATTCGATCTACCCTAAAAGCGGCCCTGTGTGTGTGTGTGTGTGTGCATGCATGCTTGTTTGTGTGTGTATGTGTGTCTGTCTGTGTGTGTGTGTGTGTGTGTGTGTGTGTGTGTGTGTGTGTGCGCGTGCGTGCACATAGTTGCATGTGATCTACCTCCATGATTAAAGTGAAGAAGTGAATGTATTGGATCAAATTAATGATGATTCAATCATGTACAAATGATCAGGCATTCATCAGAGGATTGAGGCCTGTGGGTGTCTCATGGATTGGTCTGAAAAGGAGCGGAGGCAGACCGTCCTGGACGTGGACGTGGGTGGATGGAACACCACTGACAACAACGTGAGACATTTTACATGTTTTTATATTGTAATTATATCAAAGTCACTGTAAGTAGTTCAATACATTGTGTTTATTGTGCAGGTACCGGTACTGTATGTGAGTGACTGAGTGGATGTAGGTCAATACATTGTGTTTATTGTGCAGGTACCGGTACTGTATGTGAGTGACTGAGTGGATGTGGGTCAATACACTGTGTTTATTGTGCAGGTACTGGTACTGTATGTGAGTGACTGAGTGGATGTGGGTCAATACACTGTGTTTATTGTGCAGGTACTGGTACTGTATGTGAGTGACCGAGTGGATGTGGGTTAACACACTGTGTTTATTGTGCAGGTACTGGTACAGTGGATATCCTCGTTACGATGAAGACAACTGTGCATTCTACAGTCACCTTACTGACCCTGGAACATGGTTTAATTACCCATGTTCAACTCCACTGTACACAATCTGTGAAAAATGAGTGTGTTTTCTCTCCATTGATGAAACTGCAGCTCAGCGTTCCGCTGCCAGTGGTGGAAGAAGTACTCACATTTTATACTCACTAATAAGTAAAAAAAAATACCACATTGTAAGAAAATATACTCCAAAAGGTAAAGTCCTGGATTCAAAATGTATTTGAGTAAATGTACAAGTGTCGAGTGTCCCATTTCTAGTATAAAAATGCATTTGAAAATAGCAGATCTGCAAGCTCACATAGCTTGTAGATCTGCTATGTTCAAACAGCCTAAGAAGGCCCAATGTATAGTGCTGAAGGGGTTAATGCATGTTTTGTAATAATAATCCAAATCTAAAGTAACTAAAGTCTTCAAATACTTGTAGTCAGTGGTGGAAAGTAACAAAGTACATTTACTTGTACTTTACTTGAGTGCCTCCAATTTGCAATACTTGTACTTTTACTCCACTACATCTCAGAGCCAAAATGAAATCAACTACAAGCAGTGGTGGAAAGTAAGTACATGTACTCAAATACTGTACTTAAGTACACAGTTGAGGAATGTTTTGCTTTACTGGAGTATTTACCTTTGACAGTACTTTTACTTCTACTCCACTACATCTCAGAGGCAAATATTGTACTTTTACTCCACTATGATTATTTGAAAACTGTAGTTACTGTTACTCAGTGGTGGATAAGTAACTTAAGTACATTAGTAGTAATTAGTAGTGAAAATAATACAAACGTTTTATTGTACAGAAGTAGAAACTGTTCCATAACCACTTTAATACAAAGCACCAACTATGATGCTTTATAGCATGTTATTCATTCTGTTCCATAACCACTTTAATACAAATCACCAACTATGATGCTTTATAGCATGTTATTCATTCTGTTCCATAACCACTTTAATACAAAGCACCAACTATGATGCTTTTTAGCATGTTATTAATTCTGTTCCATAACCACTTTAATACAAATCACCAACTATGATGCTTTATAGCATGTTATTCATTTAGATTTCACAACTCCAACCCTATAGTGACCCTATTCTGGGGACCAACATTCTGCCAAACATAGTAGATCTACAAGCTCACAGCGCTTCCACGACACCATGCACTGTGAGCTTGTAGATCAGCTATTTTCACAGTGAAGAGGGACATGCGCTAGTGCAGAGGTTCTCAAAGTGGGGTCCGGGGACCCCTAGGGCTCATCGAGGGGGTTCCCGTGGGTCGCCAGAAAAGGTGATTTATAGAAAAAAATATATAATCTTGTATGTCTGTCTCTCTCTCTCTCTATCTCTCTCTCTCTCTCTCTCTCTCTCTCTCCTCTCCCCCCCCCCCCCCCCCAAATAATCATTAAACTGAAACCCAGAAAGGAGGGGGAGTAAGTCTAACATAATTAATTTGTCGCATTACTTCCAACCAGATCAACACCAGACCGAACTGCTGGAAAAGGGGCTTTCATTTGTTCCAACTCTGGACATCTACAAACAACAAACCAACAGGTTAAAGAAAGACCTTTTCCAGTATCACCGCAGACTGAAACTAGCCACACACTTTGGAAGGGACCAGGGAAGATAAATACAACCATTTCGACCAGGTTCAAACTGGGAACCTGCCGAGACAGTACTCCCTACCAGCCTTAAACAACTAATCAAAAAGGACATGAATACAGGCGCCATATGGTGTTCCTCGGCACTTCACTTTGAGTCGACCATAAACTTCAATCTTTCACTTGTCTATTTTAACGTCCTCTATATGTGATGCAATTCTCTTTTATAATGAACTGGCGGGGGGCTTGCATTACCACGCTCTCTCTCTCTCTCTCTCTCTCTCTCTCTCTCACACCCACACGCACACACACATAGGCGGCGGGTGCGTTTTACCTTTGGGTAGGCTATAGAAGTGCGTTGGGGGGGGGACTCTCCGCCGCGGATTTATTTATTTATTTATTTCCCAGATGGTCTAAAAATGAGTTATTTAGCATACTTTTACCAATGAATTAGCCTATACACAGACAACGACTTTTGGACGTCTTTTTCCCAAGTCTTGAATCAGTCAGTCAGTGTAGATTACCCGGCGGTGTTGCTGCCCCTCCGAGAGTCGCGGCTCATGGCTCTTGAAAGACGGCACAGAGACAGCAGTCACTCCGCTGAACGTGTCAGTGTTGCTGCAGTGGTGTGAACTGTGAACCGTGCGGACATTGACTGGTGGTGCTGAGTTCTGACAGCCACTCACTCTTGCTGTTTCCCAAAACAAACCAGCGCGCGCTACTCTTTGCTACAAAGCGACTGGAAGGACGAGGTTGGCCAGTTGCTGTATAGTGTATAGCTATAGCCTATCCGATCAGCGATCACCGGGGGCAGCGACAACACACACACACACAATAGCCTTCTATAATGCTGCGCACATATATTATATATTTAAAAAAAAATACCCAGCATAATTTAGCCTTACGCACCCGCCGCATATGCACACACACGCACGCACACACACACACACACACACACACACACACACACACACACACACACACACACACACACACACACACACACATCGCATCTATTGATCATCGAGAGAGAGATATATGAGAATGTTTCCTGATTTATTTGTGCACGCTTCTCATCCGTGGTCTTGTACATCGCGTACACCGTACATTGTGCGACGAAAAATAATCCATATTTTCCGGACGCACTGTATTCCCATGTGTAAACACTAGTATAATAATAATAACCAACCATGCAAGCTTATTGACTGCCAGGGATCTGTTGAACTGTCGGGCTTTCATTACGCACGGAGCGCGCCCTTTCCCTCTCCATTTAGTTTTATGAATCCATTGCAAAACATTGCATCGATTGCAAAAATATAACATTCCAAATCATCAGTAACATGTAGGCTGTCAATGCGCACGCAACCTGGGATTTGATCTTTCACAGGAGAAGTGAATGACGATTGGGAATCTTTCATATAGAAATTAATTGATCTTTCCGGCTATCAGAATAAACCATGGTTCTATGAGCTTGCTGACGCCCCTGCCTGGACGCTCAGTTGCCCAAAATAGAGGTCTCTTCTCCAAATTCCAAACAAAACTTTTCTAATTTTACTATAATCAGGAAACCTCCCAATAGTGCCTCATACCATTTTGTATGCCTCTGGCATTGGCAGGTCACTTTAAAGGTCTCTGAAATTGTGATGACTTTTTTTCCCCCTTTCTCTTAAACATGTGTCGGATGTGGATGTGTCCTCCTAATATAGGGCCTCATGCTATTTGTGTTTGTATTGTATTGTACATTATTGGCAGGTAGGCATTTAGCAAGGGAGGGGGGGGGGAAATAATGTTAAACTGTTTTGACTTGTCAAACCTTCTAATAAAAACGTATATATTAAAAAAGAAGTGTATCAGTGTTTACGGATGCGTGAGTTACAGAATATATGCCTGCTGTGATATCGCGACCTGTGAAGTGCTGTTATTATTCCTGTGCGGCCCTGTGAACTGATGTGTGTATACCTGCCGTTCTGCCAAGTACAGTTCCTGACTGCATATTACTTGGTGTGGCATTATTGCACCCCTGCACTCGCCTCCAACACCACACAAAGTGTAGTCCATAACAATATTGAGGTGGTCACCCGAATTGCACCTCTATTTGTGTGAAGAGATAGATAGATAGATAGATAGATAGATAGATAGATAGATAGATAGATAGATAGATAGATAGATAGATAGATAGATAGATAGATAGATAGATAGATAGAACCGGTGAACATTTCTTCTGATAGATTGAATATAAAGGAACATAATATCAGATACATGTATAGCTATGACAGCTGTCAATTTGCAGGTGTGGCAGGGCTCTCCAAAATTATTAATTAATTTAATTAAAGAGTATTTCATTATTGCTGAATCCAATTGCAATGTAGGCTATGATCTCTCCTAATTCCCCACAAATCTCTGAGATTCACATATAATCAGCAGAAGTGAGAGTATCAATTCCAAGCATAGGATTGCACTGGTGGTGATAATGGCTTTCGCAGTCTTTTCTTAAACGATGATTGTGGCCGAGCTACACCAGGCATTTCAGTGTGTAAAAAGAAAACACGGTAACACACACACACACACACACACACACACACACTTTTACGCACAAGTTCCTGTATTAATTTGTAGAGTCCAAACAGTTTTACGCACAAGCTCCTGTATTATTTTGTAGAGTCAAAACAGTTTTACGCACAAGCTCCTGTATTATTTTGTAGAGTCCAAACAGTTTTACGCACAAGCTCCTGTATTATTTTGTAGAGTCCAAACAGTTTTACGCACAAGCTCCTGTATTATTTTGTAGAGTCCAAACAGTTTTACGCACAAGCTCCTGTATTATTTTGTAGAGTCCAAACAGTTTTACGCACAGTCCCTGTGTTAATTAGAAGGGAGAAATCACGTTTAGGCTATATGCACATCTCCTGCGGATTATTGGAGGCCAATCACTTTAACGCACAAGCTCCCATGTATTAATTTGTAGAGGCCAATCACTTTTACGCGCAGACCCTGAATTAATCAGAGCGCAATTACTTTTACGAATATCACCTGTTTAGGGTAGTATAAAAGAACAGAATCTCGTGGTATTTCTTTCTTTCATGATGGATCCGTATATGCAGATAGCAAACAGTCGGGGTGGCAGGGTGCTGGTAATTGGAGAATTCCGTTACCTTAGGAATAAGGTTCGGAATGACCGAATTTACTGGCGGTGTGGGAGAACAGGGTGCCGGGTGTATTTAACCACCAATGCCTTCGATGTTGAGGCGGATGACCCCCAAATCCGCATTATCAACGGACCTGGCCAACATGGGCATGGAGAGGAGACGGATTTGGTGGCCACAACTGCTCTGATAGAGCAAATGCTGCGCCACGTGGCCGCAGATCCGTCTCTCCCATCCAGACGGGTCTATGACCAGGTAATGATATATTCTGTAGCATGATGCTTGTCAAACTTAATTCTGCAAGTCAATATATGAACGAAACATAACCCTATAATGTTTTTAAATCAGATCCTGGCCCAGGCACGCAACCTCGCGGATATGCCTCCATTTGAGGCCGTAAGGACGCGCCTGGAGAGGAGACGGGCCAGCCTCATGCCCCCTATCCCACATACCCTCCAAGACGTGGCCGTTGTGGGAGAATGGGCCGTGAGCTGGGGGGGGGATGAGTTTCTGTCCAAGCATAACATCCCCCACGGCTATATTGTCTTCGGGACCGAAGACAATTTCGGGAAGCTTGCCCAGTGCCGCCAGGTTAGAACCCATCCGTTCATCATGAAACTTTGTATCCGTCACAGTGAAATCTATATAAGGTTATTGGAAATAATAGACTAATTCTTATGTAATAATTCATAGGCCCCATCCAGATTAATTTGACACATTTGTTACAATGGATAACTTAAGGCCTTCCATCATTCCCTTGTCTCATTTTTAAAGGCCTATAGTCTAAACAGAAAATAAAATGTGATCGCATATTATGTCAATGCTTTATCAAGAAAGAAATGCCCTAATTTGGCTCAGTGCCGTATATATATATATATATATATATATATATATATATATATATATATATATATTTATATATATATATATATATATATATATATATATATAGTCTTTGCATGTATATGAATTAAACATTTGAATTTTGTTTTAGATCTATATGGACGGGACTTTTAAAACGTGCCCTAGGCCGTTTTATCAATTCTATACCATACATGGCCTGTACATGGGGAGGGCCGTGCCTTTCTGCATGGTCCTCATGAGCGGAAAGACCGAAGCCATGTACCGTAGTGTCCTACGGCACATCAAGCGCCAAGTCCGCCGAGTCACTGGACAAGAGTAGGTTATTGAGTGTCTGTCTGTCTGTCTGTCTGTCTGTCTGTCTGTCTGTCTGCACATTCACTGTATCCTTAATTACTTTATATTTATATTTTTCTGGGAAATAAGAGTAACCCATTTTTCTGTCTGTCTGTCTGTTTCTATCCTTCATCCCTCCTGTCATAAATCTACAGATGGATGC